>NW_026712568.1:600000-1154573 GCF_030625045.1 Achroia grisella | reverse complement strand
AGTAAAATTTTGTCAATAACATAATAGCAACTTAAACATTAAATCTCGGTATATCTATAGACTAGCTGGCCCCAGCGACTTCGTCCGCGTGAAATTTTATTTTATTTTTCTAAAATAACAGTAGCGTAAGTTACTCCTTATTACATCAGCTACTTGCCAAAAAAGGTCCCGTCAAAATCGGTCCAGCTATTTCAGAGATTAGCCGGAACAAACAGACAGACAGACAGACTGTACTATGCTATACTATGTATTGATTGATATACCTAAAATAAATATAATATCTGAGGTTTGAACAAAAACTCAAAGGGTAATTTATTTTGAAAAAGTATTTTGAAAATACCTATTTTGCTTTTAGTGTTATAGTACTTTAACTGTTATGTTTTAAGTAACAATGTTTAATTATAATTAATACTACTGCACCAACACTCCGATCGTGCAAAAAAATTTGCTGTTTCATTATTTTTTAGTTCAATTAGTGGTCTACCTAAGTTCTGGGCTAAGGGGGGGGGGAGTCATGACGCCCCCATGACTCCCATGACCTCCATGACGCTCCCCCCTGGATCCGCCGTTGCGTCTTCTCTTTATTCGCTCAGTAACGTTGTTACAAAAGAAAAGATTCCCATCCAAAAAATAACAAGTATTGAGGTTTGATCTGGAGTCACGTTACTCCAGACTGATTTCTATAAATATTTAGATTAGGTAGACTATTATTTTTGAAATACTAGCTAGACATTATTAAGTTACTGTAGCCATAATGTAGTAGCCCAAACGTGCCAATGAGGAAGCCCTTGGCAAATGCTGCACCCTGATTGGCCCGTTTGAATTGGATCAAGAACTGCTCGTATGCCAAAAAGGTGGATTTGTATAAAATCGTGTATAAATCGCTTAATTATTATTATTACTCGTCGTGACAGTTGTGGCTCAAAACGGATCAACATTTATATATGGTCATCTGGCATTAGATCAACAAAAGGCCTCCGGATCAACAAGTGAAAAAGGATCAACAAAAAACTACCTATACGGCACGTCTGAGCCACAAAGTGCCCAAGGGGATATTTATATATATATATATATATATATATATATATGTATATATATACATTTATATATATATACATTTGTCTTTAATTCAAAGGAAATATAAATAATGAACGCATCACATTTAAAACAGTATAAATAGTTAATAATTTAATAATAAGTTAATAGTTTAATAAGTACGTACGTAATATTATCACATGGTAACAGCACGTATTATGGCAAAAATAAACATCGGCTGATTTGAAAAGATTTATTATAGTAATAATAGTAATCTCAGGACAATTCACACAGCTTCATCTAGACCAAAGTTAAGCTAGCTGAAGATTATGTTATGGGTACTGATATAAATACAAAGATTTTTTTCGTAAATACATATATATTATCTATACATAGAAAACACCCAGACCGTTACAAACAATCATACTCATGAATACAAATGTTTGCAGCGTGCGAGGAATCGAACCCTCGACCACCAAGCAGGAATCAAAGCAGTGTGCTAGCTAAATCGCTAGACTACCGACAACTAGCTGTACACGCGACTTCGTCCGGAACAAACAGACAGACAGACAAAAATTGTAAAATATGTTATTTTGGTGTATGTACCGTATTTATATTCATATGCAAGTAGTAAAAAACGGTTATTTCAATATTACAAACAACAGGCTTCAACATTCTCAAGTACCACAAAAAAGATGTTTTTTTATCAAATAAACAGTTTTTATTAAAAACAAGCTGTCCCCGCGACTTCGACCGCGTGGAATTAACTTTATTTTTCTAAAATAAAAGTAGCCTAAGTTACTCCTTATAAATCAGCTACCTGCCAAAAAAAGTACCGTCAAAATCGGTCCAGCCATTTCAGAGATTAGCCGGAACAAACAGACCGACAGACAGACAGACAAAAATTATAAAAATTGTTATTTTGGTATATGTACCTTATATATATTCATATGCATGTAGTAAAAAACGGTTTTTTCTATATTACAAACAGACACTCCAATTTTTATTAAATGTATAGATGTATAGATTATTATTTATTTATTTATTTATTCATCCAAAATAATACAAATTGTGTAGGATAACGTAATAGTAACATTACAGTAAAATTTTGTCAACAACATAATAGCAACTTAAACATTAAATCTCGGTATATCTATAGACTAGCTGGCCCCAGCGACTTCGTCCGCGTGAAATTTTATTTTATTTTTCTAAAATAACAGTAGCGTAAGTTACTCCTTATTACATCAGCTACTTGCCAAAAAAAGTCCCGTCAAAATCGGTCCAGCTATTTCAGAGATTAGCCGGAACAAACAGACAGACAGACAGACAAAACTTGTAAAATATGTTATTTTGGTGTATGTACCGTATTTATATTCATATGCAAGTAGTAAAAAACGGTTATTTCAATATTACAAACAGACACTCCAATTTTATTTACATGTATAGATGTATAGATTAAAAAAAAAGTAACAGTCATAAGGCTAGTCGTATGCCTAATATATATAATAATGTAATAAATTCATTTAAACAGAAATTGCGGGAACATTATTTAAATTTGTAACTTTTTTACTGTCCTTCTCCTTTTTTCACATCTTTCTGTTATATCCATATAGTTCTCTCTATATTTTCTGATTTTCTTACTTTCAATTTGAGACTGTACTTATAATTTGATTATCGGATCATTATGTATTTACTTATATATAATATTTATACATTTATGGGTTATACTTAGATATATATTTATGTATGTATATTGTTATTTTTTTATAGAAATGTATATTTTGCTTATCTTTATTATCTTTATAAATCTTTTTTTGACATTTCTTATTTATATTAGTGCACCGCCAATAATCTTTCGCTGCACCACTCATGGTTGCCTGGTAAATAACGCGGCAAAATATTAAGTCCGCCACATGTACAAATTTTTTTGTGCATTAAAGTTAAAGAAATAAAAAAAAATACAATACTGTTTAATGAAAATGCGTGTTGTCTAGTGCTTTGAGATGTATCAAAATAAGGTCAACAAAAAAGTCCGTGATGGTATATGTCTATCTCTTAAGGATAACCAACAATAACCATTTTTTATCTTTTATATTTTACGGGATTTTTTTTTATCGTATGTTTCCCTTAAAATCATGTAAACTATGTTATTATGTCATAATCTAAAGAAATAATAATATTTTATAGTGACATATCCACTATAAAATACCAAAAAGTAGCAATGTAATTCGTTACGCGCGAATCAGGTGTTATAAGGTCAAAGGTCGGTGCACCCCGCGTATTTGATAAATAGTGCTTCTCTGGATGTCTTTAAGAGAAAATGGCAGTATGTACGTGTATATGTACAAGTCCTTAAGTGTTAAGTTTTTCAAATGTACATACAGTAAAGAATAAATATTTTTAAGTACAGTACTTACGTACATTAATATAATACCTACTTTTTACTTGTATCTATTGTTATCAAAATTAAATTATAAGTTCTTAACTTGACCACGACTATGTGACCCTCTCTTGGCGCCAAAACGAGTGAAAAAATGAACAGCATACGACGACGACGCAGTACCTATAGAGTGGAGCAACTGCTTATTCAGTTTTATTCAACTATTTAGTCCCTCCACCGTTACAATGAATGGAGGCGGATATTACAATGTACGTAGCATTGCGAATATAAAATATCTAGATTAGGTATAATAAATTCATAATTCATAGGCCGTTACGGTATCAGAGCCAAAGTCTTCTTTCTTTGTTTATGTACTGTTAGATGCGACAGCGACTTTGTTTTTATATTACTATGTAATGATTGATATACCTAAAATAAATAAAATATCTGAGGTTTGGACAAAAATTCAAAAGGTACTTAATTTTTAAAAAGTATTTTGAAAATACCTATTTTGCATTTAGTATTTGAAATACAAAACACAAAACTATTTTTGTTTTTAGAGTGACATTTCTATGAATTCACTGTCGATAGCGAGCGGTGCGATGGAAAAAGATAACCGTTTATAAAAATATAATAAATAACCCTGGACAATTAACACAGACTGATACTGAACTGATATAAATAGATATTTTTATTTTGTAAATACATATATAATATACATATAAAACACCCAGACCGATGAAAACAATCGATGACCGATGAGTACAAATGTTTGCATCGTGCGAGAAATCGAACCCGCGACCATCGGATGTAAAGCGGTGTGACCACCGAGGCAGTCGAAATATATAAATAATCTTATGAATTTAATTTATTCTAATTTGTTTATGTGCGCGGGGTGCGGTGTACGGTGCTCCCCCCTGCCTCCACCGTTGCTGGAGCTTGCATGTATGGAGCATTGCGAATATAAAATATGTAGATTAGTAAATTCATAATTGATAGACCGTTACGGTATCTATATATATTCGGATTAAAATAAGTATCGCAGTAAGGACCAGTATATAAAGTGATCAACACAATTAACTGATTTTTGAAATATATATACAGAGCCAAAAAGTCTTTGTGTATTCAAAAAATATCTAATTTGTTTGTGTGCGCGGGGTGCGGTGTACGGTGTGTGTGTAGGGGGGACCCTGCCTCCACCGTTGCTGGAGCTTGCATGTATGGAGCATTGCGAATATAAAATATCTACATTAGTAAATTAATAAAGTCATAATTGATAGACCGTTACGGTATCTATATATATTCGGATGAAAGTAAGTATCGCAGTAAGGACGAGTATATAAAGTGATCAACATAATTAATTGATTTTTGGAATATATTCAGAGCCAAAAAGTCTTTGTGTATACCAAAAATTTAGCCGTTCGGAGCCATTCAGTCACGAATTATTAGTAAAAAAAGTGTCGAGTATATCGTACTATCGACGAATATATATGGCCACATCGCAAAATAGAATGCGACGTTGCCATACCGCCTGAGATATACGCGATAGGAGTCAAGTTATTCAGTGCAAAAGGTGGAATCAGCAAGTGTGTAGGTTGTGGCGTGATCAACAAAGTGCCCAAAGAGGTGTTTATATATATATATATATATATATAATACATGTACACCCGTGCGAAGCCAGGGCGAGTAGCTAGTTGATTATAAAAGTAAAAAACTTCTGAAAAATACCTTAATGCAAACGATTTGAGAACATCCTTTTAAACGGAATAAGTTGAATTAAAGCAAAAGCACTTAGAAACATCGCTGGTTCAGTTTATACACTGTATAGGTACTAAATACGATATACTTCAGTATTAGTTAAATCTGGTTATGTAAATCAAATAAATAATACTTAGATAAAGCAGGTAGGTATGTTAATTTAGAAAATATCTAAGTTTGTTACTTAATTAAAAGCAAACTATTCTGGTGACAATAATAATAGCACTTAGGTAATTGAAGTGATTTGTGTAGGCTACTTCAGATTCGATACCTCTATCTAAAAAGGTATTTCACCATTTGATATATACATTATTAAAATTATAATGTATAATATTTACAATAAATTGTAACGTAACTCATAGCGCTGTCAATATTATATGATTGCACAAAAATCGAGTGCGTAACAATTTCTATCTTGATTGTCCCATGCCTAATTCTTGTTAATGTGTATTTACTGAGAACAACATTTATTTAAAAGAGTAACGCAGAAGTTTCTTTCTCATTCTTCTTGTTATGGGTGTGCATTCAAGATGAATGGTAAAATAAAAAAAATATGACTATTCAAAAATGCTTATGTTAAATTTTCTTGTATAAAGATTATTTCTATCTTTATATGAACAGACTGAAGTCTGAATGGGTCGGAATAATAAAACATTAATATTGTAGAATGTAGAAGAAGAGACGTCCTTTTCCACAAGTATTGTAAAAAGAAGTAACCAGTTGAAAGTTAACGGTTAATACCATCACACACATGTATGTATGTATGTTAGCCTTGCTTTCAACGCCAATCCAAATCGCAATGTACAAACATTGAAAACTGGTTTTGAAAAACAATTACAATATTATCGAATTTTGTGAAGGTTCTTCCAATTAATTGCGAAAGTCGTGCTAACTGAATATAGATAATTTGAATTGCTGAAGTGGACTAATTTGATTCTAGAAACAGTATATATATACGTACATATATAATGTATTTAAACACAGACTCCATACTAGCATTGGTTACGTGCGATGGTCTGTTTTTTTTAAATAGAACATGGTTTCTTAAGGCTACGCACGCGTGATACCTTTGCTGTTGGCTGTGTTTTCCATCATCTTAGTATAAAAATATGTGTGTTATTGTGATACCTTCACAAATATTTTTTCATTAAAATCTGGTCAGTCGATTTTATGTCAAAAAGTAACAAACAAACCGAAACATTCGCATTTATAATATCTCTACAAAATATACGACGAACTAGTAGGTATATTTATGGTAATAGTGCAACGTGATACCTTTTTATTAAACCTGCTGTTTCGATTTAGAAGCAAGTGGACGTAATAATATTCATTCACTGTCGTTCATTATACAGGATGTTTCGAATAACAAATTAGGTTGAGCAACCCAATAGTTGCAAAGAAAGAAGCGACCTGATTCCAAGATGCGATTGTTTTACCTCATCTCTGAAATGTTTCTCAACTGATTAATATTTGATTATACAAAACGGTCGAAAGTTGACAATTTAAATTCCCTTGCAGATTTACATGTCATGTTAAGGGTAAGAACACATATTGTGAAGTCCTGTTCGAAACTGGTAACTGACTATACATTCTTCAAGAAAGTTAGTTCGAAACTTGAAAATAAGGTAGCAGTTTAGGAAATACAATGCATGCATTCGTAATTACAAAAATTAAAGGTCAAGATAGTTTTATTATTTGAAGGTGAGAGGATACTGTTGGTCCTGGTGAAAATATATGGAAAACTACAACTACATACAGTAAAAAAACCATAGAGGTAAAATGGAAATAAACAAATAAAGTAGTTTATTGATGATCGAATATGTAGATGATAAGAAAATTACAAGTAATGATTTATAATAGTAAAAATATAATAGAACATTTGACTGACATCAAAATAGATATATATTTTTGTAAAATTATAACTAACTTATCTATTGTTTTTACAACTTTTAAATCATCTGAATTTATTAATAAAATAGTGATTATAATTATACCATATACTAGATTAGGATGTAACAATATGATAATCTACCATAGTACTAGGTAGACTAAAACGGTCTACACGGGCCACCTCAGTCTTAATTATTTCAGCTACTTTGTATTTTATTTGTACATTGCAAGTTAGGCCCGGAAATTAGAGGATAATAGGCATAACGTTTTAGCCCTCCGGAATGGCATCGTATCTTATGAGTAATATCACGGGTGTATCGCATAATAACATTCGTCCATTTACACAAAAAAGGTATATTAGTATTTTTTAAGTTTATTATTGTAAACAAAGTCATAGGTCACTGGTAGTACCCAATCACACCACTTTATTGTAACTCAATTATAAAATGCAATCTCGAACTTTATAGTTGACCCAACAGAAGCTTTTGCTTGGATTATAACTCTATTAAAACTTCTACAAGAGTAACAGCTTTAACTGGATTTATAGGAAAATATGTAACGTCATTTCCGCATGTAGGTCAGGCTTGAGCCCTTACGAGAAATAAGGTCATCTAAGGAACAAATTAGGTCGAACAGACTCGATGGATTTTGTTCCTTATTTATAGCATAAACCAACAACGTTATCTGCTTTAGTAGATTAGTATTTATTTATTCTTCTGTTATCATTCACTATTTTATATGCGTTATATATTTAATAACTATAAATCACCAAATATTGACCGCGTGGACAAAAGTTGTGATTGATTGATGGGAATAAAATTTTAATTCAAGCTTATATTTGCGAAATAATATATGTATTAAATTTAAAATTACGTAATCATGTCTTTTATCAGACCAACACAGTACAGTGAATGCTTTCGGTAAAAAATATCGAAAAAATATTGTAGCAGTGAGTTGGGAAGCTTCCCCTTTTTGAATTTAAAACTGTTTTAATAAAGTGTGCCCGCTATGTTTTAATATCGATTTCAGAAGAACCTACTCATACAACCGAAGAAGCACATTATACACAATAGTTCGCTATATTATTTTATTATTTTTTATTGTATAGAGTCATTAATATAACAATGGAATTCGATCTTTATAATTTAAAGAAGAAATAAAAAACTGTGTTTTCAAGAAACCTTATAAACAATATCAGGTACCTATAATTTAACTTGACGCTAGATCTTACGTGATCGGCAAAGCGCTACTAACCTTACTCTCAACTACATTTTCTTTAGTAAATACAACTAGTCTCATGCATGCACGCGGGTCCCGGAGACTTGACTTCTCCATTAGATAACTCAATCAATCTGATCATTGTACGATCTTTATATAATAATTTATTGAAGTAGTTATATAGGATGTTCCCAATAGAACAATATTGTTATCATTTTACGAAAGAGATGCTAAAATATAAGTTTTATTTGTTTGGATAACATTGGTTCAAGAGTGGTTAATGAAGTTTAGTCCCATAGTTACTATTATTAATTATTTTGAGGTTTTTATTCTCATTTTCATAAAAAAATCGACTTTATTGTTGATTATAATTGTATATATATTGAATATCTTAGTACTTACCAAATGTATATTAAATAACAATTATAAGTAACTAGTAATAACATATAATGTTTACAACATTTAAACTCCTTGGCTGCTTAGCTATGGTAGCAGTCCACCGTAGTTGCCGAGTCAAAAATATTCTCTTGACTTCCTATAACAACAATGTCTTTTACCGGAGCATTTGTATTGAGAAATACGCACGTTCCTATGCACGTTTTAAGTACAAGTTGTTGGGATTTTATATATTTTATTACTTCCGTATGCTTTATTTAGTATTACTTCCGTGTTGTAACTGGGAACACGCCCGCACGAGCAGGGGTTATGTTTGAAATCCTGTCAAAACGCGCTGCTACAACGGAACATTTTCTGTCTAATATGTCGATATTATTACAATGTTGCGTAGGTACTTGCTAGAAATTCCGCAATTTCCAATGAAGCATTACAATAGGCGATATTTCTAATGTACCAAAAAACGGTTCGTCTCCAATACTCATGCTTAAAACAAATATTATTTGTATTGACTACATTTTCAAAGTTAGTCAAAATGTGTTTATTCATATAGGACAAATTCAACCAAGTCCACTTACAGCTCTAATGCATTCCAAACGTCATTTGTATTATCTGAAAATCGAGCAAAACATATATTAAAAGTATTAAATAAACTTTCTCAAGAAAGTTTAGTAATCGATAAAAAAACCTCGAGTACACAACGTGTCCCATTTATTTGGAACTTACGTTGGAAAAATTGTACAATATTACCGTAACATGTTATGTTGAACAATTGATTAAGTTAATGATGCCAGTTGTCATTCGTACGTTGTTTACAACGTTTTACAATTTAGGTTGTTACCGTTCTTTGTTTCTTTTATCTATTTATTTTATTTTTATATATTTATACAATTCAGACTACTAATGGCTCATATTATAAATAACCTTACAAACTACCATACATATGAAAGATTATTTAATAATTTAATAGAAAATATAAAGATAAATTTATATATACTAGAGGTCGTCCAATGGTCTAAATGTGACCATAAAACTAAAAAGTACAAGTTATATTTAACATTATTATATTTCTATTACCAAAGACTATGCGTGTGTATGTTAAAAAAATAAATAAATAATTACACGCACTACGCGTGTAGTTATTTATTTATTGATTCTTTTATTTATTTGACGCATATTTAAAAGAAATTCTGCACTCCTTTTCCATAAAAACTATAACTCTGCGAAATTTTATAAGTCGACTACTTATAAAATTTCGCATTCCATCTGCTTAATCTTCGTATAAAGAGGTACAAAGTTTTTGCTTCACGTATAATTATTCGTATCTCGTATAATGATTTAATTTTGTGTGTCAGATTATACTATTAAGTACAGTTATTTCAATAGAAACAGTTATGGCCCTAATATCCATAGAAATTCTATAATTGCGAATACTCAAGTTAATTAGTGCAAATTAAAAAAAATAATTGAAGGTATTTAAAAATGTAAATCATTAGAAGACTCTTTAATCGACATTAAATTATAGTTTGATATGCATTTGATAGACAGTTTCATTAATACCTGCGCTCGAATATTCACATACGAAATTTGTAGGGGTTGTTGTTGACCCCGTGGCCTACTGCACTTGACTCAATAACCCGAAAATCCGCCCTCCCCGCACCTCAACCACCCTTCGTGTATATGTAATTGCACGTTTGGCCGAATTTTGTGCCCTATATAACTTTGTCAATTGGTGAGGTGTTTGAGGTCTTGAATAATTTATGTGGCGTCGTTCGAACACGTTAACAAAACTTTTCGGTATTATGTATATTTATTGTCATTGAATTTATAGGTACAGAACCACAGCGACTCAGCAAAAAAAAAAAAACTTCGTTATTAGGTTTACATACTATGTAAAACTTATTTGATATAAAATAATATTGTGTCATTATACACAAATAAAGGTGTGCGTTAGCGGCAATACTTCTATATTTGTATACTAGCTGTATCCCTCGGCGTGGTCTGCGTACAACCTACGTCACTAGGTGATAAAGTAGCTCTTCATAGGTAAAAAAAATATCTGAATTTGTCTATTCAACAGGCATACAAAAAATATTTCCTCTTTAAGTTCGTCATTGTTGCTCCTCAGAATACATAGTATTTATCTTCTCTCTTCATCATATTAAATATTTTTTGTTACGAGTCGGCGTGTGCTCTCTTTACCCAGCTTGCTTTTATTTTAGTTATTCAATGAATACGTACTATTATAAAAATAAATCCGTCTAAAGGACATATTTTATCAGACTATATACTTGATATAGCTTGCTCTAACGGTCAATGTCTTTTGAAGACTGTGATATATATATATATATATACATTTAACAAGAGAGTAGATACATAACTAGGGTACCTATAATATCTATTAGATTTAGGTAAAAAACAGTTGTTGTACTCCAATTCATTGTGAAAGAAAACCTTAATGTGTAATGTATAGGTAGTTAAAATAACTTTAGCCTTTTATTAGGGCCAAATTAATATATTACTTACGACTTAAACTGTATATGTAAGTATTAAGGACTAAAAAAAATAAATATAATTTTCCTAAATATGCAATGAAAGATGTAATAATAAAAATTTTATTCATAAAAGATTTTAAGTACAATACATATATGATGTTAAATAAAAGTGGCCCTTGCAAAATCTGCTTATATCAAGCGTGTGTGAACACTTACTTAGAAATTATTTATTGTATTGTTTTGTTGTATATTCTTGTGAAATTATTATTCACATCCGCTGTTGTGTCGAAAATCATTGTAATCTTCCGTGTCGACATCTCTAGCACAAACGATTTTTGGTCAATTATATTAGAAGGTTAAGGTGGCAATTCGAAATAATCGAAAAGTTTACAGTAAAAAGCAAAGCAGCATTTATCTATCCTCTATGTATTTTCATACAAGCGAGCCTAAAGCCATATGGAATTTATCAAAGAAATACTGTATAGGTGTCATCATATATACATATATCTTGCTTATACTTTTGAGTTGGTTCAGAAACACTGACGTTCCACTGCATCCGTTCCAAGTAGCATCTGTGACTAAGTACTGACTTACATTTCTCTTCGCATGTTCTAAACTTGTATTACAAAGTTCTGAGGAAATGTTTGACGTCAGTTCCAACTTAATTCAGACATCCTAGTGTAGTTTTAGACATGTTTCCTTCAGCACACAGTCCGGTTGTGGAATAAACTTATTCAAAGCAAGTTTTCCTTAGAGCAAAGGCTCTTGAAGTTATTTCATCGTGCTTATCTCACTTTGAGAATAAATTATTTTCTAGCCCTATTTTGAGGGACATAAATAATCAAATTACATACATAAACACCGTCACATCAAATATTTACTATAGAAAATGAGTGATGAGAAAAAGCCGATGCGATGTAGATAATAATGTCATTATATTGTATGTACAAATTTATTATAGAACAACCGAAACAAGTTACTATAGCAAAAATGAAAAAATGTAATATACATTATATGTAATAAGAATTAAAATGTACATTACATGCAAAACGTATAGTCCTATATATTAAGACTATTATTATAAATTAAAAACATCATAAACTGCTGAATAAATATTCATGGATTAGAATCAAACTGTATCAATCAATTTTACATCAACAGAAATAACAAACTATGTCCCGCATAAACAATTCCATGTTGAACGACGTTACCAAGCCGCGCGATAAAGTCAAGCACGTCTATTACTAGTTATATTACATTACGTTACAATGCGTTACATCAACATGCGTCATTGGATATGGAGAAAGTGTGACGTCACTTGCGCGTGTGCAAAGAAAGAAATGGTGCGCGTGCGACTCCGCGACCACTTTTGCTTTCGTAGGAGGCCGCGACGTCTGCGCGATAGCGAAAACGACATACTTCGTGAGTACACAATATTGCTGTCGCTTTTTCATCCGGTATTCAGGTCTCGATTATGAAATCGAAACTATTGAGTCATATTGTATTCCACTTTTCTTGTACAATACAAGGAATGCTTTGTATATAATGTTACCTTTATAGGCTACAAGACCCATTATAGCTATCGTTTACTAGATAGTTCTTGATTATTAAAATTGATAAAGAAAATATAAATGCATTTTGATAAGTAACTTTAATTGAATCACCGATCACCGCGAAATTTATCATGTTCTCCACCTTGACACAGATAATTTTGTAGCTCTGAAAAACGGTAATTAATATAATACTTATTATACCTTGGTAACTTATTTTTTAGAATATAATTAATTTAATAATAGAGCTATTGCGTTGTTGCATGTACCTACTATTTTACGAAATCGTGGACAACAGCTCAGTGGACGCATGTCGCTTAATCCTCCCTAAAGTGGCGGTACATATGTATTGTATTGTTACGTCGTTTAGTGTTTTAGGAATAGAATCACATTACACAGCGAGTACAAGGCTGTTACTGACAGTCACTCGGTCATGACCCGTTGACTGATTTTAACAAAATCCAGGTCAAGATCTTTAATTTATTTCGGTTTTGATATTGAATAGCACTCATATTATAGCCCAAAATTGGCCGTTTTTGTTTCTTTTCTGTTTTTATTAAGTGTTAATTGCAAATTTGCTAAAAATATGCTGCAATATTATTCAAAACGCTGTGTCAATAGTTGTATTTGTATAATCAACTTAATTATTTTTCTACTTAAGTTATATTGATATGTCCAACTTCATCTAATTGACTGATTCGGGTCTATATTTTCCGCAGATATTATGTCCTCTGTCCTCATAGCTACAGGTGTGGTAGATTAAACTTTAAGAAACTGATGTACTTTCTTCGCAATTATCACAATTGCTTGCTTGATTTAGTTAATAATAATCACACTTTTTGGTGTGACTGTTATTTAATATATATAACTGTAACTAATATAACTGTTTATGCTTTATTATACTTTAGTCTACTCAGAATCACAATTTCACTAGTAGAACTTCTTTTTAATATATCCTATTCATATTATTATTGTCTCCTTTTATTATAGGAAAGTAAGGATATATGAAATAGTTATTTCGGTACCTAGTCAATAGTCCTTGCAGATGCTCGAAGTTTTTTGTTATAATTGGGTGTTCATTGTAGTAAAGGTGTTGTATTGTTTGTCCTTGGTGTATATGTACACCAAAGATGCCGATATTTCCTTTAGCGATGTCTGTTGATTGTTTTGTGTCCTAACGGGATGTATCCACTGCCTAGTGTTTTTACGACTTCTTTTGTGAAAATTTGAGTTGCATTATATATTACGCTACTGCGTTTTAAAACTTTTTGGGTTTACATTTTTAATTTTCTTGTATAGTTTAAGGCAATTAAGGGTTTTGTTTATGTATAATAATTTATAATCTTCGTCGGTATTACCCTCATATTTTTTTAAAGCATTGATGTATACGTGGTTCTATATGTTTAAACAGTTACTTTGGCAGTTTAAATTTGTGTTATTGTAGAGCTGCAATCATATCTATGGAATATCTCATGTTTAGTATTATAAGGAGGTGGATCAGTGGCATATTGCGCCGACGCAGCCGCTGCGTCATTGGCGATAGCTCCATCCTTACATTGCGCGTTATTAGCGAACGAATGTCGTGCGAACATAAACACAAGCTCGCTGTTCGCGGCAACCCTGCCCTGCTGCGGCACTGCGCGCAACTGGGTCAGTGGGCCGCCCCCCGCGCCGTCCTCCCGCGCGGTGGCGCAACCGCGCGAACGCGCACTAACATAGACCTGGATCGCGGGAAAGTGGGTCACCGACTCACTTTCACTTATTACATGGGCTCCTAATCGTTTTCCATTGTGCGAGCGGGCGGGGGCCCGCGGGTGGCGGCGGGGCGCGCATGCGGGAGGCGCCGGCACGCGCGCTGTTGTCGCCGGCCGGCCGCCAGTCGATCGCGAAACGTCTCTCGAGCGGCACGTGTGCCGCTGTTGATCAACTCTCAACACGATCGTAATATCACGCGCGCCATCAACATTTCTAAGAACAGTCGGCAGTGGCTGAAGGCGTTCAACGCCTCATAGTTTTTAAACAACACACTATTTGGACAAAATGTTCTGGATTTATGTGTCTGATTATATAGTGCTTGAACAGGTGCAGCCCGCGAGCGGCAGATAGTGTTGCGGTTAGACCGCTAGTGAACTCGGTGACTGTGTGAACGTTGTCGCGGTTGGACGCCGCAGTAGGGATTTGTAACAAGCTGCCGCCCTGTGCGGCTGAGCATGACGATGGATCAGCAAACAGGCCTCATGTCCCTTAACATGTCCCCGTTTGATTTGAGTCCAGGCCCAGAGGGATCTGGCTCAGGCGGTGGACCTTCAGGCGCTTCTCAACCTTACGTACCCCAAGGCACAGCATATCAATGCACGCCAGATCAACAATCATTCGGTTATGCCAACTTGGATGCTTCGTATCTATTTCCAACAGGCGCTGCTGGAGAACCAGGTGCATACTTGCCTGCAGCCGGTACAGTGTGCGATCAAACTGATACAAAGGATGTAATCGAGGAGCTGTGCCCTGTGTGCGGGGATAAAGTCAGCGGATATCACTATGGACTCCTCACATGCGAGTCCTGCAAAGGATTTTTCAAGCGGACGGTTCAGAATAAGAAGGTGTACACGTGCGTTGCTGAACGAGCTTGTCACATAGACAAAACGCAAAGAAAGCGCTGCCCGTTCTGTCGCTTCCAAAAGTGCCTCGATGTTGGGATGAAATTGGAAGGTGAGTACAAAAAATATTTTCCAATAATTATAACAGTTCTCTTTTAGTGCTCTTGGATGAACTCGATAATGCTATGGCGTGCGTCACAATTAGAGTCGCCAACATGGACTTCACCTAGCCACCAGTGAACATTACGTCATGAGTAATAAATGCTATTTAAGCGCTGATTTTGAAATGGTCCCTCGTATGTTATAATCATAATTAACTTTACTAAATAGTCTGTATGATATAAAACAGCCATTTCTGTAGACATACTTTATGATAAATAAAATAAATATACAGACGTTACCGCAAAAGTTAATAATAACATTTAGATCTCAGCCCCACTAGGTTAAATCAATTGCCACAAGTTGATACCTTGTACCAATTGAGATAGAACATTTGGGAGAGAATAGAATGATCAACATGACGAAATCATATGAATAACTTATTATCTAAGACGCATATTTATTGTAGCCTATGTTATATAAAGTGAGCATTATTCAATTAGAATATCTGGTACTACATTTCAGTAACATTAGCTATTATATATTGCTGAAATCGAACCATTATCGAGCAAAAAATTGACAAAATAATGGCACCATGTTGATCTTTGCATCCAAAATTAATTTCCCAACGCGGCGGCGCCGTCAGTATACTTACATTGCGCAAATTGAATAATGTAATGCAGTCTAAAGCCAGTCAATCAATAGTTATAAATACTTGAACAAATATAAAAAGAAAGTATACTGCGAATTAGAAAACATAGTTTATATTTTTTTGTGTCAAGTTCAGATATAGCAAGATATCAAAAAACTACGTATTTAGAAACTTGTGCATTATCTGTGTTTAACACACGGTTTAATCAAAATCATAATCTTGAATACAATCGATACAAAATAAAACGTTAGTGAACTGGATTTAAGACATGTAAATATGTCTGAAATAAACCCCAGAGAATGCTTTATAGGGCATAGTTTATGCGATGAATGGATTTTGATTTGATTGATTGAAAGACAGCTGACGTGTAAATAAACTAATAACATACAGGTAATTCATTACTAAATTATACTCTAGTATGATCGATTACATAGAAAAGATTCATTCTAACATCTTTTTTAATTAAAATAAGTAGTTCTAATAAATATAATAATAGTAATAATCTCAGGACAATTCACACAACGCCATCTAGTCCCAAGTTAAGCTAGCTAAAGCTTGTGTTATGGGTACTAGATAACTGATACAAATACATGATTTTTTTTTTTGTAAATACATACATATTATACATAGAAAACACCCAGACCGATACAAACAATCATACTCATGAATACAAATGTTTGTACCGTGCGAGGAATCGAACCCGCGACCATCGGTCGTAAAGCGGTGTGCCAGACCGCTAGACCACCGAGGTCGTCAAATTTCTTTCGTTCTAATCTATCATTATCTACTGTAATGATTAAAATAATTAGATATTCTGACCACAAATATTATCAATCGAATGATGAATTTGTGACCCTAAAATATTTTTTTTATCAACCTTGATGTTACGAATTTAAATTTTTAGGAATCTAACTGTATTATAAGCGGATAATGCTAATGTCCATGCCTACCATATATAACTTTATAAAGAATAGTTACGTATTTATTCATGTATGGGAAGGTAATCCATTTTGGCGTTCATATATATATAACATCATTTATTCGTTAAAATGCAATGTATATGTAGGAAAGCAATCTATATAATTTCTTATTCATATATATTGACATGATTGTCAAGTTAAAAAAAATCGAGATATATAGATTTTAGATTTACGTACACCAATAGCAACATCACCATGTAAACAGAGGGAGAAGACAGTGCAACAAAACGTTGCTGCTGCTGCTGTAGCTGAAGAGGAAAGCTGGTGATAATAATATTTCAATTTCAGTTGAAGTTTGGAGTAATCATATAAATTTTGTAATAATACTGTTATGTGTACGGCTTAAGAGTAGTTACTTGCCTATTATGAAATTGTGAACATATTTTTTAGGTTTCCTAAACAACAGTAACTGATTTTCTAACAAGATTCAAATATGAATATTTAGATTTAATACCATTATTACAGAATCCAATAGAAACCAAAAAATGGTAACTTCTTTAATTAGTCGTTCGCAAAAAAAATAAATCGTTCGTTAAAATATTTCTACCCTCTCATACAATCTACTATTTTTCTATTAATGAGAATTTGGTTATAGTACTAACCACCGTGCTCTAAGAACAAGTGCAGCTTTAAATTAAAACCGTGGATGACTTCGGAGACTTTAACTTTACTATTACTAAGATTTAGCAAATCTAATACAATGATACAATTGAATTAACTTTGAATTCTTTAGATTTCGATAAATGTTTAAATATTGTATTATCTAACAACAGACATCTTTCTTGTGTGATATTGGAATCCTCAAGGCAAGGATTTTAGAAAATCCACTAATGATGAAAAGGGGGAAGAAGGGATACAATCTCAATAATGGGAAAATTCTCAGGGAAAGGGAAGAATTAAAAGGGATGAAATCTCATAAGAGATAAAAGATCAAGAAACCCATATTCCAGGGATTTTGAACATAATTGTTCAAAATTTTACTAACAGTAATCATAATTGATTACTGTTAGTAAAATAGGGTATGAAAGATATATTACAGTGTCATGTCAAGCTTCCAATTCCATAGCATATTTAATGACGATTTCCTTCCGATTAGTATTTAATAACTTATGGACAATGAGTTAATATCCATCCATTCCTGCGATATTAGCAAATTTTGAAAAAAAAATGCAACTCAACCACACCATCCATTGATTTTAAAATGTATGTGATATAATTAATAAGAATTATGAGAAAAGATTACATATTGTCCTTTATGAAAATGCCCTTTGGCTAGTCAGTTACACAAACTAAATCTTGCCAATTAGAACACCTCGAAATAGACATGCATATTACAATTATATTTGGAGGTGTCATAGTTGGTTCTGTATATGATGGACTCTGATTATATGATCGTTCAAGGGTGTACAGGTGAATGTTTTGAAGGTAAATAGGTACTTTGTCTCATAGTTGGTAGTTAGGTGATCGCGTGGGGGCGGAGCTTGAAGCTCAGATCGTTCTAAATTTAAAACGCGCGCGGCCGCAGAGCGCCCTGACCTACTTGCGAGCGGGGCCGCGATGCGGCGCGCGCGCTGCCTGTTGTGCGTGCATACACATACGCACCGCGAATTTGCCGTGGTGTGAGTTACACTTACCATTCCGCGTTTCGCCAGATGCTGCTGATGTTTGCAACATCCAGTACTCTGAAATTTGAATAAACAACCCACAGTTAACTAAATTATTAATTGTCTAAATTAATGTTTTGTACCTATTACCTGTATGTGTAGCTACTTATAGTTGATGTCATAAAAATATTAACTAATACAGATTGGACAATACTATAGCGGTAGAAATTTCAATTTGTTTTTAACATTTGTAATTAAAAATGAGACTGTTGTAAACTACTATATTTATTTTTATTTATTTATTTAAACTCTTTATTGCACCAGACAAAGAAAACACACAAAATGATATAATACATAAACTGATACAAAAGGCGGTCTTATCGCTAAGCAATCTCTTCCAGACTACCAGTAGAGAAAGTAACATTAAGATAAGAAAATAGTAGGTGGTGCACGTAATGAACATAAATATACATTTGTACATAAATATATCTATTAATATATATAATAAAATATAAACATACGTAAACATACATATACTTAATAATGCACATATCTTCAGAAAATATGAAGGGAACTATGAGAAAGAGGACAATATGAACTTAAAGGGAAAGAAAGTGGGATTTGACAGAGACTTTGAAACTAGCAAGTGACTGAATGCTCCGAATGCAAGGGGGGAGTGCGTTCCATAACCTGACAGCCTGGACAGAAAAGGATTTAGAATAGAAGGAAGTGGAATGAGAAGGATATCTGAGAAGGAGGTTGTTAACATTACGCGACGGATAGCTACTGTTCTCACTGAGAAATGTGAAACTGTCTTTTAGATAATCAGGAGTGTGGGGGTTAAAGAGAATGCTGTAAAGGAGTGAAAGGATGTGTAAGTTGCGACGAAGACGGATAGGGAGCCACTTGAGTTGAGTACGATAATGGGAAATATGATCATATTTGCGCAGACCAAATATGAAACGTATACATAAATTTTGAAGTCGCTCAAGTTTATTTAGTTGCTCTTCAGTGAGATCTAAATAGCAGGAGTCTGCGTAATCGAGGATAGGAAGAAGTAAGGAGTGAGCAAGTGCAATTTTGGTTTCAAAAGGGAGAAAGTTACGCAATCTGTTTAAGCTACCTGCTGCCGCAAACATTTTTTTGCTGACCTCGGAGATTTGATGAGACCAAGACAAAGTACAGTCAAAAACAACGCCAAGATTTCTTACAGATTTCTTGTATTCAATAAGGACCCCATCAAAGACTACAGGTGGAAGGTCATTCCAAGATATTTGCGAAATATATCTGGAGCTACCTATAATGATGGCATGTGTCTTCGAGGGGTTCACAACAAGGCCGTAAGACTTACTCCAGGCAGATATACGGGCAAGATCATCATTAATTGTGGAAATGGCTTGAGAAATATCTACCAAGGTAGCCTGAGTGTAGATTTGGAGATCGTCTGCATAAAGATGGTAGGAAGATTGAAGTGTAGAAGTGATAGAGCCAATAAACAAAGCGAATAATAGAGGAGATAAGACACCACCCTGAGGCACGCCAGCTGACGTAAGGCACCAAGTAGACAAAGCGTCATCTATGCGAATACGCTGCCGACGCCCCAACAGGTAACTACGAAACCATTCAATTGCCGTTGGAGATATGTTGAGAGAGGACAACAAACCTAATAGGATATCAAAATCCACAGTATTAAAAGCGTTACTGAAATCAAGTAATGTGAGAACAGTAAGCTGAGAGTTCTCCATAGCAAGACGAATGTCGTCAGATATTTTCATAAGAGCGGTAGTCGTACTATGACCAGGGCGGAAACCAGATTGTAAAGGATTTAAAAGGTTATGTCTGGTTAGGAATGAATTAAGCTTTTGTTGGACTAAACGTTCAAAGGCTTTGGATAGGAAAGGGAGAATGGAAATAGGACGATAATCTGCGAATGAGGTAGGAATGTTCTTTTTGGGTAGGGGAATAATGTAAGCATCTTTCCATTTGGAAGGAAAGACGCCGGAGGATAGAGATCTATTAAAAATAAAAGTAATGGAGGGCAAAATGATATCAAGAATAGGAATGATCATATTACGACTAACGCTATCAGTTCCCACGGCATTCGAAGAAATTGAAAGCAAGCTCTTCTCAACATCACAATCGGTCAATTTATCAAAGAAAAAAGGAGAACAGTCAGGGGTAGAAAAAGATGAAAGAGTACGTAAGGTATTTATTTTTCCAGTGATATCTATAGTAGGACAAGAACAAAAATGTTGATTGAGACATTCTATATCAATAGCAACAGGATTATCATGATGTTTTTTACCAACCCCTAGTGACTTAAGAAATTTCCAGACTTTAGCTGGATCTCCATTTTCAACGGATTTATGAATGTGGCGTCTTTGAGCTTCTCTACACATCCTATTGCAGAGATTCCTGGCGTTGATGTAATCATTTCGAAATCTGTCGGGGTTCGACTTGAACTTTGTCTTGGCCCTATTCTTCCTCAGTATTACAGTCTTAATCTCATCTGTGAGCCAGGGTGCAGGCAAATGCCTAACTCTAACAGGGCGGATAGGGGCATGTCTATCGTAAAGATCTACAATCAGTTTATTGAATAGATCAACTTGTTCGTTAACGTTAGGTAAAGTGCTGATAGTTGACCAATCACAATTTGAAGCGTCTTTGCGTAAACAATCCATGTCCATAGAACCAAAACTGCGCTGCATAAGGATTTTGTGTTTCATTTTAGGTGGGCGAATTTTATAGGAAAGGTAAATGAGGTTATGAAAGGAGAAACCATCTGCAGGGAATTGACCAAAATGGGCAACATGGTCAGGAGATGAAACGAGGATTAAATCGAGCAAGGAAGGATTGCAACTAGGGAAGAAATGGGTAGCGCTAAGAGGTAGGATATTTAGGTTGCAGGCGTTAACTACAGACTGAAGACGATTTGCCCGGTAGTCATTTTTTAAGAGGCAGGTGTTAAAGTCACCCATAATAATGGTATGACTATAGGACGGAATCAGGTTCTCTAGGAGCTGTTCAAATATGGAAAAATAGTCAACCGAAGGTGATGGGCTGTAAAACACTCCTAGGAGAATTTTGGAATGGGAAAGCGTGACTTCGATAAAAAGGTGCTCAGGTTCATAGGAAGGGTTAGTGCTGACGGAGGAGTTAATTAAAACGAAAGGGATATCGGAGCGCAGGTATATGGCAACACCACCGCCTCCCCTACCAGTGCGATCACATCTAATTAGACGGAAACCGGGTAAAGAGTATGAGATGGAAGAAAGACAGGGCTTCAGCCATGACTCTGAAATGAAGATGGCGTGAAGATTATTAACTTTAAATGTCGCTAGCATTTCAGGAAAATGTGCTGGTATACTTTGTGCGTTAATATGAACGGCATTAAAGTTCTTAGGTAGTTCTGAAAAGGTATTATTTAATATTTCATCTAAAGGAAGAGATGCGCTATGAAAACTGTCATCGCTGTTAAGAGACGAAGCAGAATTAAATGAGTCATCAGTATCACTATTCATAGGCGTATGTGCACAAAATTAATATATAAATATAATACAAAATATGTATATAAAAACAACAATAATAATATACAAAAATTACAAAAATATTTTATCTATGTATCTACCTGCAAGTAGTAGGTGTTAAAATTAAATAAATTATATCTTTTACAACAAAAACGAAAACAAAAACAAATATAAACACTCAGATTGAATTAAGGTGGCAATATTAAAGACTATGGCTGTATGAATATAATGCCAAAAAGTAAAAAATTTGCCATTTTGGCCAAAATTACCATAAATACGTATTACATTGTCAGATCTGTCAAATGTCAAGTCAGTCACTGTCATAAATGCCAAATGTCATCAAAGTGAAAATAATTAATTATATTTGTTTTTAATGTGGGTTGGTAATTGTATAAAAGTATTTTTTAAAAAAACAAATGAAAAACAAATGTTATATAGTGTGCTACCTACGAAATTTACCTACCCACAGAATTTTGAGAATAAGAAAGACCACACGTGAATAATACTGCCACCACAACCACTTATTCAGCTTAGGAAGAGATTACTTTTTTAAAACACGTTTGGAGCGTGTTACACCTGCCGTGTCCAATGTCTTCGGGGCGATGGCGGGCTGGGTAGTTGCTGGGAATGTCGTATTGTCGCTCGTAACACTCTGCGTCAAATTAATGAGTCGGTTAACCTCGGCAACTGAACTGACTTGATGCTTTTTACCATCAGACCCGACGATCATCACGGCACCATTTTGAGTCCAGCACTTGGAGATACCGAAGTGTTTCCGAGCAATCATAAAAGCGTCATGTCTAACTTTAGTGAGAAATTCGGACAATGTGATGCCACTGCTTTTAAATCCAGTCTTCGCTATCCAAACTTTATGACGCTCCTCAATACCATGAAATTTTACAAGGACGGGCCGAGGTTTTCCTCCGGTTACACGACCCATACGATGAATACGTCTTATGCTGTGTAGTGGAATGTTTACCTTGAGTTTCTCAGCAAACATCTTAGATACATTAAGTGTCAAGTTGATATCACTGTCTTCAGGAATCCCATGTAACAACAGAATCTTGCGTCGACTGTGCATTTCAAGGCGATCTTGTTGTTGTGCCAAAACCTGAACTTGATGTTGAAGATTAAGCAGTGAGTCTCCGATCAAGGATTTAAATTGTGAGAAGTCTGTAGCAAGTGAAGCCAAGGTAACTGGAGCAGCACTGGCTTTCTCAAGGTTGTCCTGGAAGGCTGCCATCCTTGTATTGAAGTGCTCCATCATCTGCTCCAATGACTGCTGTATTGTTTCCATTGTTGTAATTTAAAGTTGTTTAAAGTGAAAGTGCAAAGGAGATAACACTACTGCAGGTAGATCACTACTATACTTATACTTTATGCATAAAATATAGTATAAATATTTTGTAAATATAAAATTAAACAATTAAATAATCAAGAGCTAAGTTTCAATATGTTCACTGTTTCACTGCTACCCACAAAAAAAAAAAAAAAAATATATATATTTATGTCCAAATTTTCCGATAACATAGAGAAACATTGTAACGACGTAATTGAAAATTGGATAACGTGGTGTTAAGCTGTTGTTGACATCTTCGAACGTACTTATAGTTTTATATACTTATTAGAAAGAAGTATATTATTCTGATAACATTATTTTGTTATAGATATCCAAACACCCTAACATTTGCCTATTCATAGGTATTTAAAAATCTTATAAACCTATATAGTCGAAGGGCTTCTATTGTACGTAATACATTACAAAAACAAAGAATAAGCAACGTTTACAGCAAGCATATGTCAGATGACACAATTCACACAAATCGTTGGTTGACCCGAATAGCGACTGTTGCGAGAGCCTCGCACCGCCTGCCCGACCTGCAGCGAGCCTTGTGCAATGCCACCACGAAAGCACTGGCCCAACGGATCTAGAAACATTCTAACCTCATTAAATAAACATGTTCGAAACAAAATAAATTTCCCTGTTAATTATTGTCAGTAATTATGTTCCATAGAGTATCTATATTGTTAATTATTGAAGTAACAATATAAGAAGGAATTGTTTGGAAAATTGAAACTAACACTATTTTCTTCTCTCCTAATCAAAATTATATTAGGGGCAAAAGTAATCTTCTGCCCCTAATATAATTTTGATTAGGAGAGACCACATTACTTCTTTTTTATCATTTAAATGTACGCGTTCTATTAGGAAATTCATTAGAATTTATTTTTAATGTCACGCAGTTGCAAGCATTGTGAAGTAACAATTTCGCTGGCTGACGAAGCGTCCCGTTTAACAAAATTACTCTAATAATGGTTCATTACTGTGCACTATCTATGCAAAATTACCCATGTGTTACGTAAGCAGCTTCTATCTCGGTAACGCATAGCTAGCTAACAATGTCTTTAAAAAATTCACTACTAAATATAAAAAGTTTTTGTAAACAATTAACTTCAATAGAGAACCAATAACGGGTGAAATGTATTTATAGTCCATTTCTATTGAAGTAGTATCGATGCCAGAAATGCATTTAGTTGGTTTTCATCGGTTTAAAATTATCATTTGCTAATCTATTAATAAATATTAATAGATTAGCAAAACAACAAAAATAATTAGAACTCTATAAAAAGTAGAAATACATTAAAAGCATGATTAATTACTTTGAGTAATTTTCTTTCTAGCAAGATACCTCTTAGAATATTAAAACTAAAAATAAAATTGGATATGCAGAGAAAAACGGGTAGCCCTCATTAATGCAAATTTATAATATTAAATCATTGTGTAGGCTTTTTATTAATTTAATAGAAAGATTATGCAGTACAGTTTTCAACTAATATACTATGCAATATACCTAAGTTTTCTAGTAAATCTTTCTATTAAATTCTCTGCATCTCCCAATTGTTTTTAGTATACATATATATACATGTTTAGGAAGACTATACTTTTTTGTTAAGCATATATATATATCTAGCTAACACAAGTGAGGGTTGTAAACCTGCGACTACGCCAGCGACTGTATCGCAGGTTTCGACACAATCACTCGTAGTAGTCGGTGGGGTGTGCTGCGCAAGCGCCGTTTCATAAGACGCCTCGCTCGACCTGTCGCAATGGACCCAAATGTGACCTGAACACGTATCGCATTACACGTCTGTATATAATGTGAGGCGAATATTTTGTTTCATCAGATTCTGTCAAGAAGTTCTTCACGAGAGCTGGTTTTTTATATATTTTTTTTAAATATAGGATCAAATGCCAGAGACGTTTTCATGGGGATTATTTTATATCATAATTATTGACTAGCAAATTGAATTTTAGCTAAAAAATACATTTACTTAAATTCACGTAAACAAAACACTTGAAATAATTACAAGACAAAGAAAGCGCTTTCAAATTATATAATTACATAGCAATTCCCCGAATTGTTGTTGTTTGTATATTTGATATTGATTTGAAGTGGTGGCTGTTACATGTATAAGGCATATTACGTATCTATAAAACGCGACCCTGGTAAAGAATCATGGATTATTTGAATAATATTTGTTTTAGGCTTTTACAGGTTGAAAATTCCAGAAAAATTAATCAAAACCATCATGTTGTGGTCTTGCTGGACAAACCTAGCAAGCAACAATTTGTTTACCGTGCGCCGCGCCGCGCCGCAGCGTAGCGATGGCGCGGCAGACCGCTGTCAAACAATAATGATTGTTGTTACACGGACCGTTACCCACAGTGTGCACACTGCCATATGTAATCTAAAGCCATAACGATATAGGCATAATACCAGTTCTATGTAATATTCGAAAACGACGGCTTACCATTATTACTTAATGTCAACTCTGTTATATACAGATTCTATTAGTATTATGTGTGAAACGGCTTGCAAGATTCTCCGATCAAACGAGATATCCATACTTCTTAACTAAATAAATAATGCTTTTGCATAACCAAAAAAAATGAATATTCCGCCATAAGGATCACTCGTTCGAATGATTATTGATAATCAAGAGTCAGTGAGACATATGTAGAATACATATGTAGACGTGGTATTATTGTACTGATTTAATTCTTTCTCCTCTAATTCAAGTTCTTGTGACAGATAGATGAGTCCGTTATAGATGACATCCACTACCAGATATTTAGAGTAGGTATATTGTATACTATGGATGTGTGAGCCCTAGCTTCCGCTTTTGCTGCATTTGTCCATTATACATATGGTATCAACTAATTTTTACACTCAGGCAATCTGGCAATCTGTTAACTCTTTTTAGTCCAAACTTTTAGTAGTTATTCTAACCATGTATTGTAACTGTAAATTTTAGATACATATATATATACATATATATATATATATATATATATAAACATATAATATATAAACATATATATATATATGTTATATCCAGTTAGTGATGAGCCTAATTTCTGAATTTATCCTAATATATTCTATCCCAGCGCTTTATTTTGCATATAAATAGTTAACGTACGTGAAGTGTCTACATTAACGGTTTGCGGTTGACGCTTTTGATTCGCTGTATTATCTCGAATTCTAGTTTTTGCTTGATCCCCTGAGAAACTCTTCATAGCAAGCGTCCGTCATTATTTCTTTATGGTTACAAAGTTTAAGAGTCTACAACATTTATTGTTATTACAACATTTACATTGAACGTGCTTGAGTGCTAAAATTCTACATTATGAGTAAACTGTTTTTTATTTTTGATTCAATTTTAATCAGAGCGCCACTGCCACCGCCATATAAGTATATCCTTTGAGTTTTGTAGACTTTGGTGACATTTTGAGATGAAACCTTATTATTCTCAAATTCCAATAAGAATCTTTTAAGATTTCTTTTATGGTTAATATAATACTGCATACTTATTAGAGTTCTTATTCACAAAATCTTATAATGCATTTGACATACGAAATTTACAAATTCATTATTGAAAAGCGCAGGGGTCAGACGCTGCGGGCTGCGACAGATGTTAGAGTACAATAAAAACGCGCGCGCCACTCGACTATTTCGGCGCGCTGCCTTGACCCGAATACAGTGTTTCGACAGAGCGGCCTCGCACACCGGGCCTTTCTATTTTTTAGGCATTACCTGTCGTATTATTACGACAGTGCTACAGACGCCGCCATCTTGGAAGAATTTTGGTGCTTGGCACTTCATTTAGGTCGTACTCCCGCCTTTATGGCACATCAACTGGCTTTAGTGAATGCATTTATTATGGCAGAAATCCTACTGCCTAGGAACCTTAAATGCACCTAATGCTAATAAATACCTATTTTTCTTATATGTAACGTGGATTGGCATATAAATATTAGTTCAAATATTTTAATTAAAATTATTAGTCGATTTACTATTGCAAATATAAATAATCAATAAAAATTTTCGTGGCAGTAGTCTAATACGATTCTCATTAGCGGTAACATGTTTAATGCATAGAAGAGATCTTGACATAGTTCGATGTATCATCACGGGTGATGATTTATCTCGATTGTGTAACGATTGGACTGCCGCTATCTGGGCGCGCTATAGAATGCGTGCGGGCGGCAGGAGCTAGTGCGGCGGCCACGACGGTCGGTTGCGCTCGGGCAGCTCCGGCAGCGTTCGGATGCAGGAGGGGGACGGCGACGCCGTCAGCCTTGACCAAGTTTCACCGGCTCGTCGGTACAAGGAGCGATCCCCACCTCTTCCCGTCCTTTCAGTGCAGTACATATTATTTTTTATCACGTTGACATGATTACTTCATTTGATGGAGCGGCCCTGATTTAGATGCCAAGGTCAGTCTCTTCGTCTATGATAAGCACGAATTTCGATACCTGAATTAGTTACTTGTAAATTTCAGCGTTACTATCCAATATCGAGAAGAAATTTGTAAAGATTAGTGTATCCCTCTTAACCTTGTTACGAAGGTCGACCTTGACCCATCTCTTACAAGTGGGCCACAGCCGCAAATAGCTTCAGAATGCGAGGTGAACTCATACGTATGTGTCTATTTCTGCACACCGGCTGTTTGTCACCGAGACGTATGTTTTTGATTTGTAAAAATGACCTTGACCTTGATCTAGTTTAGTCGTGTAATAAACGACTGACCTCGTTTACCACATTATCGGCTACTATCGAGTGCTCATTATAATAACATTAGATTATTAACTGTGTTGAAATTAGTGCTATCATTATCAACCCTATTATTCAAGCTTATCCTTCGATTAAATAATAATAAAACATATCTGTTGAAATAAGCACACGAGTGTGATATGTTAACAATGTCATCACAAATAAACGGGAATTTGTAATCTCGCATAAGAAACTTATTTCATTCCATCTTCTAGGGTTTGTACAACATATTATGTTAACACGATGTATAATTCAACATAATTTCGGCTAAATCATGTTGATCATATGAATAAAAATTCTGTCATTTGAATAAAAGGATCGGCGCACATGATTTAGTACCTACTGGAACCTAACAAAGGGCACGTGAAACAGGCCTGTCTAAGTAGTCGAATCCATATGTTAGTTTTGTGACGGTCCTATCGGACCGTTTGTTAATCAACAAACTAGAACAGCGACCAGGAGTAAGTTAAATTATAAATAAACAGTATTGTCGTAAGCTGAACCAAAGTTTAGATATATGTGCAAAGTTGATGTGTATGAGCACAATGCTCGAAGTCAATCCGACAGACTTGATCGAGCAATTTAAATACATATATAACAAGAGAAGAATTGACCCGTTAAGAGGTTACGGTATTGTAATTATTAAAGAAAATATATCAATTTCTCAATGCATTCGAATAGTAACTTATAAACTTGTGAACATAGCACAAATTGTCAAAAACTTCCCAATCCCCAATCCCAACTTTAATCATGTTGTTCGTTAGCCTTAGAGTACCTATATATCTACTCACAAAATTATAATGAAAAGAATTGGTATATAGTTATTATAGTAAAAGTCAAAACTGTACTAAATTAGGTAAAAGTAAAAGTAAAATCTATTTTTATTAATTTTCACGAGCAAAGCCGCGGCGTGCAGCTAGTTTTCATAAGTTGTGTGATAGCCTATAGGCCCCCACTTGTTTCAATAGTCGAAATGTCCATGACACATTATTAGCCCCCACCGGATGCACTAACGCACAGCGGCGGCACCGGTGCAAGTGTAATCGGCACTTGCATATTGCAACTGACGCGTCCTCTTTTTGACGGACACCGACGTTTCATTTAAATTGAAAAATATTTTCTTAACATCTGCGGAGGAGTACCTCATCTGTGCAGTGATTTATAGGTATAATTTAGTAATAGTACAATTATATCTTATTATTAATAATATTATAAACGAAAGTTTGTGAGTATGGATGGATGTTGGTTACACTTTCACGCAAAAACTACTAAACGGATTTTGATGAAACTTTACAGTAATATAGCTTATACATCATAATAACGCATAGGATATAAATTTCACGCGAGTGAAACCACCGGCACAGCTAGTATTATAGTAGTGTATTTCAGTAAATTTCCAATTCAATGGACTCGATAATTGATGCACTTTTAATTATTATGCTGTGCAAGCCGGGTAAACTGATTATACGAACACTAAACGTTGATGTCATCTATTCGGTTTTTGTCATAAAGCATGACTATTATGACTTTCCGTCGATTTTACCGTCGCAGACTATTCCGTTAAGTAAAGTTATGAAGGAATAGTGTGCTCCCTACATATAAATGTATGTATAAACCCTAGATTCACATAATTAAGTTGGCAGGCTGA
This sequence comes from Achroia grisella, assembly GCF_030625045.1. Taxonomy (NCBI): domain Eukaryota; kingdom Metazoa; phylum Arthropoda; class Insecta; order Lepidoptera; family Pyralidae; genus Achroia; species Achroia grisella. Next base: position 1,124,631 of record NW_026712568.1, on the reverse strand, counting down.
TTATTCTTATTGTTGACTTTTATACTAGCTGTTTCATCAAAAAAAAAAACCAAACTTATCTTATTCCGTTCCGTTCGCTGCTCTTTGAATTCAAATTAAGTACGAAGTTGAGTTAAGACAAACTTCAGCTATTTATTACATCTCTACACCAACTTCTCCCATTACTACAGTAACTGTTGAAGTTTCCCATGTATCTCCTAAATACATGATAGAGTGAATAATGTAACACTACTATTAACAGTAATAAATCGAAACTATTCAGTAGTAATGGGTGTAGCAGCTGGTGGGCAGCAAATCAGGTAGTTACATACCACCATTTCATGTTTTTATGTGATTATCATTAATCACGTTCTAACATGAAGTTAATCATTACATAATTTATGGCAATGTCATGAATATGTGCCCATGACAAAATATAGTTTCTTATAAGTGTTATAATGCTATTTTTAATACACGGTATAATATACATACTTAATATTATAATGTATGTCTGTTAGTTACTCGATGCCACGGCTGAACAGATAATTCAATCTGCCGTAAAGTTAATTTGGTAGAATGAGCCTATGTATAGACTACAGATATATAAGTTTCTATAATCATGTAACAAAGTGGAGGGTAATAAGTGGTACCAAATAAATTATAATACGGTTATGGGACTGTACTACAGTACCTAATATACGAATTTGACATTATTAACTTAGACTTTAGTGGCTACATTGTAGATATTACTGTTGGAATGAATTTACTTAACACCGCACGAAGTTAGATTGCTTCAAGCATGAATAGACGAGTGCAGGTAGAAATTAAAGTAGACAATAGGATACATATCAAAATATTACACAACTTACAAGGTGGAAACAAATTTAAAGAACTTGTTCTAAAGTGTGTCAAGGATCACATTGATTTGTTGATTTCATGATAAATCTATACGATTGTGATTATGTTAAAAAACTAGTTATTGATGACAACCTTCACGTAATATGGAATCTGATAAATATCTGCATATGAAATTTTTGTATTTTAGGAAGAATAAGGTTTTACAGAGATTTTCATTGTCACGCCTTAAACTTTGTATTGGTTTAATTTTAAGTTTTCTATAATGTTATAAAATAAATAAAATACAGCGAATGTAAACCGTAAGAAGTGGTCACTAAAATCTCTGTGAATGTAATATAGCATCTATAAACCAAATGTGATTACGCCTATTGGCTCCCGTGCGGATGAAGTCATCTCGTTATCTATTCCCACGAGAGAACTGTTAGGGTCTAGACAATTTAGGTACATAGATATAAAAGTAGTTCTTTATTTTCAAAAGAATAAATATTACTACTACTTAATATCGGTAAATACAAATAATACTTACTTTAAGTATTATTTTAATACCACGTGACAGGTAACTAAGTTACAAAATCGTCTACCGTGTCTGTGGTTTTGTACAACTTGTCTGTCGCGAACTGTATCTAATTGGAAGAGTTTTGTGTGACGCAGCAAGAATGCGATGTGATTCGTTTTTAAAGTATAGCTACAATATTTCAGTGCAATCACTGTTTTTTTTTTGTAAAACATCTTTACAATAATAAATATTCATATATAATTCAATTTTTTATAGCATTGGCACAAGTTCGAAATAGAGTTAATATATTTATGTACCTATCGACATAATCTATCGATGCTTAGCAACATGGCTGAATAGCGTGGCAAGCAGGTGTTTATTTTACCTATGCGGTAAAACAGAGGCATTTGTCCAAATATAATCAATGCTATCGATTAGTATGTCATGGTTAATTAATTAGAGAAATGACAATCCTGTAGTAACAGAATATTTTGTAAAATATTTTTTACCAATTATATCCAATATTGATGAAGACAAGGAGTGTGACTAGTTTTCTATTGTATTAGAGTTGTCGAAATTATTAATATTATACTCTACTTATAATATGACATAATCTTATCCCTACCGGGACGGTTCTCACAAAGTCCCGTAGCCAAAATTAATACTAATCCTCCTCATAGGACTCAACGCGATATTTGAAAAAGTAATCTATGACCATCTCTACCTGTTATATGGCACCTATACGAAAATTCATGAGAAATTCAGTAAAAGCGTAAACAAACAACTTATCAGTTTAAAATCGTTTAATGGTACGTGTGTAGGTCATTCTACATATATACGCGTAGACGTTCTACGCTGCGCCGCCGCGCCGCCGCGCCGCTACGAGACAGGGTTGACTATATCGATATAGGATAGCTTTAAAAAAATTAAAATGCACTATTAACATAAATAATTATCTTAAATATACGATAGAAAATTATAAAAAGCAATGTATATTTTTTTTATCTGTAGGATCATGGCGTAAATATTGAAATACTTAATTTCAATGCACGATGCAACCTGTTATTGTTCATACTAAATTTACCAACACTACACGATTACTATAATTTTGAGCAACATTGTAATACTGTTATTTAAACTGAATAAACAAAGTATTGACTATTTGCCAGAATATGACTACGGGCACTTAATTTTGTGCAATAACAAACTTTATCGTACTGTCGTAGTTGTCCTACTAATATCATAAATGCGACAGTAAGTCTGTACGTCCATCAGTCGCTCTTTCAAGCTAAATTACTGAACCGATTTAAATAAAATTTTGTACACAGATTGATAAGTCTAGACCCTGAAAAAAGACAAGCTACGTTTTAATCCAAAAAAAGGATTGTAAGGGGTTCAAACAACACATGGTTGTATGGAAGTATCATAATTTTAAAGCTTGTATGTAGCTTGACACATTTTAGGCTGTTAAGTAAATATAAATAAGTATGACATTCAAGTTTGTAAAATTTTTACCCTTAAAATAAAATAGGGCATGAAAGTTCGTGATACTTTAATGTACAATAATTACGTTCTTAATTCAGAATTTTATTAAACAGAAGCTATCTTTAATCTAAAAAGCTACACGACATCGCTAGTTAGCGACACGGGTGTTATATTAATATATATTCTGTATAGTATTACTACTAAAACTTTATCTAAATCAATATGTATTATTAGTAGGTACCAAAGAATAATTTCTTTACACTTATTTTATACATTGATCTTAACTGCTTATTATACTGTACCTAATAGTGTCTACAGGTCTATTTTGATTTAAGCATATTATTCTATGACCCAACTATTTTATTTATTTCTTTTTAATTTATTCATTTGAAATTACAAAACATCTTTATGTATCTATGTGTACGTCATGTCAAAATGACAATGAACGAAAACGTTACTTTGAAAGAATACCAACGACCGACGTATGTACCTACTTTAGTAGTAATGACGTCTTGTCAACGCATTTACTTGGCTTCCTTCTGTTTACGCCAGTTTTTATATATATTATCTGCATATATCATACAATAATGTATATACATAACAGACACTAAAACTGATTTATCAGAGCGGGGGCAAACATTGTGATAACAAGAAAAAAAATCCAATTAATTTTCTAAAAGTAAATGATTTAGTGTAAAATACTGGAGGGAAAGAGTGATTACGCTCAAGTGATTATAGAAATTAGTATCAGTATAAAATCTATGTTGCTTATTGTTTTTAATTATATGTTTTAGCCAACATATGAGGCACTTTTAGTTTACATTAGATAAACAGTAAAAATAAATCATAAAACAAATGTATAAATTACCTATTATATTTTTTGTGCAATCGTCTTTTATATATACAGAACGGGGAATAGATAATAATTTATTTTATGAAATGGTTGTAATTTGTTAGATAATCGATTACTATTATTATTATTGACCTATAATACCTACTGACTTTCAATGCTTTCGCCCACCTCTGTGTAAGCAATTATAAATTTGTTCCACTCGCCATCTTTTTAACGCAGCCTTTTACGAAGCCCTGTAAGTCTGTCCTTATCGCACTAGGCGAACTTGCCACAATAAAAAGTTATTTTTAACTTGTGGGCTTGTTCTAGCAACAACGCTCGGAAAACCTTTTTGTTCAGCCAAACTTTAGTAATATAAACATAAAAGAACATTAGAAGCTAAAATATTTTAGAAAAAATAAAATGCAATATGTTACTTAACCATTCGGGGCTTATATATGTATTTTAAATGTGTTGTATATATGTTATTACTAGGGAATTAAATTCATTCTTGAAACAAACAATATCAACAATCTCTAGAATTAATCATTTATAATATCAATTTAATATTAATTTAAGATAAAATTTAAGGAAATATTAGTACCACTACGCTCTGCTCGTTCACAATTATGACGGATGATCAAAATCACACAGCCTTATTATATAAATCCATATTAACTAAACTTAACCAATCCATAGTAACGTACCAGGTGGAGGCAAATTGTAAGGAGCTCTTTCGCCAAGGACCACAACGATACCATATCACAAAATATACCATCATGAAAGCCACGACTACTCTGCCAAGAGTGAACGACTGAAGAAGAATATTAACTTAAACTACTGACTTTACATTTACAAGCCAATACTTGTATATTTTAGCGAAAATGACTTACTCAATACTATACTACAACTACGTTTCCTCTACTACGTGACAGTCATAGTATTTATTAATTGCACAACAAAGTAGCATACAGTAGATAAGCTGTTTGCTCAGGATAATTGTAAATGAAATTGCTTAAAAAAATATCAAACAAAAAAACATTTTATAAACTTTATATTCCTGCAAAAAGTTAAAACGAAGTATCTAAGTAATTTAAATGATAGTATTTTTAAGTAAGTACGCAATATACCAGTTTATTATCTTTATATCAGCCATTAGTAAAATTCCGAGACTGGTTAATCATACTCTATATAAAAGGGAAATGTAATAATGTAAATTTCGGGACTGACATTAAAACTTACCTCTCAATTGTATCTATCCAAACGTTAATAAGAATTCAATTATATTCAACTAAATATAGCTAGACAATGACCTGGTATGTAGTATATAAATCATCACAATATATTTGACTTTTTGAAAAACACAAACATTACAAATAAGTTATTCGCAAATATTTAAGTTCAATATCATAAAGTATGAGAATAAATTGTTGGTATGGCGAAGAACGGGTGCTTGCTGGTATTTGGAATAGAGCCAGAATCATAAAGAACAGCGGAGTTCGTGTGTTATGGGCGCGCCGTCCTAAATTTCATGCCCAAAGTTATTAAATATTTATTGAAGAGCACCCAGTTAACCTACTTATTATAGTGACGCTTGAATAGCAACTTAGATTTGTCGTCTTATCCTTACTAGTCTGTAAGCTAATATTTAAACGTCTTTTAACGCTATTCTGCTGAACGATCGAAGCTACCTATTGGCGTGAAAACAACTCAAAATAACAAACTCGATCGCGAGATCAAAATCGCTTAGATATTCGTAATCAATCCATAACCTATTACCACATAATTGCTTAGCTTTCAAACATATTGTTTAAAATAAAATATCTTAATTTTTAAAATCAACCAAGCTTAATTATTTCATAAACGAATATGATATTAGAGACCTTTCAATTGATTGTAAATTGTATTTACAAAACTGTTTTTGTTTGAGTAAATAAATCTTCTGTCCGTACATTATTTTATTTCCATTTTATATACACTGATTAATGTACTTATTTTGTTACAGCTGTAAGGGCGGATCGCATGCGAGGTGGGCGCAACAAATTCGGCCCCATGTACAAACGTGATCGAGCTCGTAAGCTGCAAATGATGCGACAGCGACAGATAGCTGTGCAAACTTTGCGCGGTTCGCTTGGTGATGGCGGCTTGGTGCTCGGATTCACATCGCCATATGCCGCAGTGCCCGTGAAACAAGAGATTCAAATCCCACAAGTGTCGTCATTAACATCGTCTCCTGAGTCGTCGCCGGGGCCTGCACTGCTGGCTGCTCAGCCGCCGCAGCCCCAACCACCGCCGCCACCTGCTCATGATAAATGGGAGGCGCATTCACCGCATTCAGCATCGCCAGACGCCTTCGCATTTGACGCGCCGGCCACCACAGCTGCTACACCATCCAGCACAGCAGAGCCCACCAGCACTGAAACCCTCCGACTCTCACCTATGATTCGCGAATTTGTTCAAACTATCGATGATCGCGAGTGGCAGAATTCACTGTACGGACTCTTGCAGAGCCAAACCTACAATCAGTGCGAGGTTGATCTCTTCGAGTTAATGTGTAAAGTGCTGGACCAAAACTTGTTCTCTCAAGTGGATTGGGCGAGAAACACCGTGTTCTTTAAGTATCTAAAGGTGAATTTTCAGATAAGTATAAGATCCTATCCCAGATCCCTAAAACCTTATCCTGGTGTACACCAACTTTGCTGGCGAATGTACGCATTGCGCTGCTTTGCGATGTTTGTTCTTTGGGGTTGACAATAATGAGGCTTTGCGATTGTTTGTATAGTTCTGTACGTGCAGACAGTAGTTAGGATATAGTTGTGTGAGTAGGGGCGCGTGTGACGCAGCAGGCGACACGGTACTGCTCGCAATCGATACACCGCACCGCCCGCGCCGCGGCACACCAACTGGGTCAAGTTCCCACGACAAGCGCGCCGAATGCCGCTGCCGCGATGTCGATGTTCCTCGTCACTATTCTATTCTGTGTGAACTTACACGAACACACATACTGGACGCGACTGGTCTATTACGTAAGCAGTTTAATGGACGGTGTTAAGACATTGAAACTAGGTTTACAGAGTTATTCCGAAACATATAGTATTCTAAAATAAAAATTTACAACGAACTTATTTTCGATGAGACGTTACTTATACATTACATATATTCGAAAGCTTAATTAAAATAAACAAATATAGATGACCTGTCTTTTATTAATGAGAGTATGGATGTCGTCTAGTAGGCAATTAGGTGTCGAGCGGGAGTTCAATCAATCAGTAAGAGTCAATCTACTAGGAACGGGAGCAGCTTTGACGGCGGTCGCCGCAGCGTGGTCGTCGTACATTTACGCAAGACCCGCAACCGGTCACGTGGGCGCGCAACGTTGCCACATTGATCTCACGCTTCGTCTCTTTCTCGCGGACAGCCTCCGCTCCGCAGCTAGCAATTTTTGTTTGTACTGAAATGACGCAGCTTAGTTACGGCCCATTCTTAGAATTAGGACAGCGTTGAGATGATTCTATGTCGTATACCTACGTATTTTCCGGAAATATTGACCATTGATAACAACAAGATATTTGGGTTTTTATGAAACATTTCTAGTATTATTAAATCATGAAGAGGATATCCAAGAAGTTCCACGTTATTTTTACGTATAAGGATCTATTTTACATTCATTTATTACTGTTGTTATTATACTAAAACAGATTACGCTTGACTGATTGAGATGTTGATGACCTACGCTTTCTCCAGACGGATGTGATGTAACGGTTTAGTGTGCGGGACGGCAACGCTGCACTTTCGTCGGCGCACTTGACACAGTGCCCGTGGCCGAGTTGCCGCGAGAAAGTACTTTTTACCTCGGCGCGTAACCGCCGGTAACGGAGACGTAACGAGTTATGCGATCTTTCTTCGCTTTCTATTACGTAATTTCGTGCTATTAGTCATACAATGACATGATGAACTTGAACGGTTGATGACGTCGTTTTGTCACGTCAATATATCTATATCTAGTGTATATATATATATATATATAATATAGGTACATTGTTTGGTAAAATGTAGGTACATTGTCAATTTGTAATATGTAATGTTCAGGTAGTTGATCATCATAGTAGTTATATTAATTTGTACAAATTCAATTGTTCCGGTATTCTTTGGACTTTGTTTCCCCTCATTTTAGCTACACCACTGTCGCATTCGCTATTTATTTTAATTAGTTGACGTTACCAACTGTAATTTTTATTTCGTAATGTATATTACATTGATTATATATCTATATCTTGCAAACGATAAAGATGGTAGTTTAGTGTAGACAATATCAATTCTGTTGGAACACATGGTGAGGGCAATTATTTTTGTCTCGCATGTCTCATTGTGTCTGTGGTTTTGTCGATTTCTTTTGTCTTTATATGCGGACAATAATTAAGATACAATTGGCACAATAGTAATAGTCAGGGAATTATGTTCTTCTTGCATAAACATTGATTGACCATACATTGAAAGACTTATATTCATCTTTAATTGGACATTGTAGGGTCTAACTGATATAAACTAATTAATTTCGGTTATATACTGAAAAAAACACAACAAAAATTTGGTAATATTATGCTTAAGAGACGTTGGCATTTTAACAACTTTGCAACTTGCAACTGAGCAATATGTTATGAATACCAGAAGTTGTGGCCGATCATTAGAAATATTGAAGTCACTCTTTTCGTTCATAATTTGTCAGTTACTATAACATTAGAATTTTATTAACGTTATCATAGTTATATAACGGCAACTATCAAATAAATTCTATAAACTTCCTGTTGTGCAAGTTTTCAGGCACGCCGCATTTCGAGGCGACTTTGACCTACTTTACTCGCTACCTAGTACCGACAACTCCAGCCAAGATGGCCGCCCAAAGGGAATGCTATCCGTCGTAAACGTCTGAAAAGGTCACATATCTCACCGCTGCTCAACGTTCCTTTCCCTACTTTATGACACTAGTAATAAAAACTATATTTGCTCTCGTTTTTACCGAGTTGGTGGGCAGTCGTTGATATTATTAGGATTGATATTCTCGACCGTGACGACTTACAGCAATGAAAAGCAACGATGTTCCTTTGAGGGAAATCAGATTTGTATTAAAATATAATATTACGGATAATGAACTACAACTAATAAAATACTACAAAAGAATGTAAATTCATTGTATATAGTGTATTAGCGAGTTACATTTGTATATAACAATATCGAAATATCTTATTAACAGAACATACAAAATCTCTGTTGAATATCTAAAATGAGAATCTAGAAATGAATGATCGGTCTGATAGATATGGTTCGGTACTGATTTCATCGGACCGATCTCGATTCATCGCGTTGAGCAAGCAGTATGCGGTGTAGCAATAACTCGGAGCTCTAAAATTCAGTTGTAACATTTCGTAAACGGCAAATTTAACGCGCTCGCGTACCGCCCCATGTTTTCTAATGCAACTCAATAAAATGTAGGTCACGAAACGACGCCGCGAGTCAGTCGAAACTTGTCCGATAGCAATAGGGTTAGAAGCGTACGTGTATTCTCAAACGTTAACATGTAGTCCAAAATTACCTAAAATATTCTTTATTAGGTCAACGTCACACGCTCTACTATCACACAATTATTATCAGAGCCATACATTTTGCCGTTATAAAATTTAAATAAATATAAAGCACACAAGAAATAAACACGAGTTTCTTGAATAATGAGGCAGTTACCCTGTGAATTTGTTAACAAATATAGCAAGCAACTAATGGCGAACTTTAACCAAGGAGCAAATAGCAATAACTGCTTCATTACTCGCCTCGTGTTTTGTATGACGGCAAAATAATCCCTCCTTTCAAAAACGCTGCTATAAATTACCGAATTATATATACACTGCACGTGTAGAAATATGTTTGTCCTTTGTTTCAGGTTGATGACCAAATGAAGTTATTGCAATATTCGTGGTCAGACATGCTGGTTTTAGATCATCTTCACCAGAGAATGCACAATGGGTTGCCTGATGAAACAACACTACACAACGGACAGAAGTTTGACTTACTATGTCTCGGCCTCCTTGGCGTCCCGACTTTAGCTGATCATTTCAATGAGCTCCAGCATAAACTAGCTGAACTCAAGTTTGACGTACCGGACTACATCTGCGTTAAATTCTTGCTTCTTCTTAATCCTGGTCAGTATTGATATGATAATCTTTATTTATACTTATTAAATATTATGTCCTTATGCCTCTGTTGCGAATGATTTTCATGTATATTATTTACTGCTTTTCATTTTTTGTTTCCGATGTAATATTTTATAATAATTATATGCAAACTGATTCAGAAATGACAACCTACTTTGTGTTTGTTTTGATGATTCTCTTGGGGTTTCAGAGGTGAGGGGCATCGTTAACGTGAAGTGCGTCAGAGATGGCTATCAGACGGTGCAGGCGGCACTTCTTGACTACACACTCACCTGTTACCCTACGATACAGGTAAGTGTAGTATCAGTTTATAGAAACTATAATCACACTTTATAATTCATATATGAAATTTTGGCAGTTGTATCTTTAACATGCTCTCTAGTACTAATCAAAATAGTCGATACAGCTATTGTCAATAGAGCTCTGTTAATTTAATCAACTAGCATTCTGTCAATGTCTGATATACTAAGTTCGAAATTAATACAAATGCATAATATGAATATAAATGTATGAATAGGCAAAGTTATATCCCCGAAACTACCTGACTTTAGACACATTTTGGATACTCTAGGTATCCAAAATGTGTCTAAAGTCAGGTAGTTTTGGATAAACATTATTCCATAACAGTAGGTCTAAAAGTGGACGTAATGACAATCTATAATAATGATCAACAAATGTCACACTTATAACGACCGTAGTTGCAGTTTACCGATTGAAACACAACTTGAAGTTGACAACGAATGTCTCATGTCTATCTATTGTTAGACTGGGTAAATCTAACCTCCACCGATAAGTATGCCGATGTTTATGGGGGAATGTAGAGCAGTATATAATGAACGTGTGAATCGACCCCTTGCTTTCAATTTTAGAAAATGATGACAGTTGTATGTCATCATAGGATAAATACAACAAAAAAACTTTGACCTTCCAACTCGCTTAATTGGGTCTAGTTGCAATAAAATAGCTATATGTACATTGTGTTTTGCCATGTCTATAGGGGTTGGTCAATTATTTGCCGTGTAAAGTATATTGAAATTATTTGTAACATTTGGGGTGTAATTTCCAGGATAAATTCGGCAAACTTGTGCAAGTAGTGCCGGAAATTCATGCGCTGGCTGCGCGAGGCGAGGAACATCTGTACCAGCGGCATTGTGCAGGCCTAGCGCCCAGTCAAACACTTCTCATGGAAATGCTGCATGCTAAGCGCAAGTGAGTACCAGTAGACTTATATATTTGTCTATAAACACGAACATGGAATATATTTATTTTATGTACTACTCCATAATCACAATAATTCAACATATTATGTGTATTTAACAACACTCAATTCTATTCAAAGTTATATACTTAGATAAAAATGGAATAATGTGTCTGGTTCTAGGCCGAACGGAGGCGAAATGGTTAACCGGAGTGCTGAACACACGTCAACTCTAGACCGATTGTACGTTACTCTGTATATATGCATTTATTCTTATAATCATAACACAGAAATCATCCTATTATTTCAACATAATTATATTTATTTTGTTACTAAGCTCCATAGAGTTGCCAGTATAACACCAATATTGTATTCAGACATTTACACGCGGTAGCGTCATTATATTGCATAATATATTTATTTTGATAAATTATAAATAAATATTTACACTCCGTATATTGAACACTATACATATTACCACAAGTAGATGATTAAATCTGGCAGCTCTAGGTTTGTTTCACAACGCATTGCAGCGTTATCATTTGGTGCACTGTTACTATTCTTTCATATGCTTTTCAAAGTTTTGGTATTATTTTATTCATTTTGATGCACTAAAGTTTATGTATTTTTAAGATATCGTTAATATAATTATTAACATATAAGCACATTTTCATGGGGAATTCACCCGTTTATATATATGATGTTAATTTGAAGAAGTTTTTTAGCAACAGGCGTAACACGTCGTACTGGCAATTACAGTAGGTTGGATATTTTTGCCAAACGTGTACTCTAAAGTTAACCAACCCGTTTTAAATTGGTTGCTTAACAAAAGTTAAAAATAATTAGCAGATAACAAACATAATTAGATAGTCTTTTAGAGTCTGGTAGTTAAGTAGTTAGCTTGAATTGGTAAGATTTCCTAATTGCCTAATTTGTCGAATGTAGGGCAGATTCTAAAGAGACCTATAAATAATTGCAATCTAGTATTGCATCTCGATGTTCGAGGATGAAATGTAGTAACAACTACGTTGTTTTTTAAATATTCGAAATTCATAAGTAGAGCGTTGTAAAGTAAAAATGAGGTATTTAATACGTTAATTGTAGCTAGTGTAGCCGAATTTATTTGTAATAAACGTAGCATCAAGTGAACTACCGTAGTCTATACATGAAATAATATTACTCTATTGCAATTATTTCCCATTCATTGCTCTCATTATCGCATGCATACTGTATTTTGTATATAATACCGAGACTCGTAAAATTCTAAGAATTCATTCATTTTCAGACATAAAATGTTATCGTTATGTTAATTTATTTCTCAATATGGAGTTTTTTCCTAATAAATAATAGACTTGTGAAATATCATAGTACATGCAGTAATACATTATGCACGAGAAAGTTACAGTTTGAACAATTGTCTCCGCGGGATCCCTCATTCAATATTTTCATTACACATATTTTGTGGGTCTGTAAACCATTGCAGTTGTATACCGCTAGTATACAACTGGAATGGTCATTAAGCAAAATATAGAAATAGCTTTTAATTATGATGTATTTAAAGAGATTTATATGCGTCATAATATCGCGCCCTCTGTGTCACCCCACCTTCCGATCCAGTACATTCAATAAATCTTCTCTGACCCTTTTAAGTAGGACAACGTGTAACTTAAAATATATTCTTATTATAGACGTTTTTATTTGTAAGTGCTTTATTCGCATAGTATTTGAAAAGGGACTTATTTCCTTTATTGAGAAGAACTTATTCCCGGTCAATCAAATTATCCTGGTCACGAGGAAACGGTTGCGGGTACAAAATTAACAGGGTGTAATAATACAATCCGTCAAACAATTGAAGTAAAGAAACTAATCACAATAATAATAAAGATATCATACAATAGAAACATATCAGATAACAATCAAAGTGACCCAATTTTGTAGCGATAACGATTTTTGTTCTTACTATGTATAATCCGATAGTAGAAATATACGTTGTACGTCATATGGGTACTTTAAATGTTCGTCGCTTACTGTATTTCATATCTTCTCATTGAATTGGGAAATTAGGTTACATTAGATAAGATATCGCAAAAACTTAGAACGAAAAATTATCAATACATAACTACCTAGGTTTATCAATCGCGTTAACAACAGAAAGGTCGTAAAATTCTCAGAAAAGTGTTTGCAATGATTTTTTTAAATTAATTAAAGCCAGACGAAACATTTGTGGATATAGAATACATACAAAAACTAATTTTCTCTTATTAATTTCATTAATGAGGTTACTTTATTTCTGTTGTTAGATTTTATTTTTCTCTGGGATAATGTATCGTCGTGTATATAAAAAGATTCCTACGAATAGGCCTATTGGTATATTATTGTATGAAAGTTTAATTGCCACATCAATCAATATTTCTCGTCTACTTCACAAAATTTAGAGATAGTTTTTCGATACATTGTAAAATAAATGTATCACAAGTTGAATTTGTAGTATTTGAAACTTGTAGGTGAAAATTAATAAATATTATTGCACCCTATTTGATGATGATATAAAAATTTCAAATTTTAACAATGTTGAGAGAGGTTGCGTAAGGCTTATTAGCGGCCAGCAACTTAAATATTCTGAATGCTTATAATCGTAAACAGAACGATTATATTATAAAATTATGACCACGACGTAAAATTGTAAAATTATATCTTGATATTATGATTTGTCCGGCGTAATTGTCAATATTCTCATCGAATTAGCTAAGCAGTGTATTGATTCTATTTAATAGGAAGATTTACGTTCCAGACCGGTGAAATACGGTTTTACTACTAGTTCTGCGATACTGCTACTACGATATCTTCCGTTTAACGATTTTCTTAATGAAAGGTTCTTATTCTTTACCGTGGTGGTAGAATATTATACTCAATACTTTATTGCATTTCGTTGTTTGTACTAATTTATTTAAAGTAATATTTGTTTAATATATTTATTGCAATATTAAATATCTATTAATTATTTATATCTACTATAATAAAAATTACTTAATGATCTCGTATTACTAAATTTGGCATTCATAGTTTATGATATCGTAGATAATTTTTAAATATGAGGTAACAACAGTTTAACTATGTATCGAGATGACATACAATAAAAATACTGTCCTCAGTGAAAATATTCGCTGCTCCAGTTATCTCTTTTGCGTTGTTTATCTGTAATATGTTTCCATATTTCTTGATAATTTTATATGTAAATTTAATGAATGCTCGGATTGAAGTTAAATATATAATTTTATATCACAAAATCACGGTGCCTTAACGGCTCAACGAATTTTAGGTAAATTTGTTATACCTACACGTATCATACTATTTGAGATAGAGGAATATTATATATTTTTTATCTTGCCGGACAAATTAGCGAGTAAAATGTTTGGGATCTCTCATACAATTCGTAAGAAATAAAATTCGACGTCACTTTATTCTCAACAAAACTGTTTGCCCTATGGCACATTGACCGTAATGAATAATACTAGCGACAGAATAACACCATAAAATGTTAAACTTTAACTCGCGGCACCCCGTTGACAGTGAGCATCTTTATTTTCCAGAAAGAGACCTATACAGATAAATCTGAGTAGGTATATTTAAAATTGTTATATTTTCCTTTGTGGCGTTACTTCATCGGGTTTCACTATCGACATTTATAACAATAATAGAATTAGTATTTTTTGTAAGGATTTCAATATTGGTCAAGATGTTTACAACGTAGGTAGCCTATACAAACTTTTCTCACATCCACCATCCACAATTTAAATCTTGTTCTGAAATTTAATTACATATGTAATTGATAATTATTTAACTAAGGAGTTATTTATAGCCTAAAAGATGGGGCTAATGTGAGGTGGCGTTGGCATCGTATTGTCTACTGCGTATGTGTACTAAGGGTGTAATCTGTGTGGCAGGTGCGGCTTCCTGCCAAGCGACACGATTGAGCCGCATTCGCCAATATAGAGTAAGCATATATTTAAGCGCTGTATTTTGAGACCACTAGCTGCCACTTGCACATTTTCCTATTTTTGCTAAACTTCATATGGCACTATCACTTTGCTACTTATAAATCTTGGTCTGCGAACAATTGACCTTCTATAATTACACATGGCACTATTCATTTATAACTGTTACTTATTTATTGCCAACACTATTAACTGAAGAATGCGGCTTGATCATTTTCTATCCTAATATTAAAGAGTTTATTTTTCTAATCAAAATTAATGTAACATTTTTAACTGTATCACACTTTATTCGCTATTATATAATATAATAGTATGAATTTAATGTCATGATCACAGACTTGCGCCTTTTTCTCTTTTGAATAAGCAGTGACTATAGAACGCCACCTGCTTCTATATCGCGCACTTTCTTTGCTTACTTTATATTTATTCACGCTCGTATGCACCGCTCAATATTGGTCTGTTAATAGGTTTTCCTTGGTTATCAATGTGCGTCAAGTATGTAAATAATAATCGCCGTTTTTTCTGTTTTTTATTGTATATACCAGCGACATTTGCTAAATTGTGTTTAGATCTAAAGAGTATGAGGGCCAAACTTTAGTCACGGGGAGTAATAATTAATGGATATATTATATTATAATATAATTATTTTTATTTGTGTTAATCTTGTCTATAATTATTTTTCAAAATCGTCGTCTTTATGACCTCAACCACATTAGACGTATAAAATAAAATAAATACAAATCTTATGTACAGATTGATTAGGAAGAAATCCATGGTCGAATTTATATTCTGCTAAAATGATTTAAACTATGTGAATAAATTATTTATAATTTTATAAGTATACCTCGATTAGATATATTCTACTATGTTACTACTGAATGAAATAATGAATATAGCTATATTTATACAGACAGACCAGGCAGACGTTGTTTTGCTCGATCATTATTATTCGAAATAAAAAACAACCGAGGGTAATTTAGTTACTTAACACTCGCTTGTTTTTAAAGATAGGATATTTGGCTTTCCGTTGAATAGAAACTATCCTATCTTTTAATTTCGACTAAATTATAAACAATTGGCCAAATTTCATAGTAATTGGTTAAGTAGTCGATGTTTACCATAGACAAATATTATGACATGAAGATTTTATATCTATTCTTAAAAAAATAATTATCTATTTTAGGCTCGCACTATTTCTCGTTTAGTATATTAATGTGATTAACAGTGCAATGTGTGAATATATGTCTTATGTAATTACATACACACGATACGATTTATTCTTGTTCTGTTTCCATGAACGCTGCCCCTGGTTATGCTAAACAATTGCGTTAGTATTAATTTAATACCTTGCTGTAATATTGTACGTGCACGGATCTCTATTCTAAACTTCTATTTGCTTTTCTATGAATCTGTTCACATTATAGTCGATGCTTTCTTCGTCAGAAGTATTGCTCATGGGAATACATGAGCTTGTGTCTAATATTTATTGGACATGTCAATGGACATTAAATCAGATTATAATGTGCGCAGGTTATAAAAATACAACTATTGTAACTTGTTCTGGTTGATCTAATCTGACAGTATACATTGTGCTAACCATTGTTCTAATAACCTAATCATCCAATACGAGGACATTTAATAACCAGTTCCTATGTTTAATATACAGGAATATATTATACATAGGAATATATTTTCTATGATTTTAAGTTTGAGTTTTAATTGTTGGGTGTTTATTAGTTATGATTTACGTTTACTACTACTCGTACATTTCCAGTTGTAAATAAATTTTGCATAAATGTTTAATGTATAGTATTTTTTGTAATGGCTTTTTACTATGTTAATTATTTATTTGAAATATCAACCTGTTGCAAATGACGTTTCTATTTTGGTTTCAATGCTCGTATGCATGGAAGGTGTTCGTGTGTCAATTGCAAATATAATCGTTGTCCATGTTTCTGTCGACAGATCTTGAAGTCCCAGTGAAGAATAGAGGTGGAGAGTGATGTTGCGCCAAGCGCCCCCGGCACCACGAATAGTATATTTTACAACAAATATTACTTATTAATTAGCTTTAGTTTTAACTTGGTGTGTGATTAAATTTAATAAGTTATTGATTTCGCCGAGCGCCGGCCGGCGGTGCCGTGCGTGCCTAGTCCGAATACAGATATAAAACAAATATTTATCTACCTAATATCTGTAACATAAATATACAAAAATATTATACACCAGTCTTGTGTAGCTACGGTTAATTTATTTAGCAATCTACATTGTTTAACTTCAAAATTTATTAAGTACATATAAACTAGGTTCTCTTTATCTCCGGTGCGTTAGCGAAGAGAAATATTATATTACAATTCATATTTTAGGAAAGCGTCTGTGATTATAAACGAAGAAATTTGATGAAAACCGTTTTTAATGTTAGTTGAGATGAACATAATGTATAATAATTTAGTTATATTCCTATAGCTACGCATGTTGCGGGCTCGTTGACACCGCAAGTCTGGCACCTACGAAGCCCGCTTTTCGTGTTCGTTACACATAATATGTAAACAATGTTACTTGTTCATTTCAAGACTTTACATTGAAGCACTTTAAAATATTATTAACTATCTCACTGATATATTTCTCGAGGGACTTGTTTAATAATAATAATAGCTTATCTATCCCAGCGGTATGTGAGGATGTGGACCTTTTATTGGTTCCTGTGTGTGACAAGTTGCGAATGGTGCGCGTAGTTATTGGCTTCAAAAATGTTACAGATTTTATCGAGAGTTGATAGAAATAATAAATTGTCTATGTATACATTGTAGGGTAAGACGAACAACTTATTCACAGTCATGTTTAAATTTTACAGTTGTTCTCTGAAAATGTTTATCTAAATGTTGTATTAAATTTATCAATATTATTTTTATTGGCCATACCAGTACAAATGAAATTATATCCTTGTAAATAACATTAGCACATTTTACAGTGATTTAATTCTACGTATAGTGTAATTATGTAAAATATTTCTCAACATACGTGCAAGAAGCCTTAAAAATCATAGATTTTTAAAAGATATGGGTACTAGCATCTACTGGCCAATGGCTGAAGAAAGATGATGTATTTTTATAAAACATATTGTTCTTTATTAACATATATAATATGTTAACTGAAAGTACATGATTTCGTATTTTTCTAACATAATTAAATATTGTAGGGTACGTAAACAAGTGTAATGATCAACTTTTGAAGTCGAGAAATTATTATGTATACATAATATTAAATTTAATGTTATCATTGTATGTAGTACCTACATAACGTTACAAATTTGATTTGAAAACGTTTTATTTTTGTAATTATTATCAATGTCAATTTTGTAGTAAAGTTGGAGCTCCATGCGTAAGATGCCAATTTCTAATCACATCAATCAGACATCACCTGCTACATAGCACAGAGTTATAGATTTAAAGTCTACGAATTATTTACGATTAGTTTTATATATTACCTTCACCTCCGCTGCACACTACGCAAAATAAGCTTTGAACAAATAACCACGAATCTATTTTATTGTAAATAATGTGTGATTGATTGTTTGGGACCGTATGTAGCGGTTCGTTAAAACGAATAAATACTTAACAATGTGTTGAATGGTCGGAAACTGAATCTTATGTGTTGGGCACCAATCGAACTAAACTGGGGTATGAAACTGATGATTTTAGTTAATTTATATGTGATTGACGGTTTGTGTTAAAAGTGAATGTTTATAATTATAATTAATTAATTACATATTATTATAACGTCATCACCGCACCAAGTGCGAATGTATAGTGGGCCGCATCAACGATTAGTGTATACATATATATATATATATTTACGAATGGTATTCTTTCCATTTGTTTGTCTTAGCGGCTCTTGTAGATAAGAAAACTAATGATTTGTTACAAAATTGTGGCACCGCGTTTTGTCTATAATACCGTCCAGTGAGCACAGTAATTTTATTATCATGACATTAAAAATTTAATTGTATATATTATTATTTTGGAATAAATTGCAATTATAAACAGTCATATATGATTGATTGATATTGTTCGGTCGATGGGCCATAGACGTACCTAATAATTACTAGGAAAATTACAGTTGCATTGACAATAGGAAAGATTGGTACCTGCTTTTTAAAATTGACATATTATAGTACACTTTACTTGAACAGAGTTCCTTGAAAGCATGTTGTGGTACAATTTTTAAATATACTTTAAGTATATCAACTAAAATTATTTGTATGCCGCAAATATGAATGATTTTTAAGGATAAGACTTGTCACCTTTAAAATTTTATTATCCACTTAAATCAATATAATATTATGTACACTTTTTATAACATGACGTATGATCATAACGAATAGTTACATTTAAACTCCATATCTTGTCTCATTATTTCTTAAATCATATTAAAATATAAATTTCCGCGGAGCTGCGATATCGAAAATCTTTGGATTAAAAGATATTTTGTTTATAGTTAACTAATTACTGCGTTCATTCAATACTGTTTTTTACAATGTCCTTTATTCCAAAGAGTCATTGTCATACTTCTACTGTCGTTGTCGCATTGGATTTAAATATTCTGTGTTGACATAATAATTCAATATAACAGCAACTCTGATTACCCCATCCAGGTATGCTGTCGTGAGCATAATTCGTTGGTCGTTTCTTCAATTAAAAATGTGTGACTAGTTAAAAGAGTATATGATTCGCAGCTTCACGAGTTTAGACGCTTTATGGAAGGCAAAGCTGATCTGTGATGGTACGACATAGTTAGGTACATTAGGCTGTGTGGGTCTTACTTGTCCGTATTGTAGGGCACAACGACGATAAATTGTGACAATTTGTTTTAGAGATCACCTTTTTCCACTACAGCTTAGCATTATTTTTGAATCGTATTCGAGGTTTTTATTAGTCATACCTTTTTAGAATTCAGAGTTAGTTCACATACCTCGATATAATTCCTTTTATTAGTTTTGTGCATATGTTTTACCAAACAAACGTTACCATTTTTGCAGTATTTTATAAATCAGATTTTAAAATAATAATTCACTTTTTTTATATAAAATACTAGACAGTATTATTATATAATTAATATACACCTTATCAATTTTCACTCTTCTAATAAAAGGAAATGCTGTATTTTGCCCTTATAAATGTTACTAGTACAGAACAAGATGTGTTTTATCTAATATTAAATGTACTCAGGGTATAAGATAAAATATGTACCTATGTATTATATGTATCATATATAGGTATAAGTCTATTTTAACAACCACGTTTTCATTAAGTACATTTAATTTTATGTTATTTGCAATTATTTTAATCGTTATTTATATACCATAATAATCATGTTATATTTTATATGAAATACCGTGTTTAATAATCTATTTCTGCGATATACTTGAAAAAAGTAATTATCTTAACAATGGGCTTAGATCTGTTGAGTGGTTGCAGAGTGGTGTCATCGTGTGCCATTAGATGAGTGTTGGTACAGGGTTATAGCAGTGGGCGGCGTCGGTGCAGCCGGCCGCCTACCCACCGACCCATCGAATACAATAAATACTTCAGTTTAGCGCGATATTACAAGTTCTATTACTTGCAAACACAGCAACAAACTTAGACAATAAACGTTTGTTAAGGTGCCAGTGTTCGTAGTTAACTTTCTGCAGTCGGTTATTAAGAACGTTGCGTCATTATCCGTCACTTTACGTCAGTCTAATCAACAACCATTATCATATAATATTTAATGTTTTAAATATAAAATTCTATACATTAAATCTAAACCTATTTACTTCATAAGGTTAGGTTGTAATATACAGCATAAAGTTGTATTTTTAGTGTTTGTGTAAGTAATATCTATATTTATGAATTAAACATATAAGTATTTTAATTAATAAGATACACAATGAGTGTTCTATGTAAATGTACATTTTGAGTTCAATTAGATAATAAGAAATGTTGATAAATAGGTAGTTTTAACAACTGCGTGAAGTCAGGCGGAGGAGCTCGTGTGAGCGGCAACCGGTCGTGTCCGCCGATCGCACTTGCGCGCCGCCCGGCTTTGTTCGGGTACTGTTATTTCGCTCAGATTCGCTCGCGCAATGTAACTTCACCCCGTCTGTAGTTGGACGCACTCGTCCGGTAGTCGCTACGGACTACGGCGGGGCCCTTGCAGTAAACTGTCATTATCATGCTTCACTCGACGGTAACGGTGTGTTAGGTGATCGATTGACTTGAGTAGAAAGATATTATATACGCGTCGCACACATTCCAAAACAACGCTAATCGCAACGCTACGCGGCGCGCGTCGACGGTCGCGTTGAAACTTGTAAGTTAACCACTTTGTTGTTCATTAACGATAAGTTAGGTTTAATCTCAGTCGATGTTTAACTTTAGTCTGTGTATAGTATTTTCTCGGTTAAGTTTATGTGAGAATGTGAATTTGAGCGAATCGACATGCCCCAGCCTGAAGGGTTCATAATAGCTGTAAAACTAAGTACCTAAGCGAATAATTCTGTTGCACCTAACTTTATTTTGCGAGCTGCGTTAGTTTATTTTATTAATTGTACATATAGGTAGGGCGAGGTATACAGTTTTCATTCAAACTTAGATGGTTATTGTTGAATCTGAAAATGTGGGGCTGGCAAATACCAATGCAATATTGCATTTGCTGTTGATAAATTTAAATAAATTGTTTATCTGATACCATAGATATATTAACTATTTATGTGTTACTGTTGTTTAGACGGTGGTGAGGCTGCGCCTTGGGACGTAATACTAATCAAATCTGCATGTTAATGTTTCGACGTCCTTAATTGGGTGTGATCACTAAGTGGCAGCATGGTAGTGCTTACTCTAAGTGCCCATGCTCCCGAGGCGCGATGGACCGAACGGTCCCGCGCCACCGTGGAACACATCCCTCGCATCGCGGTCCTCTGACCAATATATATATATAAATGTAAATTTAAAACCTAAGTACACCCAATACGTTTAGCCGAATGGCCTGTGAGGCTGCTTCTATTTTAACTGAATCTGAGTAATCACCACAATCAATAAGTTTCTTAGCAATAGTAAACGCTACATCACTGCTGACATCACTACATAACGCGACTATTCGTGAATTAGCAAGTATTCTTACCTGTTGCCAATTTTTGTTGTTACATAACACTGATTGCTATTTTACCACCACATTTTGAAAGCAGTGTTTCTAATTAGAGAAATTGACAATGGCCCAGGAATCCTAATATACATGTATCACATTATAAATGCTAAATTTATATTGTTCAGTTAGAGTGAAGCATCCAGAATTGTTTACCGCAGCCACATAAGTACCGTGTCATTACCTCACATTATGTCTTTTATAAATACATTATGAAATAGTTATTGTTGTCGCTAAATCTTATTTTTATTGTCAATACCTATTGTTTAGAGGTGTCTTTAAGTTTAAAGCTATAAACACGATGATCTATTTTTAGATGGCAACCTAGATACTTGTATTTGGCGGTGCGAGTTGTCGCCCGTGCATCGTCAGTGTATTTATTTTCAATGGTGATTAATAAATATTGTGAGACGCACGAACGCGTCGGCGGCGGGGACAAGCGACCCAGCCGCCGCTCGTTATTGTAGAAATAAATGATATTTTCGTTTAAATAATTGCGTCTTTATTTTGTACATTGTACACTCACCTATTTCTTTCAATAAACAAACATTAAACCTGTCATACGAACAGGGTGATATAATGTTTGGAGATTGGCCACTAATTTCCCGATAAATTTGCTGTCTATAAAATACATATATATAGTATAATGGTAAGACTTGAAATTGATAGTATTTTGCACACATAATGGTGCGAGCGCATTCCATGTTGAAAAGAATACGGTAGCCCTAAAATAATAGAACATTTATTTCAAATCAAAGTATACCTACACATAGAAATGAATAGATGGGCAGTTAACTATTTATCCGAGTGAGTATTTATAACTAAATTAAAACATACATCGGCACAACATGTCTACTAAAACGGAATCGTATGAATGAAATATGAGATTTATATTATGACCTAATGTCTAGACTACACCATGCCGTGGTTGCATAAACAACTAATTGCACCAATTCTATTTTTAATACAAGGATACTTTGTATATCCACCGCATTACCATAATTTAAAAAAAACAATAAATATACTGTCTAACCCTGCATCAGCTATGATGCATTTGCAGTAGCGCATAAATGTGTAAGAATAACTCTACATTTACAACTGCTCTAAGCTTCCCTTTCGAAAAATATATATAATAAAACATTTTAAAAACGATTTTCACAGCGTAGGCCAACTATAACCAGTTGACCTACGCTGTGTTCGTTTTACTATTGTAAATATTTAGAATAATATAGCTTAATCTGCAAAACCGTCCTACACATTGGACACCAAATCTAATCAGCTGTTTTAAATTAAAAATTCACAAGTGCTGCATCGCAAGACGAATCATATAATACGTACCTACTTAATCAGTCTTTATTAATCACGGAAAGATGGCGCTAAACCTATTCATAGATTTTTCATGATGTAGCTTAACCCTTCGAACGTTTTTACACAGATCTGTGCACACCTCTTATATCGTATTAGTGTTATCACAGATCCGTGCCCGCAAAACCGTGACTTCTTTTTAACCAATTTTATCCTTATTTAAAACAAAATAGGATTGAAACGCATTTAAAAAAATACATGGCGCCGCATACGTCCCTTTCATTTTCGATCGCTGCGACAGACGACGGACATTCGAAAGGTTAAATTAAGGAATATAGTGTAGTAATAATAATTAATTTGTTTCAAAACGCTATCTCTCCTATATTTTAAAGCGTGTCTTATATAAAAATAAAAAATAACAAACATCGACGCAAAAACTGATCCACAAAATTAAGATTAGTTAAATGTAAAAAGTCCTTTTATTCTAAAGTCATATATGACATAATGTTTGTGAAAATATTCTAGTATATAAACTGTACTACAGCTGCAAAAGTCTGGAAAAACTACTGGAATTAAATCTATTAAAATAAAAAATAATTTTATTACATCTATTCATATCAACTACATAAAATGTATATACTAACTACTAGAATCTAATAAGTAACTATTATACTACAAACGTTTAAAACTACAACTGAATAATGAAAAATTTTATTTACAATTAGTCACTACATAACAAATGTTTGCACCCGTACCCTGCTTTTAAATATCCATGTTAGGGCTGCATTCTTAGTGAACCATCCAATCGTATAGTTTCACCATTCAGCATAGGATTCTGTATGATACTCTGGACAAGCAACGCAAACTCCTGAGGGTGCCCCAAACGCGATGGAAAGGGTACGGTTGCTTCGAGTTGCTTTATCGCAGGTTCGGGTAAGGACTGCATCATTGGTGTACGAAATAGACCTGTAATATACAAATATACAAGCTCGTAATTTGATTAATGTCCGCATAGTATGTGTATTGGCTGTGAAAATTTTCTATCATTTGAATGCACATGGCATTTGAGTTATAGAAATAATTTAAGGCCAATATGCATGCATTTAAGTATAATGTTCTGGAAATTTCTCAGTCTTAAGACAACTAGGACATATGGACAACTTGTTACTTAATATATTTCTACAAGCTGTTAAATGTAGTTCAAGGAGCAAAGCTAATAGTAAAATAAACAGTGGATTTTCTTACTTTTAGCTTTTCATATATATCAATACTTTGTATTTTTACTGTAAAATTGTTTAATTGAGACAGAATAATTTATTTATTATCATATTAATTATACCTGGCGCAATCGTCACCACCCTGATGCCTTGTTTCGCAAGATCCCTGGCAATTGGAAGGGTCATGCCTACAACACCGGCTTTAGACGCGGAGTATGCTGCCTGACCAATCTTTAAACAAAAATAGTGAAGCAATATTTAATATAGAGAAACAATATATTTAAAATCAACCAATTTGATGATATTTTACTTTAGTATTATTATAAACGCGAAAGTTTGTATGTATAGGTATATGGATGTGTGATACTGTTTCACGCAAACACTACTCAGATTTTGATGAAACTACAGTAATATAGCTTATATTATTTATTTATTTAATTAACACAATATAAACTTACTTATATTATACATTATAATAATACATAAGCTATTATTTTAAAAGATATTTTCTAAATTGGGTGAAATATAATGATAAATGTCAAGTAAGTGTGATCCTGACGAAGTTGTGGGTCAACTAGTTGTATTATAAAAATGCCAATATCTTAAAAACATAACTTGTGTGTGGGAAGATGTAAATCTTTTAAATTTATACAGACCATTATAAAAATGATACACTATCACTAATCACTTGAACTATATAATACAAGCACTAGGCAGTTAGAACCTCTTCAACTAAATCAATGTGTGCTGAAAGCTAAAGTTTTTAAGTAGTTTTTTATAGGTACTCTTAGCAGGGTAAGGAAAATAAGCTGAATACAATACTATACTTACTATTGAAGCATTAGATATACTAATACATATTTACCTGTCCATCGAACGCTGCAACACTGGCCGTATTTATAATGACGCCTCTCTGTCCATCAGCATCAGGTGCATTTTTGCCTATCATGCCAGCAGACAGCCGTATCACATTAAAAGTACCTATTAAGTTGACCTGAAAATTGAAATAAAAAAAGACAATTATTATTTTGATATTTTAGCAGTGCTAGAACCTTAACATATGCTCTGCTTAGCTTGGGAATGAATAGCATTATCTAACTTGTTCAGGGAAATTATTCATAACAAGTAGATATTCCGAAGTAATGTATATATTCTTATAAATATCTATTTGACTAATTGACAACAAGATAAATAGACATTTAAAATACATATATTTATATTCAATTATTAATGTATTGTATGATGTGAAAATCCAGAAATTTTTAATTGTCACACACATTTTGTCATCGAATGAACTATGTCACAGTATATTTGCTATGTTAATTTCCTATTAATCTTCAAGTAAAAATAATTACGTTTCTTGTCTGATATCACAAACCTCAATGGTTCTCTGAAATAATTTCAGATCAAATGGTTGTTCCTTTTTGAAGTTGTAGATACGAGCAGCGCTTGCAACACCTGCACAGTTGACGGCTACATCGAGGCGGCCAAACTTGTCACGTGTTGTTTGTAATGCATTTTTCAAATCTTGCTCTGATGTTACCTAGAAATTACACAATAAAGTTAGTTATAATTATAATTTGAATTTATAAACATCATACAGATCTTTACTACTCATCATTATCTGCTGCATTTGGGGTAGGCGTAATAGATCTTTACTACTAATTATATAAATACCTATACCCCATGAAATTACATATTATTTGTATTAAGAATTTATATACATAAATAACATTCTCAGTGCTAAGGAGTATTAGTATACTGTTATACCATTATTTTAATCCAGTTAATTGTAAGACGTAGGCTATATATTTATCTTAAAATCATAAAGAAAAACCACTGAAAAACTGTATAGAATGAACAATACATAAACTTACTACTTGATATACATTATGAAGTCTAATATAAAGTTTTCTCATCATACCCCATCCGTTCAGATAATGTAACTTATTATATACTTACATCAACAGGCACAAATGCAACATTTTCACCGAGTTGCTTAGCTGTTTCCTGTCCAGTGCTAGAAGGCAGGTCACATATAATAACTCTCCCACCTTGTTTCAACAACTGTTCAGCAGTTGCTCGTCCAAGACCAGATGCGCCCCCCGTCACTAAACCTACGAGACCCTGGAAAATATTAAGCACGAATTTATTAATAAACACTATTAAAGTCCAAACAACTATTTATATATTCAAATAGTGCAAATCTTTAGTTATTTTGTCTAATCTTATGAGGAATATTTTAAACTCACCTTAAACATTTTTGTAAGAATATGATAAGCAGCTAGTAATCAGTCTTTAAGATGAAATAAGTTAATAACCTTTGTTCTTAACCTCAACTTGAATTGATAAACTAGTATTGCAGCATACAATATTTTTATCTAAAGTTTTGTAGTAGACATAATACGATAAGACGTACTGTTGCGATCAAATGTTAATAGAATTAATTGAAAATGTAGCATATATCACAACGTTATAATATAAATGCAAGCGAACTGAGCATTCAAATCTTTTATTTACATACTTTTTCAAAGTGATCAAATCAATATGTCATTATCACAGGTCAGCATAAATGACATCGGAGCACAGATTAGACCATCAGATTGTTGTTTGACATAATTATGACATATGACAACTGATTCACATGTCATTCATTTCATTCATTGTTATAGCGGATAGGTAGCCTTTTAAATTGTGAACAATAAGAAGAATATAATCAAACTTGCGCAGATTATAAAGGAAGCGGATAGAGTTGTTCAGAATATAATGTCAATTATATAATTATAATATTTGTATAAAAGATTCATGTCAAAGCAACACACATATCCCTATAGGGAGGAATTTTTAGAATTGATGAAATCACATAGCATAGATAACATGATTGTTCCAACTGAGAGCACTGTCCATCAATATCTCGAAATTAAGGGATGGGATAGTAATGGTATGTATAGTAATATTATCTTATCTGTGGTAAAAGGACTACTGCCCCATTTAATCTAACAATATACCCTGTCAGGTGGACCTCCACGCGGTTTTCCCTGGAAAACGATACGGTTAAATATAAATTAATTCAACATTAAATGTAATAATAATAGAATATATATACGACTAGTAGGTTAATCTGACATGGAAGACACTAAAAAGACTTAGGTACTAGAACTGCAGACTGAGAAAAAGTGTCTAAAAGTAAACATGTAATATATCAGATGTAGATAATCTTCATCAATTCTCGATGGATCTTATAATGATTCTTGTTCCGTTGCGTTTCAAATATGTGAAATAAAATCATAAATTATAGTTTCAGTAAAAAGTACATAAAAGTAAATGAGATAAAAAAATAACAAGCTAGCTAGCTATCTCTTATACAGTCCAATGCACGGATGATATTTAATAATTAAACAGTAATTGTACTCTTAAATGACAATGGAACTGCCTTACTTTGTTGCGATGTTTCTATAATAATTTGGACTTATGTTAAACATAAGACTGAAATCACGGAAGTCATTGCTGCTCGTATTACCAAACGACGACACATCTTTTGCGAAATGTGGAAATGTCATATTATTGTGCTGATCGGCATATTTTCTACTGCAATGTCAAAGAGGGAAATTAAAAGGGGACATTTGGTAAATAATAAACAAGAAGATTTAGATTCCAAGAAAATTATACCAACCACCACTTCCCGCTCAAATAAAGGCGACGCTGTTGTGGAAAAATTTGTCGAAACCCTTATGTCTAGTGAGAGGTATCTAAAAATGGTAGAGACAGTGGAACGGAAGCTGACCCACTTGGATGCCACATTCCACGAGAAGACCAACAGTATTCTAAAGCATTTGATTGAGATGCTGAGGTTGGTAAAGTCACCTCCCACCGTTGAGTTGGAGAATGCTCTGTATTCCGTCAAAAGTGATTTGGATAAGCTGAAACATTATCTAGCGGAGCGACTACATAAACCACATGTGCGAGGTAATTTATAATTTTACTAGCTGTGCCTGTGGTTTCACCCGCGTTATGTTTCAACATATAAATTTCAATTAAAATTATTCATTCTGATGCATAAGCTATATAACTGTAACATTTCGTTAAAATCCGTTCAGTAGTTTTTGTGTAAAAGAGTAACAAACATCCATACTTACAAACTTTCGCGTTTATAGTATTATTAGGGTATAGCATATTTTAAATTGAAACTGAAACTTTTTACTTGAGACTATTGTTTACAATTATTGTTATTTGTAATAAATAAAATTTACACATATTCACACTTTTGCTATTATCTACCTTACCTTTTCCTATCATTAATCTTGCAAAATAAATAAGTTTTCTTCAAAATTATTAGCAACTGCGGTAGGTATGTATGTAATATCAAGTGAGTTAGAGACCTATATATATATATATAAAGTCGCTTGTCCTGATTGATAGGTCAAAGTATAGTCTATATAAATCACAGGAACTACTAGTAGATGCTTAAATTTTGCGAATTGATGCATTTTATTACGAAAATCTACTCTAGGAAATAATTTGTCTAATTCCACCCCAAAAAGGCTAACACTAGAAATGAACGTACAAGTTGAAAAAATATCTGCTAAGAGGGTAAATTAAGGGTAAATTTATATAAGTAGGTACGTATTTTAAGTAAATTCTAATTAAGATAATGGAATTTTATTTTAAAGCTTGTAATGAACAAAATTCCACCTTCAAAGGATTAAATCGAGTGATAAATATAAATATTTGTCAGACAATTAAAATTGTGAACACCCACAAAGGAAAGATTTTTTTAAATTTGTCTATCCCCGTTATAGGAGTATAAGGGATGGCCTAGTGTATGAAAACCCATAATATTTAAAGTTAGAAGAATTAAATATCATACACACAGTAGCTTATTGTTTAAAACACATAAATACATATTTCTAAGTTTTAAAAAATCTGTACCTTATAATCATGAAATAGTTTGAATGTTAGTAAGGATAGTCAGTCCAGTGTATATTATTATATACATGGACTGACTATCCTTACTAACAATTTGTTTTCATTGATAACTTCGAGATACCTACAGTTTATTCTCGATATGGCATTAACAACAAAAAATAAATTTACACGGCGTTTTATTCAAAATAAAATTTACCGCGAGCATCGTATAAAAATTTATTAAGATATTAAAAGTTATTGAGATTCTTTCTTATTCTTTGAAGGAATGCCCTTGCAGTTTTCTTTTAAAAAGAAGTCTAAAACTACAATTATTTTTTTATGTGGTACAATTGTACTACATAAAATGAATATAGGTACTATTTAATTATATTATTGTTTATGGCCCTTAAGGGCGCCGCAAAGAAATATTAAATATGTAGGGGAGTCGCAGTATAAAAAGTATTGGGAACCTATAGCTAAATACAAACTTTAATAAGCAAACTTTTTTAGTTAGGTAATCATAATATCAATCATCTATCGAATCTATCTATTATATAAAATTCTCGTGTCACAGGTATTGTGTTTATACTCCTCCGAAACTGCTTGATCGATTTTGATGAAATTTTATATGTATATTCAGCAGGTCTGAGAATAGGTTTATAACAAATTTTATAACCCTAAGTGTAAAGGGTGGCTCACCCTAAAAACTTTTTTTCCTTTTTTCGACAATTATGTTTACTTTTATTTTTTTATTATGTGCCATTAAAAATACATACAGTCTTATATTTTAACCCTTTACCACCAACACCTATTTTTTAATAGTGATTATAATTTATAGGCCAAAACAACGTTTCCGGGGTCAGCTAGTAAATATATAAAATTAAGTAAATACAATGTGATAATTTATTGTTGAATAAAATTACTACAAGCTAAAACGGTAGATACTGTAAATGTCCAATTAGAGAGAAAAAAGGAAAATCACTTACAAACTATCGCAAAAAGTGGAACCTTATATACGTACCTCATGTTTGTTTGTTCGTATTATATAGGTACAGGTACCCAAGATGTTCAATTGCTGTTTGGGAAGAGATATGTACGTGTATAGGATAAGTACAAACAATACCTATTCTCAATGACTTCACAATGAATAACAGCAAATCAAGATATATTAAATATCAGCATTTCGAACAATAGTATATATTATAATATGTTTTTTTAATGTAAGATTATGGAATGATGTACTTCCTTGATGCACGCTGACCTACGTTGGCTAGGCAGTGAATAATGATAAAATGAGAATGATGTTATTCCATCAGCTCTTCATGGTAAATTTACCAAGTCGACCTGTCAGGGTATATTACAAGCAATAAGACCCCTACTGCCCATTATTAACAATCACTTTACTTATATATTATATTATACTATAAAATAAGTTTTTGGATTTACCGTGTCATTAGCATTGGTGGCTATTTCGTATTCAAATCAACCGGTAGTTAGAAATAGGGACAGATAAAATTACAGTAAGCTTCAATGGACTAGCTAAATATTCCCTAAAGGTTGTTGAGTTGCACGATAGTGTCAGATAGCCGCAATCTGTACTAATATTACGAGTACCTATATAATAAAAATTAAACATTTCATAGTTTTGTTTAGTTTGGAATAGGATTAGAAATTACTGGATCCATTTGAAAAATCTTGTACTATTAGCTAAATTATCCCTGACGCACGTAGATAGAATATTGTCAATAACGTTAAGTATCTGTATGAAATCTTCGTAAGTAACGCGTGAAAAATTACGAAATAAATATTATGTGATTTGCAGCGAAAATGATTGACAATAGAGCAAAGTGATGTACCTAATACAGTTTTATAGAGGACATTAAACTAGTTATTCATGTTAAATAAGCAGTATTAACGCTGATACAAACCAGACAACATTATTCGTGTTATATTTTTAAAATTTTATTAAATGTACCTGGGCAGAACAAGTTCTGCTTAATATATTATGGGTACATACAGTAAGCTGAAACATCGATTGTTAAAGAACAAAATTCGTAACAATAACTAATTAATAAGTATAGTAACTAATGTAAGGAATGTATTAAGAAATAATTGCTTGCTTTTCCTAGATAACATATTTATGTTAAAAGAAGTGTTATACACCTTAGGTATGTCTAGCCCCTGCAGACCATCGTGATCAATTCCTGATGAATTGGTCACGATGTGCACTCTAGATGACCTGACCTATCATATTATTATAATTCATAGATGTCCTACCAGTGTAAACCGTTAGCACAGGCGTGTATCATGTACTTTTTAGTTCTGGTCGATACTGCAATCATTGACGTTGTGGTAATATTTTTTTTTCAATCTATAGTTTAGTGTTATGTGGTAATGCTGCATGATTTACTATAATACATGTGAAATCCTCATGAAGTATTCAAGAGATTAAAGAAATTACTATATACCAACACACAATTACTGACATTTAATCACGGATTAATGATTCAAAACATAAACAATTACAAACATATTTGTGGCGGTATTTATAACAATTAATATAAACAAAATTGTGAGAGTGTTCGCGTCAAAAGTCACACCGGTATTCCATCCTTTGTTTTTATTTATTTCCAACAGTGTTTGTAAACTTGTCTTCTGACTCTATTGCTGCTGAGCGACACCAGTCGTTTAATGCCACACTGGCGAGTCACATCTCGAAATGTTAAAAAAAATACAAATTATTAATTTCGCTCTTATTGCACTTTCCACTGTATCCTGTGAAGTGAACAGGGATAGAAAAGGAAGAAAGAAGAATGAATACCAGGATCAATCATTGTGGAAAAAAGAATACGAAGACGAATTAACTGACGCGATGCTTTCCACCAGAAGAAGAGAAAATGTGACCCGAGTGGCACAGTCTACGGGGGCGATGGATAATGAGATGGTCCTAGAGAAGTTGATGGAAACTTTGACGTCTAGTGAAAGATATTTAAAGAAAGTCGACAGCGTAGATTTTAGACTAAATCGTTTAGATATAGAAATACACCAAAAAACTGATAACATATTGAAACAACTAATGGAGATCATGAAGTCTGTACGAGGCCAAGATTATGCTGACAAATTAGAAACGGTGCTCGAGTCTCTAAAGACAGATGTGAATCAAATCAAATTGATGATAGATAAATTACATAAATTTGACAACGCTGGTAAATATGGACTAACTTTATTTTACTGTATGTAATATCTGATACCAATTGATCCCAGCACCGAAGTTACCTACACATCTTCCCATTTAACAAATATTTTATACTTTGTATTTCTAAATGTAATAAAAATTATATTTCTCTTTCTATAGAATTTTATTAAATGTTTGCGACACCTTTTATTTTGTTGTACCTACTTGTACCTACTCATCCATATACCCATACAAATGAGTTAATTTGTATATTTGGATGTACATATTTGAGTAGAATTAGGTAGGATCTTTTTTTTATTAATCATAACATTCTTTACCTATATTCGAACATTTATTGATATTTATAAAAGTCATCCGGCATACAAGAACGGCAAGGCATGTACCTACCATCAGGAAAGCTAGCAGCTTGATTATTATTATCACCAGTTACATTAAAAGGAGCAGAGCAGCATAGCAGAGTTATGCATTTATGGAAGTAATTATATATAATATTATTTCATTGGTTTAGTGGATGGTCCCGATTTCCATTCTGAATCTGTATTGGACTCAAGACTGTCTAATTTGGAAAACAACATACAGAATATAGTGACTGGAGTGGAATCTATAGTGACCACCATATCGGATGTCAAGAATAGACAATATTCTAAGCCCTTTTCGAGGTATGTATTGTCTTAATCTATGATAAATGTTGTATTCCGTTATACGAACAATATATTTTATTTCTAGCTTTTCCCCGCGGCTTTGATCAATTTGATTCGAAAAAAATTGATTTAATAAATCATTTTTTTTTTAATAATAAGAATTCTATGTTCATTCTAATACCCCCAAGAACATGTGTACAAAATTTCATGATGATCAGTTCAATAGTTTTTGCGTGTAAGCGTCAAATTTACAATATTATTAAGTATTTATCTTATATCTAATACCAATAGGTATTAGATACCTATTGGTACCTCGTATAATTTATATATTAAGGTAATCTAGTATAATTTCGGGACCCGAGCCAATAGGTTTGAAATTATACTAGGCAAATAAAACAATAATAAAATAAGAAGCGAAAGCAGAGATTCCAGAGCCTAGCAAGCGCGTTGTATCTAATTCTAAAAAGTCAGGCAGTGAACCCTATACTACGATTGGTTATTACTTATTATTTTATGTTGCTTCTTCGTCAAAACTTAAGTACATAGATTATTTATCGGAAATGTTCTGAAGTTCTTACATGTGTAAGTACCTATATCTGTTAGGTTTATGCAGATATGTTATACCTTACAACAACATCCGGAATTCATATTATTTCTTGACATCATGTAACATTTTGTCATATTTCTCATAACAAAATGAAATCTGTGAGAATGTTTAATATAGAAATCAATAGGTTTAATCCTAACTCGTATTTCATATAAAATAGGAGGGTCGATCGGTCGAACTGATCTGTTTTATTCAGGATCCAGATTGGAAGTAAAATTGTATCTAATGATAACGCGGCCTCCCTCTGTATGGAGGAACGGCGGCTCAAGAAGAGCCAAATTATGTTAGAACTTTAGAACGGGTGATTTTTATACAAACTTTTAGATATCAGTATCACGATACATTTGTGGGATGATGATTGGATAGACGTAAAATTTGTCTACTCGAACACAGCGTGCGTAACCCTTGTAGGTAACTGTTACAGTCAGTAAACTGTGTGTTTATACCTATTATATACCTACTTTGTTTCTAAGAGTGACCAAATGACCTAAATTTCGCAGAAGATACTTAAAATATTACTGGAATTCTTTTACAGAACAGAAGCTAGTGGATCAATTGACACGTTTAGTTTGATAAACGAATTCAGAAGGACTTTACATGAACAGAAAACGAAGAAATGCGAGTGCAAGTAAGTTGGTTTGAACATAAATTATGTATTATATATAGCAGAGCAGAAGTGTACAGATGAGATTTTTTATTTAATAATTACTGTTAGCTTATATCTTTTAAATTACGATACGGATTTTAATGCAGTTTTTAGTACTAGGTAGCGTGTTTTAAGAGGAAGATTGAATTGAATGTACAGTACCTACATGCGTATAGAACAAGCCGAGAAATTCATACATTTTTGAGTCATAAAGTAAGTAACAAGTTACTTAATTTTCATTATCCAGAAATGGTCGTGTGGATCGATCTGAACGCTATCCAACTGACTGCCACGAGATACAGATGCAAGGATTCAACGTTTCTGGTATTTATAAAATTAAACCTGAAGACATGGAGCCATTCTACGTGTTGTGTGATCTTATCA
Organism: Achroia grisella; assembly: GCF_030625045.1. Classification (NCBI taxonomy): domain Eukaryota; kingdom Metazoa; phylum Arthropoda; class Insecta; order Lepidoptera; family Pyralidae; genus Achroia; species Achroia grisella. The sequence goes on along the minus strand of NW_026712568.1, from coordinate 1,089,502 downwards.
CTGCTGGAGGTGGATGGACAGTTAGTACTTACATCATTTCAATGTAGCACAAAAACTATCACAATCAAATGACTATAAGACAAATGTGTACACTTATAGTTAATTATTATATAGTAAATTTTGTATATAAATAGTATGAAGTTGCTGTTTCATCAATTTCACTGCTGACGTCATTTAAATAACACAAAGGATTTTTGTTATTTGTCATTTGGAGAAATTCTGCCGGAAAATAATATTGCTATTAGGTATATGTCTGTTTATACATACCTACGGCCTCCATCCCATACACTGTAGATAGATACACCCTTGCGAAGCCGAGGATTAAATTTAATTTAGTATAATAATCTTGAGGAGCATATCTATACATTATTTACAGAAAAAACAATACCTACTCTCTTCCCTTTAGCAGAATAAAATTTATTAAAACGTGTATAGGTTTTTCAAAATCGCTTCGATGGTTCTCAAGATTTCTACAAAGGTTGGTCAGACTACAAGCACGGGTTCGGAAACTTGGCTGGCGAGTTTTGGCTTGGTCTGGAGAAGCTAAGTTATCTCACCAACCAAAAACTGTATGAGCTAAGAGTGGAGATGGAGACAGAACATGGACAGGAAGCGTACGCTGGCTACTCCGTGTTCACTGTCGGACCCGAATATGAAAGCTATAGGATCAGTACGCTCGGATCTTTCTATGGAACCGCAGGTACATAATCTAACTACGTCACCTCGAAGAACTATTTAGGTCTTTATTGCATAGACGAGACACTTTTCTTAGTCGAAGATAAAACACCTGTATTGATTCCTGTAAAACGTATTTTAAAAAATGATTACCATTATCACATATTTTGTAGAAATATACTGTATATGTGGCATACCACACATATCTACAGTTTTTATTTTATACATAGGTATATTAAAAACAATTCATAGTATCTATTCTAAATTTGATACATATACAAAATTTGTGATTTTAAATAAGCATTAGGTTAGAATTATTGCAATGGGGAAGTTGTATCAAAATATAGCAATTCGAAAAATTCTAATATAATCAGCAAATATATTTTTCGCAAAAGACAATATTTAGACGTCTACCTACTGACGTATTGATACCCTAATTTTATCAAATTAATTAGAATTCAAATTCGTACTTCAGGAGATTCACTCTCGTACCATGCTGGTCAAAAGTTTTCTACGCTGGATGCCGATAATGACGAATGGAAAGATGGAGCATGTGCTTTGGAACACGGCGGAGCATGGTGGTACAAGGAGTGCGATAAAAGGTATACCTATATTGTTTGAAGATACATATTTAAGGCACTATAATAATAACAATTAACAGACTTTTTCTGTAAACAAATTGGAAATACAAAATTTTAATTGACACTTACCATAATAGATACATAATTTATTAATAACGGTTTAGCCAATTTAAAAATTACTTATGACCATGTTTCTCGCTAACGTTCACAGCTCTAGAGATTGCATACATATGTATTTAAGTTTCTTTCATTCCATTCATGCACCATCTACGACCGTCTGTCTTTTCTCCTCTACTCAAAGGTTGTGTGGAAGAGATCGCTTAACCGTTAAGACCGCATTTAGTACCTTCATACTCCATAAAATTTGTGTTAATTTTTTTTCAGATAGGATAGGTCATTTTTATTATACCTACATATATTTGTAGTCAAGAATCTTTATGTTATTTAATAATAGGTAATGCCCAGTATGAAATCTATAAAATTGTTGCAGTAACCTCAACGGGAAATATTCGATGTCTGCGGACGAACATCGTGGTCAGTCAATATATTGGATATCTTTCAAGGGTCCCAGCTCGCCTTGTACTAAATCCAAAATGATGATTAGACCGCTTCCTGCCAGCAAACCTATTGACTTCCACGAAAATAACAGGGTAATGTATAGCAAAACACTGTCCATTACGGTTTAAAATAATAATGGGGCAGAAGGGCATTTGTTAAGGTTTCTAGTACGAAAGTCGCATGAAGTAACACTATATAGAAGATTACATCTTTACATAGAATGAAGTCCTTGACACTGTCTGTTCGCTTAGATCTTTTCAACAGCGCATCGGATTTTAATGCATATTTAAGCAATATATAGTGATTCTTGAGGATGGGATTTTATGCATAATACATGCGTGTTATAATATAGAATAATCCCGGATTGGTCGCTAGTAGGTACATCATATAAATATGGACATTATGCAAAATATACTTTACCAAGTAAAAATATTCAGTAGTCTAACGATTTAGCTCATCGCGTATCAATCGCAGTCGATGGTCGCGGATTCTATTCTATTCCTATAATAGCTCTGTTTAGCTTGGGACCAGATGGCGTTGTGTAAAATATTCAGGATTAGGTATTACTAATTTATTAAAGTAAATTTAGACTAAATTTTCTATATTCGTTTAATTTTTCAAAATTAAAGTAGTAAAAATTATCGTCATTTAAGTGATTGTATTGTTTTTATTTAAATGTAAACAATTAGCGTTAAGGATGAACAGCTCATGTCGTTGCAGAAAATTTTAGAAAGGTCGAAATTGAGGCCGGTCCCAGAGAAAATAAAGGGCGTTCATACGAAAGACTTCAAGGCCACATACGACCTTAACCACCGCTCACCCTACAGATACGACGAGCCTCCAAGAGTCGACGCATTATTTCATCACTATGTATAAATTATAACCACACAAGGACAAAATATTATTTCTTGCTCCTCTTTTCGTTCCTCCTACATCCTTCACTAGTTTTTTATATCATGAAACATACACAGTATTGTATGATATCATGAAATGAAGTAAGGCAACAATTAAAACAAAACATTAGTTCTGTTGTAAACAAATAAACTTGTATTATATTTAAATAAATGTTTCTTTATTATTCTTCTCTCATTTACACATATCTACACAAACCTATATATATACATTTCTACTATAGGTTTGATGGCATTGTATTTTGTTACCTTTACAACACTTGATCTAAATTCCTGTCTGGTAGCTTTTTCTTAATTACTTGCTAATCTACTACTAAAAATGAGTATCTTTTTATTCATTCCTTTATATTCCACAGACCAAAATACACCACAGATGGTGTAGTTTTTAATTATTTTTTTCTGAAAACGGTGCGTGACGTGTATTACGTAGTTACTTGTAGCTATTTTTAGGGATTATTATTGTTACCATTTATTGCTATATGTCCACTTAGTGTAAATATATTTGTTATAGGTACAGCCGTTACGTTATACTATACAAATTAAATAAAAAACTATTGTATCAGTCTCGTTCGTTTTTATTTATCTCTAATTTTTGTTGAACAGTTATGAATTAGCGTCTAAATCAGTTGAGCAAACTGTGTTGGACATAACATTAAAATTATATAAAACTGTGAAGTCGCAACCGCTGATTGAGATATTTAAAGCACTGTGTAATATAGTACATGAAACAATGTAATAATTAGATTAATATTATTTTCTGCAACATTTGTGAAGAGTGACAAAATCAGAACATTGTTTCGACAGCTATGACTCCACAGTTCACAGAGTCACATGGCAGTGTACTAGTACTATGCAAATATTAATGATTAATGATACATCACATTAGCTCAAATTACAATACGAAACCTAAAATTACATAATATAATATTTATTAACGGTATGCTCATAAGAGGCTCCCGGAAGGAGCAATAATTGGTTGAAGGAAATAAATTTTATAGCGTATACAAATTATTTTACGTATACAATTAATATCTAAACAAAACGTTCTTTTCTAGTAATAGTCGACTCATATAATTTTGTCACAACATATCATTAACGTAATTACATACAATATTGTAGACCGACATGTTTAATCAGCGTCGGTACATAAAACATTAATTGGTAATTTGGAAAAAAATTTAGTGCAAAAATATAGCCTTAAATCCTACAAGCTATTTAAACGGACTACATGTAGGCAGGTGATTAAAAAAGTACCCTATCCTAAACTCCCAGACTTACAGCATATGATATCATTACTGACCTGTTTTTGGTATCTAACAATTAACAAATTTAATAGGTACAAAATCCAATTGTCTAATATTTACAACGGTTGACATGTATAAAACGTTATAATTACTTAGAAAACTCGTCTAGAAAAGCTAACGATTCCTTACTTTAGGCGATTGTATTTTTATCAATTACTTTCGTAGTTCATGAGCCGAGAGATAACAAAGTATCTTATATAGATATATACAGACCTATGATTAATAATAATTATATAAACGAAATGGCAAAATGAATATTAGCACCATGGATTATTTATAGTCCAATGCTAAGGTGATGAACATAATAATATTGACAATACGTCAATCATCACGCCAACACGCTTCATAAGTATTGAGCCTTAATAAATCCAGATGACATTAAGATATTCACAAGTAATTAGTTAACATTGCACACGGTAATCAATTTTTAAAGAAATTACCACTTCCGAACCTTGACACATTTTTTAACAATTTAAATGGTAATATTTACAGATATAAGGGATTATCAACAAAATAATAATGCAACAATAAAATTACAGGAGTAAACATAAATATTATACCGTTTCGAAATTTACATTTTGTTGCCGTTATTATATTTTATAAAAAAAGAACTATTATTTCTCCTAACAATTTCCTTGCTATATTGATATTATTATAAAAGATTACACACAATAGTAAAGTATATTATTATATACGAAAAATTCTCCGTTACAAAGATTTATGTTTATTAATCTAACATATTACGTAATATTACGATACAATAGAATCACCAAACAAAAAGTTAAATTACTCGAGGAGATAAATTGTTTTAGATATTTATAATAAACTAAACTTTAAAAATAATTTATTATCAATATGAGACAAAAACAAAACAGCCGCAAAAAGGCAGTTTTTGGTTGACCTATTCTACCTAATAAGATCATTGTCCACACTTATGAATTATTGTTATTATTGCTTGCGCTTCGTACGACGGGGTTCATCTTCACCATTACATTACAATGCTATCCTATACATGATGATGAATCGACACAAACACAGAAGTCTAAAATTGTCACTTTATATGTTTACCAAAACGATTCTTTTTACTAGATACTTGTCAAAAAACTACGAAATAGAATGACATCTGTAACTCTACAGTTACCTACTCAGCGAAGGAGTTTATCGACGTAAGCGCAATTACATTCTACTTGACAGCTTTTTAACTAATAATAAATATTCTATTAGATAAAAAATACGCAATGTCCGTACGTACATTAATATAGATTTAATAACAAGTATATTACTAAAAATAAAATAACATTAAATTAGCTGTAAGGTAAGTAGGTATTGTGAATTAAAGTAGTAATTTTAGACTGCTTAACTGTCGTGCCGATTAGACCATTTACGGTTACTTTAACAAAACTAAAAATAAACATACATATATTTTAAGAGCCGTTTCATTATTCTCTATCTGAGATTAAGTTAATAGTATATTACGATATAAGTGCGATATGATGGTTATAACACACGAGGTGGAATTTCAGCCCGAGCCGTAGGCGGAGGCGTAATAGAGCCGGGTGTGTTAAATACGCACGTATATCGTACGATGTTGTTCAACACATTTGATTTTAAATAAACTCGACAATAAAACTGTAATGCACAGTTGCTTTCCAATCGTTTTAGTTTTTAAATCAACGCGCTGCTCACTAGATAGCACCGCGTGGCGGGGAGTTGGAATTTTAATGAAAAAAAAGCAGATAGCGGTTATGGAACATAACTTCATTATTTGCATTTACAACGCAACGCACACGTGTTTTATGAGCTGCTTTATAAATAGAAAACCAATGAAATTAAATCTACTTTACGAGCAAGTGTGTTGAAAAAAATATCATTTACCTTTTTTGTGATTCAAAGCGAGATACAAAGATGGTTATAAGTTGCTTTATACGATGCCGTGATGTTTTTTTAGTATTTTTCATATATCAAACGTTTTATAATTAGTACAATTATATACGCGATCATTAATTGTTACAAACATTATTTTCAGGGTTCCATCCACGCGTCTAATAATTCCACTTTTACATACTTAATTAAATAATGCTTTTTATTAAAAATATTCTTAACGAGACATGTTATATTCTAATGGTGCACCAAACGTATATGAATGAGCAACACCCAATACTCCATCATCTGTGTATGTATTCTACTTAGTTAATAACCATATAAATTGAAAGAAGGATGCCATAGTGTATTTATAAATTCATTAAGTGTACATTTTACGTGTTTAGAAAAAACAATTTTTATAGACCAGTATTAATATTAAAATAAATGTTTTTTAGTTTATGTTTAGTTTAATAGGATTTTTCTAATGTTTACACGATACAAGAAGCATACCATATACTCAAATGTTTTTCTATGCATAATAAAGAGTTATATTATTATTATTCTATACGCAAACGTTATGTTACGGTGGTTACATCAGACGCGCGCAACTATATATTTTATGCCTAAATTTTACTTAATAAAGCTATTCAATATAATATTCATAAGAAAATTTTTACGATCTGTCTCAATAAGTCATGTTTGAATAGAAATATAAAAGTTTTTAATCACACACACTTAGGGAGATAGAGTGTGTACAAAAAAGAATATATTCTTAATACTAAGTAGGCGGCACTTTCGACTTATGTTTTAAGTGTTGAACAGTACAGGGTTGTTGTCACAACAGCTACTCAATATGCAGTTATTGAAATATGAACAAGTGTGTTAAGACATTACATTATCACAAGAAATGGACTTTATATAAAAATTAATTTAAGCTGTATTTATAAATAGTGTAATGATTAAAAACTTTTGATCGCTACGCACAACCAATATATTGAGCTTGCGATTTTTATAGTCACATAATACATATGTACAGTACAATACGTGTGTACAGTAATGTACATACGAGTTCAGTATCTATTAATAGTAATACTATTCTCATTTTGTTAATATGAAACGCTGCAATAGCGAAGTATTTTCATTGTAAATTAAATTATGTGCTGTTGTGTAAACCCACACTGATCGATTAGACGAATTAAAAGAAAAGATACATTAGTGTTAATTACAATATTATTACTAACTAAAGTTTAATATTCTATGTTATTTTAGTAATTTATTATAAATTACAGCAACTTGATGTTTAGCATTTGTGTCGATACAATTCACTGGTAGTTTTTATATAATAATATTTTAATGTAAGGTGGTATTAATATTTCAAAGGCGCTAATTATGAGTAATTACATTAATCAAAATAAATTTTGAAGTCCGTATGCATTGTTAAGGAACGAGATGTAGTAAATCTGAAACACTAGTGGTGCAAAATTGTAAAATCTACTTATTAATTAGATTCCCTCATAATTTCGCTTTCTATTACATCCCGTTTGTACATTCCGATAAACAGGATTTAGATGATTTTCAGTAGTCCGAAAGTTTCTTAAATATTACGATATATCACAATGATATATTTAGATAATGTAGTAAATATGTCTACAACCATAAACCTAAAATATTATTATATATGCTTATCTAAATATTATTTACATATAAATTATATTATGTGAACACTGAAGTAAGGTTAATTCGCCATTTGCCATCTTCGCTATCTTATGTGAATATTCTTATAGTAAAAGTCTGTAAAAAAAGACAAAACAAACTAATTAAAAACTCACCAAGATGTGGTAATATAAATAAATATTATTAAACTAAATTAAATTTTAAATGTCAGGCAGGGTAACGTTCGCTATAATGTCGAATGGATATCAGTTTCTGCTTTAGTATCCGGAATTAAGACTTTGTTTTAACGTAGTGGAGACTGCATTCAACCATGCTAAAGGTAGCAAATACTAGTTCTATCTTAATATATAATCTGAGGAACAATTATAATTATTCAAATTTTTTTGTTACCTGTACTTTAAAAATAAAGAATTTGAATATGAGTACAAATCAATAAGAAATTACCAAATTTAAATAATTACTCCTCAATATCGATTCGTTCATAGTTTCTAATAATTTAGATAAAACTTAATGTTTTTTAATATGTATATTGTTAAGAAAAATTGTGAGTACCTCAGTCGTGATCGTGCGTCGTCTGCTCGCTCTCTGGTCGCAGTGAGTCTATGCAGGCTACAATTTTGAGTGCCGGCCCGAGCTTCATAGCTAAGGCCATCACTAAATGTTCAGGTTTGATCAACAATAACGCCTCCCCGTCCACTTCTTGCATGAGGAACTCGTCAGCATAGCCCGCACAGCCAGGAATATTACGAATAAAGTCGCACACCTCTGCCACCTGAACATAATAAATGATAGGTAATTATCATTATTGTTAAGCATTAAATGGATAATTAGTAAATCCTATTACTAATTTCATATAGTTTAAATACAATAATTTCGGTGGCTTAGAGTCTTTTTATAACAAAAGCTTCTTAAAAGTCAGCAACGGGCACGTGACACTCCTGTTGTTTCAGGCGTCCATAGGCTACGGTAACCATTTACCATCAGACGGGCCGCATTTGCTACCTATGTGGTAAAAAGAAAGTTTGTTCTTATAACAGTATATTGTCTAGTTATAAACAAACATCCACCAACATTTCTTTTTCTTTATAATGCATACATCTACCTATATTTAAAATACGAAAGCATTTCTGCTTTACTGTTTCAACAGCTTTGTAATGAAATTTGATATTAAGATAAGAGATAAGAGAATATTGTATTAAAATTAGACATGTTTTAGAATAGCAATTGTTATAAATAGATTACATACAGTCCACTTGTTAACGTTGGGTAGTTTTGGTTGTGTGGCAGAATCACCGTCTGTGGCAGTATCGGCTGATTCCGCGGCGGCCGCTCCCTCCGGCTTCACAGACGAGTTTTGAGTCTCGCTGCTGCTCTCCATACTTGAGCTGATTCGAGGTAGACTTACGCTCGATTCCATCTTTTGCTTCTTACCTGTATAAATTCACCTAATATATACATCTGATATTAAACAACATTGTGTTTGGGGAAAGCGATTGTCAGTAATGTAGACTGTTAACAACATTGCTAGCAATGTAATCTGTCAGGTTGCCCTCCACGCCGTAGCCATCATGATAAATCATGGTGAATTAGTCACGATGGGCTAACTGACCAGACCTCATGTTAATTGTATCGTCCTCCACTGGTACCCCGCCGCGTAGCGTTAGTGCAGGCGAGTGCACAATTCTATTATAATTCCTTAGAAAAAACACATTGTATTAAAAACCAAACCAAACTATTGAAATATTTTCTATTAAATTTTCATGAAATATACAAAAGATCTGTAATTAATAAGTTTAAAAAAATATATCATTACGTGGAGGTTCTTCTACAGACGGCAGTTTGTTCTCCTTATCCTGTTCTTTATCTCCACCAGCCACCCATTCTCGCAGGGGACGATTCACCTAAAATAGATGGTAATATTACTAACATTATACTAAAGTACAGTACAATAATCAATATTATTTAACTACTTACGTCTCTTACGTAAGTAGTAATATTCATTTTGGAAATGAATAAAATACTTGAAGATGAAGCAAGGTACGTCAGGAATTTAGACAATAAAGTGATAAATAATGATTTAAAATAACAAAAAACCAAATTCAATCATAATTTAGTATTAAACCAAATTAAAAGGATACTCAATCCATTATCAAATGAGGATAAAAGTGAGAATAAGAGTAATTTGTAATTTTATACCACAAAATAAGTTAAATATGCTTATTTCTCTTTAAAGTCGGATTAAGGTAAAACAAACTCACAGCAAACGGTTCGCCGGCTTCCTGTATCACGTAGCCCTCGATCACGTGGGTCAGTATGTTCGGCTTAACCATTGCTTTCGGTAGGCCTTTGTCTGTTCGAATAGTAACAATATATGAAATTGTTTATACAATATAGATATATATACAATTATAAACTACAACAAATAATATTTTTCTTACAATAAATATAAACACAGACAGATGGGGACAGATTTATTACATCCTATGAAATCTGTCCTTCTAATTTATGTCTTTATAATCTCACTTTACATAATACACATTTTTTCTATTTAACTGCTAAGGCAAATAAGCTGTCGGCCCACCTGATGGTAAGTACCATGTACATGAGCAGTACCTCAGACAACACGTTATCATGTGACCATTGTGGTAATCACGTGTTGCCATTTCGGAGGACTAAGAAGTCATGCTTTCGGATTATGTAATTTCACTACATTCCTCACCTTTATAACGAAACATATCTTAAAAAAACAAGCTGTTTGCCAGCTAAAATAAGTGTGAGTAATAATGCTGACTGTCTGTACTCAACAAACATCTGCAGATTTTGTGAAGCTGAAGAGAAAACGCCACTACACATCTTATGTGGTTGTACCCTGAGGAGATAAAAACCATCACTCCTAAAAATATCTTTCAATTCTTGTTCCTGGATAGTCTAGGTAGCCAACTTAGAAGGGCAAGCACTATAGATCTATGTAGGTCTGAAGAATTTGACAAAAGCATCAATAAAATAAAATGTTAATTGAGATAATTACCGTAAAAAAAATCTTAGTTATAAATAGTTTTAATTAAAATATTTTCCACTTTGTTAGTTGATCTGAACTCACCATGAGTGGCTGTTTGACTAATATGTCTGGGCGTGCACTGAGTGCTTTTAAAAAGCGCAGAAGTTCCACCAGAGGAAACAGGCGCTGTAATTGCAGCCGTCATTGTAGCAGAAGATGTTGTTGACGAGGCTACAGTTGTCACCACCTGTGTAGTATAAGATGAGATATGATGTGGAGATAATTGACAACTATCACCAGGCTAACATGTTCTAATTACATATCTGTAATTAAAATAAAAAATAAAGTGTATGGAATATATCGCAAGCATATATTAATTGTATATTTATAATACAATAGCTACAGGAGTAAATACTCTGACATACTTGTAAAATAGTTTAAGATATGTTCTATAAGAGATATAAAATGTATTAAGCACATATCACAATACAACAATAACAATGATAAAGTACTAGCTGTCCCAGCAAATGTTGTTTTGCTATATAACTTAATAAATTAAAAATAAGAGTGAAAAATTAGGAGTTGTAGATGTATTTTAAAATTCCAATGTAATAAATAAAGAAAAGGAAATTCGTAATTTTTGAAGCTAGATCGATGATACTTTTTTTGGGTTAGATTTATTCAATATTTTTCTTTATTTGGTCAAGCCCACTATTCAACGAGGACTAAGTTGCGGGCACAGCTAGTCGTATATATGGGTGACATTACCAGTTTTACCTGTGGAGCGACTGGCGTAGTTTGTTGTGCGCTACTGGGCACTGGCGCAGTCGACGTGGCCACCGTTGCCGTCGTGGATATTGGAGTCGCCTCACGCGGCGGACTACCAGCCGGTTCAATCTTGGGCTGACTTGCTTTTGAGGTGTCAACTGGGGTAGGTGGACCTGGACATAGGAGGTATAGTTATTACAGCAGCTAGTTAAAGTCAACTCAGTTGACCTAACAAGAAGGCACTTCAATTTATAGGACTTCCTGTTTTTATTTGCTTATATTTAATTATAACACAAACACTTAAAACATAGCTAGGAACTAGATGTCGCTGTATGGATCATGAGATATATACGTACCTTAATTTAATTTAAACTATATATTTATATCTCATTTTACTATATAATTTCTTAACCATATTCAACTATATTTATTACTAGCTGTCCCGGCAAACGTTGTTTTGCCTTAAAATAAAAATAAAAAAATTAGGGGTGGACTACCCCTAACATTTAGGGGAATGAAAAATAGATGTTGGCCGATTCTCAGATCTACTCAATACGCTCACAAAATTTCATGACAATCGGTCAAGCCGTTTCGGAGGAGTATGGGAACTAAAACTGTGACACGAGAATTTTATATATAAGATATTTATATTGTCTGTCTATCATTCGTGCACTACCACTGCCCCCGCCAATTACCATCTAAGTCTCAGCGTTAGGTTGGCAGGCAGAGATAAGGACAATCTTTCTCACATTTTAAACAATTATATATTATTTTAAGTGATAAGTGCAATAAAGAGTAGGTATTTAATAATTCCCTTCAGAATATTAATAATTAACATTAAAGTTCATGTGACATGATGTATGATACTTACCGAAGTTAGCTGTACTGGTAGATATAGCAGCATCGACAGTGGTGGAGGTACTGACTGTGGTCGGCGTTGGGAGGGAAGCAGTCGAGGTGAATGCAGGTGTACTAGCAATTGGTAATTCCGCCGATGCCTCCGGTGCGACCATCTGTTGTGGTGCGATCTGTTGCACTACTGGTGCCTGCTGTAGTATTTATTTCATTAATTTAGCTGTCTTACCTAATATTATAAACGCGAAAGTTTGTGAATATGAATAGATGGATGTAGACACGTATGGATGGATGTTTGTTACTCTTTCACGCAAAATCTACTGAACCGATTTCGATAAAACTGTACAGTTATACAGCTTATATATCAGAATACATAAAATTATTTCATTACGAATACCATTTCTTCCTGTACTATGTACATTACCTTCGATTTACTATTGATAATTTTTGAACTTCAGATATACTAAGTATATATAATATTAATTAATTAATTAAATTATATTATCTTAAAGTGTTCATAAAAACTTTTATTAATATAGGTAAAAATTTATACATAGTAAATCACTTACGGGGGGCGGCATTAGTTGTCCTTTGTCATCTTCGGTCTTAACATGTGCTACCAGTGCTGTGGACGGTTGCAGTGGTAGTACGGACCCTTGTACAGGCGCTGCGATCAACCCCACGGTACCCTGCGCCGCTTGCAACGTCAACTGCGGTGAACTCATGTTATTCGCTGACACCTATACCAAAATATTTTAGTATCAATATATTGTATTATGTTTTAACGATTCAATAGTATTGTCAGAATGTCTTTACAGCTTTTACCTCTTAAGCAAGCATGTTGCTTGCGAATAAGTTCAAAATCAGTTGCATTATGATTTTAAATTAACACAAATAATACGAATTCATATTTTGTTAATCAGAAACCTTGAATTATATAAATCAAAAACTTATATAAATAAAATATCTTAACTATCATTACATTTACAAACAAGTCAAACACATGCAATACTAAATTTTCAATCATTTGCACTGCAACTACATGCATTTTTATGTTCCTTAGACATACAATCACTCAATTACAATTACAAAACTTAACATGCAATATCTACAATTCAAATATACGGATATATTTATATAATCAAAACTATACATAAGTAAATTTAAATGTTCAAGTTTACAAGATAATTATAAATGCTTAGGTAACATCTCATCATCATCATCATCATAGTCAAATATAAGGGGTTAATATGTAAACAATTCTGTTCTTAAATTAATTATTTACTTTGAAATCTTAAATACTTATCTTTATTTAAAAAAGATGACCAAGAATATTTATATTATATTATAAAAAAATAACTAATACTTCCGTATTAGGAACGGTCAACAAAATTACTTTATTATAATATAGTGACTGTAATATGCTACATCTTAAAATAAATAAGAGCAAACAAATAACCCAATTCTACATAAAAACCGAAACAGAATTCTGACGATATATTCAAAATTTATTTAATTTCAAACATATTATACATATGGGACACAAACAAAAGAATCTGTTGCAAGGAAGTTGAATTTAGCATAGATAAGGTCATATTAAACAATATCACTCTACTGATTTAATATATCAAATATAATATAAAAACATACGAAACTAAACATCCTAAAATAATGGAAACTTTTGCTATATTCATATTCATTCATTAACATTCAGATTATACTATAGAAAACGCACAAATACATGCTAATATACAGATAACTACTCTGTATACTGAATAGAGACAGAACAATACTTCTATAACTTCTACTACTACTACGTTACAAAAAACATGCATTTTCAGTTACACATATTATTCGTATTCAGTTATTATATGTACCATAGAACATAAAATATAGCTTTATCAAAATGACATATAAATATTCAGGTAGTCCGTGCAATATTAATGGTATACTAAAAGACTATATTAAACATATAAAAATATATTCATTTTTACCTAATTGACATATAAAAAAATATGTTAAATATAATATAATAAGATGGGGTACTACTCGAGGTCGGTAATGAATATAGATTTATTTGATAATCACAATTATTTATAAATAATACTAATGTTGTAAACAACTAAAAAATTAAATATATTTTCTTCATTTTTTTAAAGAAAGTTAACCAATAGTTACAGGTACGAATAAAATACAAACACTACAGAATATTTTTTCATTTCCTATTACAAATATATTTAGTAGTATTAGGGAATAAATAATTAATTAATAAATACACAAAGTATTTTATAATTGTTTTGCAAAATAATTATGGAATTATTACTTGTATAACATTCTATTTTTCTGCGTATCCTGTAATAATTATAGGTTATATTTACCTTTAAAATGTTAGCTTAGCCTTCATTTTCTAAAAACATATTTAACTATAAACTACACATGGTTCTATAATCGAACTATACCTTCACCAGTAAAGGGTAAACCGCCTCCTATTACTTCATTTCATTACAGACCACAAGTACATATAATTTCTTCAATTAATAAAAAAACAAAACAACATCAATTTGGTACCAATGATTATTATTTAAAATAAAAAATCATTTTGTTACTTTCAAGTTAATACTATGATTTCTTTAAAGCAACATTGGAATTTGTATATTATTGAAAGTGGATTTGAAAATGATTGCAAATGGATAATCATATAAATATGTTATTAACTACATACATAGATAATTTTTCGATGCACAATTTAGTCAGTATCATATCAGTTGTTTCTAGTAGATAGATCTAGCTATTTCTAGTAAACTATTAATCTTTTCAGTAAACAGGGTTATTGCCTATAAAAATGGCTATTTTGAAAATAGTAAATTACCGTATATTTGTACTCTAAAATGTACTATATAATAACACTGAAATAATTGTCATATTTCTTAATTATAAAGATCTTTCCAACCGTAATTATATAAGTCAATATGTTTATGAAATGCGAAAAATAAAGTATATTTAGATGACAACGGTGGTAATGTAATATAACAATGTATGATATTAAATTTTACATATTGATACAACGAAATTCATATTGAGATATAATATATTTTTGATTGTTATATTATACACCTGTTGGCAAAAAGAGACCCACACATAGAGACTATTACTCAAGGACTACATATGTATATACTAGCATATAGTACGCTATGGTTTGTCTTATCTTGAAAGTAACAAAACTATATATGGTGACATTGAAAGAACGCTGTTGTTAAGTTTCTACCTCGTGGTGAAGTATTGCCGGCGAGACCTGTACAAGAGGCGCGGACAGCAGCGAAGCACCCTCAAGCGCGAGCCCCGGCTGCCAACGTTACTACCACTCAACTTGATATCCGATAATACTTATACACATTCATGTATACGTATATCTTATACTTATACTATACTTAGGTAGACCGGCAGGAAAATATTAATATAATATGATACATATTAACTTTAAAATTCTTCACTTTAAAGGTATATTTGATGTCAGATAATGTGAGGCTTATTAGGCTATTATAAGTTATAATAATTTATATAAGTTATATGTCATTGGCATCTATATAACAACTTACTAGACTATGGACATTTAACTAACGAAACATATTTATTGAGAATTTGATTAAATATATAAGGAACAACAGGTTTGGTATATAACAAAAATGTATTAATTATAATTATTAAGTACCTATTTATTTACTCTATAAATTTTATAACATATATAGTAGTAAGTACTTTTCGGGGATATGAATAAAAGCAGAATATAGACTATACTTAATATATACTATAAATATTTAAATATCAAGCCTATAAGTTTATATTATAATATAGATATTATTATGTACTTTTTAATAGGATTGTATATAATGGAATATTAAAAAGCTACTACCGCCCTGATATGGCAAAGAAACTATAATAAGTTAAATGAAACATTGTTTTATCAGTAGCAAAGAATAAATTAGGGTCAGTATTAAAAAAATATATAATGAACAACTGTTTATTAATTACAAGCAGTTTTATATTCAAAAATATATTATAAAAATAACACTGTTTAATAAAATAAGAACCAACTATATACCGGAACTGAAATGTACACTAATATTAAAAGATTAAATGCAATTTATGTGAATTTATGTACTACATATGGAGAGCCACGATCTCAGCTATCACGATTTCAGATCTACAACTACATAAACGCTCCCTTGAAACCCATGGTGATTAATTCTTAGTAGATTTGCTACGATGAGCTAATTAACTGTTTTCCCCTGGATTCCCGTCAGCATATACCTTTCGTGTTTAGCGTAGGTGTATGCATGCGTAGTACATGTATCTTGATGGACGGGAAGAGGATTCTTACTAATGGAGTTTTATTAAGTCTTGGTGAAAGCAGTGGACATCTATTTTACCAAATTCCAAATCGATAGTATTAGTATAGTTGTTCAATTTTCTTAATACCAATTATTGTTTCTGTTGGATTACACTCTTTAAGACTTGTTCTGTGCAACATAAAAGCCATATTAGTGCGGTAACTCTTTATTTAGTGTTATGTAGCATATTCTATATGTATAATATACTAAGTACACATACTTGCACACTATCATTCTATTTGTACAAATACCACACACACTCTTTTTAGTTCACTCATAAGCATTTTATAGAGGTAGGTGACAAGCTCTTGGCAAATATACTACTGAGTTATACAAATGCAATTACACTTTCTTTTAAGTTAGAATATTGCAATATTCGACAGGTACTATTGTACTGGAAATATTATACATTATTAGTCACCTGTAATAATTTATATTGAACAGCAGCATAATTGTGTACTAACCGGTTGCATAGGTGTAGTATGGTTCATTGGTGGTTGTTGTTGTACTGCCATGCCCACTGAAGTCTGGACTAGACCGCTTCCTACCAGCGTCTAAAGCGATAAATAGTTAATAAATTAATTAAATCCAAAAGCGGCATTGGATAACGTTTCATTCAATTATCTCCTGTATTTTTTATACTAGCTGCATCAGAGAACGTTATTTTGATTAAAACTTACTTTTCAATATACAATAATATTATAACTTAATTATTGAAATAAAAACTATTTAACTTATTTAATTGGACTAAATTACGCAATTCATTTAAACAGCCGAGAATAATCGGAGTACAACCCTAACAAACATCGTGACGCGAGATTTAAAGCTAAAGACTAAGTTTATAAAGATGGATAATAAAATCAAATCAAATCAAATTTTGGCATTTTATTATATTGGTAGTTGCACTAGTGTTACCCACTTACTAATAACTATACTTCTATGTTGGGTTGACTGGTAGAGATCTCTTTTAGAGATAAGTTCATCTTTGCTCACTTTGTATATAATTAAGTTTACTGTATTTAAAGGTGCAATAAAGAATATCATAAGTTTCTGGTTAAAAACATACTTGGGGCTGCTGCTGCAACGTTTGTACTTGAGCCAGGGATGCGTTTTGCGGTTGTTGCGCAGCATTAATTTGACCCACCAGGGTACCAGGTTGCGCCATACCACCAAGCTATATAAAGAGGAACAAGTGAATAAAAATAAAGCAAAAAGAAAAAATTGTACAATTATAAGTTACTTTGCAAGGCATATTTATAACATATTATCGTCCGGTGAACAAGTAATACATTTCGGATAGAGTACTTTAATTATGATTGAAAGAGATGTGATCATTCTTACTTACCGGATGTATTTGTTGCACCATCGATATAGTTTGCGGCATCCCAGTCATAGGCAAGGACTGAGCCACCGACCCCACTGGTAGAGCCCCTTGTTGCATACCCAACGCCATTCCTAATGGATATTAAAATGGAATTATAACAATTTTTATACAACTTCTAGCTGTGCTCGCGATTTCAGCCGCCATAAATTGGAATAAAAAAATGTAACATATGTGTTATTGTAATACACATGCTATATTACAGTACAGTTTCATTAAAATCCGTTAAGTAGTTTTTTAAAGAGTTACTCTTTCAAAAACTTCCATACTTACAAACCTTCGCATTTATAATATTAATAATAAAATATACAAGTATTAGCGACGTCCTAACAAGAGAGAAACCCAAGTTCATTTCATTGTTAAGTTACACAGGTAAATAATTATTTACTTGTGTAACTTATTATACAATTGTATATCGGACAATAATTGTAATATAATAGACTAATTCACCTTGTTGGTAATGTTGAACAATTTGTTGTGTTTGCTGTTGTTGTTGTTGGTGCAGTAATTGTTGCTGCTGTTGTTGTTGTTGTTGTTGTTGCTGCTGCTGTTGTTGCTGTTGTTGTTGTTGCTAATGTAACAGGAAAATAATAAATCAAAAACAGATATCTATAAGAAATTAATTAAAAATGTAATTATTGAAGAAATTAATTTTAAAACCTATAATAACCGAATGTAAGATAAACAAGGCATTATAGCAAGTGTTCCATTTATAAATCTATATGTTTACTAGATACTAAATACAAATACAAATATCTTTATTTTGCCTGAAAAGTGGTTTACAGGATTGTAAAAATTATAATTTATGTATCACATTTTTCACCAGAAACTGGCATGCAAAAATTAACAGTGTCCATTTATTATTATTATTATACTAGGTACTATATTACTAAAAACGACATTTAATGAAATTAAAAGTTGTGCAGAATGAGGAACTCATTTCCACTTTATTTCACCTGAATATGAAAGGTGACGTGAGACGCAATTAGCAGGGCGTCTATTTAATCTGGATTATTGAAATCTTAAAAAGATTGAAATAATCCAGATAAAATAGACGTACTTAAAGAAAATAAATAAAAACTATTATTTAGGATATCTTTGTACCTGTAAAGCTTGTTGTTGAAATAACGCCTGCTGCTGTAGAGTTTTGTTAATAGCTTGCTTGTCTTGGACGCTCGTAATCATCTGCCCCGATGCATTCATCACCAATAACCTGAACACAGTTGTACGTAAAATATAAATTATGTTTAACATTAATTTATACCATTAGTATAATAAAAAATATATTACTGTTGTTTAGGTTGTTGCATCTGATGCTGCATCTTATTCGTCTGATTAGCGGCATCCTGCTTCGATGCGGGTGCAGGTGACCGTACACCAGGCTTTCCACGATGTTTCGCCTACAAGTTACATAATGTTACACATTATTAAAAAAATATTTAATTTAAACTAAATTAATAGTCATAATGGGTGGTTATTGAAACATACCTGATTTTGAGCCTGGTTCGCACTGGTTTGGGTAGAAACAGACGAAGCTGGTCTTATTCCCGCAGAGGGCAGTATGTTGGAAAGCGGCCGTGGCGGTTTTGTCATCGCATCCGCGGAAGCCCGAGGTTTTGTCACCGTACCAGTAGCGCATGCTACGCTGGCATCTGTAAAACAATAGTTAATTGTATAATTATGTCAACATCACAATAATTATTAAAAAAAAATTAAGTGCATACAATACGACAAGAAAAGCATAAGTGCATATCTGATGGATATATATAGTATAACATGCGTATATGTTATATAACTTATACAGAAATATCTAGAAAAAAATTCGCGTATGCAATAAATATACAATCGCTAGGTACAACAAAAGCAGAAATAAGTTAGTAAACAAAATGAAATCTTAACATCTATGTATTAAAGTACAATAATTATAGATACTAACTGTTATGCTGTAAAGTGTTCTGCGGTGAATGCTGAATAAACATAGAGGGCTGAGCATCGGGCTGGGTGCCCCTTATGAAGATAGGGTTGGGTGCAATAAGACCGCCGGCAGGCAGAGTACCAGTCTGGAGACCCCCAGTCCAGACTTGCGGCAATGCCCCAGAGAACTGCCACGGCGCTAACTGCATCGTTTGACCGCCAGTCTGTGCCAATATTAAAACACTTCGATCACTCGTTATTCGCGTTAGTTTCTATATAAAACTAGTAATTTTATTATATATTGGTACAAACACGGCTATATTATTTGAAATATTAAATTCCAGTACCTATATTTGTCCATGTTTTTATTCATAAGTATAATAAAACAGATATAGAGAATTGAGAAAATAATTTCTCTAAAATAAATACACAGACAAGTAAAGAAATATTATTTAACATATTTCAAATTATCTATATGTATATTATCTATAGTAAGCCTTATTGGACACAAAGTATTTTTGTTACAGAGAAGTATTTATTTTATTAATATATTTTAATAAAAGCTAAAGAAAATGATAAATAAAAACTAATAACAGCTTAAATCACATAAACACGAATAAAGTAAACGATATAAAAATTAAAATTTTTAATATCAATCAAATCACATTCATGTATCTATTATGTATCTATATTCTTTTCGCATGCTATACAATGGAAAATAAAAAATAACAAGTTATTTTTCATATATTTATTGTTATATTCAAAACACAGGAGTTATTTAAATTATTCCATTCTTTGGAATATCTTCATGTACTCGTTTTTTTTGTTGGCAATGACACTAGATAGTAAATTTATGAATAATCTAAATAAAAAGTCCGACTGGTTTCTTCAATGCTAAAAAATTTTACCAACAGGAAAAAATAGAACGATTCAAATTTATTGATCTTACCTCAAGACAGAATCATCTTATTGTCATACAAAATGCAGAACTATATTTTAAAATTTATAAGATGATAATGTGGTCCAAAAAAATAAACAGATAAAACAACTTTATTACGCAGTCACTTCGCTTTGTGAGACATATTCGCAACAGGCGCACATTACAAATTTATTTAAGTGTTACAATTATACTTTCATAGTTATTTAAATTTTTATTATTCCACCATTTTAAAATACCGTACATACTGAAAATATTGTACATACAATCATGATTTGGCGATTTAATTGATATATAACATGCAACGATAAAATAAAAAAAATTAAATATAAGAAACAAAGATACATATCTTTCAATGATAATATGAAATGAGAATTTAAAATTATATTATAAATAAATATAAATGTAATAAATTTAGTGTTGCAATAATTATAAAAAAATTATTCAATAATATGTATATACATAAGTATGTGTATAATAATAGTATGACGTGAGTACACACCTGTAGTGGACTAATGATCTGCGCCTGCGCCGGTTGTTGCGCACTAAGCACGGGCTGAGAGACTTGCACGCACTGCGCCTGCACGGGCACAGTCTGCGCGTTGGCTCCATTAGCAGTACCCACTTTGTTAGCAGTGACTTTGCCACCACTCATTACCTACAACAACACGATTTCGTTTAACTTTATAATATATAAAATAAATCAAATAAATAAAATCAAAATTAAGTGTAGTCATCCTGTAGTATAAATTCGTTTCACACTTAACCGATTTTCTGTCAATTCCTTGGTATTTTACTACTTATAATACTATATATTGTTTTTAATACTTACTTAGTATTCTTTCAATGTAAAGGAATTGACAGAAAGCATGGCTGAAGAATTTAATCTTATACAAATCAAAAACAACTGTTGATGCCTTCGCCTGAACTAAAAATAACTGGTAATATATGTAAGCGTACTTATAAGATTACCTTGTGCATTTCAGCCGGCTTCTGCTGCTGACTTATTCCAGAGACGGTGGGCTGCGAATGTGCTGGCAGGATGCTTGGTTGCGAATTTATCACACCCAAAGGACTGAACACGAAGGTTTGATTCTGGGTAGTCGGTATCGCTGGGATTGTGGTGTATCCAGGGAATGGAGCTGTTTGAAATTTTTTTCATATGTAAAATTAGATTACACAAACCACACATTACGAAGCTTACTAGGTAGATATTAAAATTGAGTTGAAACTAGACAATCGACGAATCCCTCGCTGCTCATGCATTGAAATCAAACCAAATATACATATATAATTATTCAGTATATGATAGAGATTAGATTTCTTTATTTAATTCTTAGTCAATACCAGCCAGTTATTTGTTTATTTAAATTAGCCCAATGACAAATATTGCGGTGTGGACTATATATACTCTGAGTGCAAATGGCAGCTCACATGGTAGCCGTTGTTATAAAAACCACACCATTTAGTAAAACGACAAAAAGCTGTTTAGACTTCAAAAATCTAAATTAGTATTAGAGTGCAAATTTATTATTTTTGTAATGTAACAACATTGTAATGTATTATATACCTATAACCCAGACCGTGCTATTATGAACTATATCTTCTTTAATATAAGACTAATATTGGATACCAGTACGATATGGTACTGCACCAGGTTAGTAATTTTTCAAAACGACGTTTATAAATAGTTTAGTAAAAGTGCATTAACAAATAACTCATGCATTGAATGTATCAAAAAGAATTTCAAAGTAATAACTGTCGTTTAATATCTATGTATATTTAGCATTCGGAATAATTGTAAAGGAATTAACTCTTCCAATGTATTTTCTAAAGTGTGTTACAAATGTACATATACATATATCATGCCATAACCATAAAAAAAACTTGTCAATGTGCTTTCAAACTAGTGTACAGTGTATATAAATTATTATGTTTTAGATCTTAACAATAATACTCTACTGACCTTTAATATTTTTTAATATACGTATGTATATATTTTTATATTCACATGTGCTATGCTGACTTTAATTTTTAATAGTAATTGAGATCTCATTTTACGTTTGCGTCGGTGAAAATAGGTTAAGTTTCCATCAAGTGTTACGTGCAACGATATGATTGAAATGCGTTAAAGCTAAACAATAATAAGCTGCACTTGCAATGGATAATGTGAAAAATGATATTTTAAAAAGCGAATGGCTGCTTATTTTTGTACAGTTATATCTAAAGACTTCAAAAAAGCTTTAAATGAATCCCAGACGAAATGCCAATTAAATTAAATTTAAACAAAGAAAAAAATATGTCCCCCAAAAATAAAGTCACATTCACGTAATCCAATCACGAGACCGGAAACAAATATAACAATTCAGTCTTAAAAATGTATAAACCTTGCTCCTGATATGTAGTGAGACCTGCAAAATTTACTGAAAAACTAAATAGTGTTGAAGTTCGTAGCCCTTATTCCATAGAAAATATTTTTAAGTTTTAAATATTTTTGTGATGATCTGGTTTAATGACAAAGTTTAATTCAGATTTTTTATTATGTTAATACAGTTGTTACAGCGCTTTAAATCAATTGTCCCAAGGGAAATAAGTTAGGAATGAATTATATTTGTATTCGCTATATTTTCTCAAAATAAGATCTAAAAGCTTGTGTGTAAAAGGTACATAAAAATGACATGATGTAAAAATATTACACAAATATTATTAATTGCATAGATATGTATTATTTTCATAAACAATAAGTGTGAATATGCAAATGTGATGGTAAATATATTTTTAAATCTAAGGTAGATATGAGGAAAGGCAAGGGGAATACTTCATATGAAATATAGCATTAAAAATTGCACATTTAAGGTATATAATATAATCATATTTAATAGACGTCATTTCATTTATCAGTAATTTGTTTAACTAATATAAAAAAAATATTTACTGTAGTTGGAAAGCGGTCAACATATCCAATATAATAAAATTAGATTATGATTATCTAGAATTAAATTAAAAATAAAATCATTATACTTAATGAGATACCAATATTTATATGTCAAATCAGATGGCAAGCTGGAAAGACTAAAAAAATTAACATATGTGATATTCCTACCCCATATTAATATTAAAATCTATAGTCACAAAGATGATGTCCACTTTAGTCTTTTGCAGTGGTCATATAGCCTTATCTTTGTCTTATATATAGAAATCTTTATGTCTTATATATAGAATTAAAAAATAGAATAGAATATTGACTGTAATTTGTAGACCGCAGACCACTTTAAATTTATTTTTATTAGATCATTTTATGTATGTTAATTCGTAGTTAAAACTCAATACAATTTGTTATCAAGAGACAGACAATACGTGACGTAAGATACACCATAATGGCAGCTAAATGGTGCTAGTCCCTGAATACTAGATTATTGCACAAGTAAAAATTAATAAATGAACTTACCAGCTTGACCCTGAAGTACTTGTTTACCCTGCGTAGTCAGCATGTGAGGTGCAAGTTGATTACTTTGGAACGGTTTGCCGGCAGCAATAACCTGGTGTGGAGTCATTTTGTAATAGAATGAACAGGAAGTAAATATATATACCTATACGTTAATAAATTGTATTGAAACAGTTCGAATATTGAAACTATCCTAACTTAAAGGCTTTATAATATTAGTATTATATTCAAATTTAATTCATAATATGTATACAAAATGAAACATGAAGTTACATTACAGATTATAAAATTGGTTTAAAAAAACTATAATCATTGCAAATGATGACAACAACAATGCAAAATAAATTAAAATTAATTACAAGTATTTCAAATAACATACTTTAAACTGAAAAATTAATTATTCACTGTATTTTTTATCTCGAATGTACCGTATTCGATGAGCATCTAAATGCAATGACATTCTTTATAGGTTAATATGTGGATATCATATTCTTGATTGACCTCTACACCGAGCTGCCTACTATGTTGCTGTATGTTGTTATGTAAATTCACTGATATCCAGTACATATGTACTAACCTGTATCTGTTGTGAGTTGATACCAGGATGTAGCGGCATCAGTAGCGGACCCTGCGCATTGTATAGCTGTTGCAGATACGTGTTGTTTTGTAGCGGCTGCTGAATAACTTGCACTCGACTGTGACCCCATTCAGCACTGGCGAACATTAACAATAATTTAGACTCAAAAATAATAAAATAATAGAAACCCTTTAGAAAAGATACGAATGGACAACTGCCAAAGTCATGAAATATTATTTCTTAAATACCGTAAAATATTCTTTGTAAAGAAAGCAAGAAAATATTTTATTGATAACTCTCATAAGGTATACAGAAATAAACATGTATATTATAGCATTATCGTTATCTTATGGATGACTTTATTTCAGTGTCAGAGTTCAAGAATTGCCCAACAGTGGGGTTTTAAAATAAGATTTACATACTGTAATTATATTTTGTATTAAGAGTCAGAAATAGCATATATCTGAAATTAAAAAATTGTATCGATTTATATTCAGATCTGCTTTAGATACTGTTTGATGGAAATGAAATATTTTAAAGATTACTCTTTATTTCTTAAGATCGTTTCTTAAGATCTTAAAACGGGCCTCAACATTTTAAATTATTATTCTACTAATTTAAGCAAGTATCATATGAAAGTCTTTAACTTCTACATTTTATACTTGCTTTCATTATAGTGGTATTGCTTTAGAGTAGTAATTAAAAACCATCCACATCCAAAAAAGTATCTGTAATAAATATCTGTGCAGTACGAGTACGAGTCGCACTTTACTGATCGTCTATTTATTTGTACTTTTATGTGACTCACTAAATTTATTTATTGTTACCATGACACTGCAAATCGTCGGTTGTTATATTTAAAACTGAGTCATACAATAGACATACAGAGATTGTACTCTCTGACTTCGGAGACGTAATATAGTATATACGGTACAGTCCTCAGGACTGACAAGGCACGAGTGATACTATCTGTGTCGGTGTATCAAACAACTAGATTGACATATACATAATAAATGTAACGTAAATGAGATAAACATGATCGCTCTTCGTTATTAGCTCATTGGTAAAGTGCGATAAAATACAAAAAAGTATTCAAAGGAGAACCACTTAAAACGTTTCCAGACGGCGATAAAGTTCGGAAATCAGACCGTTGACTGGTGATAGCCTTCAACTTCTCGTGATAAAGTCTTATCGTCACATTTGTAAAATAGCAACAGACTTTTATTAAGTAGGAATCCTTTGAAGGCCTCATATACATAAAATATTGAGGAGACAACATACAGTACCTACTCTCAAATAGAAAAACCAAACCAGCGAGGAAAATGCGTTTAAAATTTATCCACTTTCCTTTTTTTATTTTTGTGTATTTGTTGCTGACACAACATTCTTTAATCGATCGAAAATTACTTACGAAAACTACGTCAGCAAAATGAGTTGTTTTTCCCCCGATCAAGCATATAAGTGTATACTATATGAATGACCAAAACTATGTCAACGCTGACAAATAAATTAATGTCAGTAAATTAACTAAATTAATTATTTTTCCCAATTTACAGATAATAAAACGATAATAATGTACCTATTCTTATAATATAACTATCACACAAACTGCCTGTAATGATAAGATCATAAGTAAATGTATATTCTATGAATATGAAATGGCGAAGTCAGGTCAGTTAGCCACCATGTCGAATTATTTAAATAATTGCGTCCCCCCCCCCCCCCCCTGGAAACCAACATGATAAATTCCTGAAGAATTTGCCACTATAGATTAACTGACCTGATCTCATGCATATGTTAGCGCAGGCGGAAGCATCATTTCATCATCAATTAAAAAAATAATAGAGAAGTATGTAATATGAACTTAGATAAAATATAAAGGAAAAGTACTACCGAATGAACGAAAAGATGGATAATGTGAAAGATGATATGCATAAAAGGACAGTAGCCTCAGATATGATGGCCGATAGAGATCAGTGGAAAATGCCCCAATAATGGAATAAAGGCAAGGCAATGCTGATGATTAAAGTTGTAGTAATCATACCTAATTTGCTGCGGATGTTGAGCGGTGGGTGGTAGACTTTGTAACGGCGGCATAGTGGAGATGCCAGCTCCTGCTTGCTGCTGGATGCCAGCAGCTGTCGGTTGCTGCTGCTGTACCTAAACGAAACAATATGTTTTAATTTAAAACGTTACGACTGTAATAGACACGGTTTGATATAAAGTTTATACAGATTCAACATTGGCATTTAAAAATGTACAAAAAAGGCAAACATGCATTTCTTATAGAAGTTATCAATTTAGCTATTATTGATCTAATGTATCTATACATATCAGTACATATTCGAAAATAAAAATTAGCTAACTAAAGATAAAGAAAATACCAGATTGTTCCAGAAACAATCATTGGATTATAAGAAATAGTGATCGCCCAATGGACATATATCGACCATATTTTATTTAAATAATTGCGGTCGCTTTTTGAACATTATTCAGGTTCTATTGTAACACTTCCTTTACGTATCAATATATATATAGATTACTTTGATAACAGTACAGAACCAAAACTCGATTGTTCTGTTTTGAGAATTAACAATATTGACATTATTTGATATTGATGTTTTGTTATCAGTCGTGTAATATAATGCAAGTGATTTAATGTATTTTAATGCATAATTTAAATAATATATTAGGATTTAGCACTCCTTCCCTATACAGCAATTTTTGTATAATGATATATAATGAAGAAGGTATAGAATAATGTCGGAACAAGCAACAACAAACAATAACAACAACAAGAAGTACATCAATTTTAAATACTAGTAGTCACGCGTCAACGATATAGCCCGTCAACTGCATGATACGCGGTGATGTGATAATGAAATGAGGATGTGAAGTAAGCATAAATTAAATGTACAGTAACATACTACTCTTTAATAATAATGAAATTTTACATAATTGTTAATTAGAATTCCTGCGGATATCGATATTAGACAGATATGAAAATAGATAAAATATATTGTACCTATAGTTTTCTCACGTTGTTTTCTTTGTTGCCTAGTAATTTGATATCGTAACGACTAAATATTTGATAAAATATCACTATTAGGTCAGCATGAATTCAAAACATAAAAAAAAATATTTAAGTAATGTTGTTCGAAATCATATTATAAAAGATATTGAAATACTTAAAGACGAAGTAGATTTTCGGTTTATGTACTTTTTAATACATCTCTCCTCTCCTTGTTGGAGATTGCTAGAGCTACATGTAATAGCTATTATAGTTCTTTCGGCAGTCAATACACTGATTTATTTAAATTAAAACATTATTAATAAAAATGTAGGTATTCTTGACTGGCGATGCTTAGTAAATTGTTGAGTCTCATATGAATTTCATTAACATTAAGTAGTTCTGTATTGTGGAAATAATTTGAAGTCAGCACAGTATAGTTAACCGATCAACGCATTAAATATTGCGTAAGGATCCCCTTGTTACTTAATTAAGTAAACAGTTTTATGTAGTTACTCATAAAAACTAGACAATACTAACTTTACATAAAAAAATACTGATGCCCAAAAAGACTAAAAGGACCAATAGCTAAAATAGATATATATGATATGATATAATATGTATTTTATTATTGTCCATACAAAATGTATTTTATATTCTGCCAAAATTATCACTATTGAAAATTATCAAGAAACCAGTGCTACTCACTGGCGCCCATGCCTTACTTCCTTCTGTCTCGGAGTTCATAATACCCTGCACAAAGTTTATATCAACAAAGAGTTTTTAAATATTTACGAAATAATCCCAACAGCTATTAATAACAATAGAATGTAACAAACCTGATGTTGTGCCATGCTGCTTGGCATGGATGACACGACGGTGACGGTCTGATGATGCTGCTGGTTTGGCTCGTGCTGTGCCATACTCATCTGTTGCTGTACCACTTGAGTTTGTCCGTCTACTATCTGCACATATTATACATATATACAATTAGTATATCACACATACAACACTATTGCGCATTGTACTCGTAGTCTTTCTAAGATTATTTCGCATAAATTCGAAATTTTCCAAGGAAATTAAAAACAAATAAAAACTATCTAGATAATACATTTAATTATAAATACTTATATAGTAGCGTCACGATTAGATAAATATATAATATAGATATAAAAACTCCCATATTACCTGCCCTCAAATTGAACTATACCGTTTAGTGTACTATGTCTTAGTGCCAAGACAACCGTGTCGCGTTAATAGTAAAACCTACATATACAATTATAACTTATACATATTATTACAATATAAGCAAAAATCATTTTGAAAGTAACGACAGTATCGCAAATTACAAAGTGACAAGTTGTGTACGTGGTGCGTTAAAGGAATTTATTTTAAATATTCACTTTAACTGAAATTCATTGATTAATAAGAAATGTATTGAGTTAGAAACGATAATAAACTTTCATTGTAAACTGAAGTAAAACTGAAAATGTATAATAATAAATGAATATATATATAATAACAAAAAAAGGCGTAAAAATAAGAAGAGACTAATTCTATTATTGAACTCCAACCGTAATGGCGGAGGTCGGTGATTCGTTGTTAACCGCTCCGATGCAACGACACAAGTGTCACTTCAACTGTATTTTCCCGTTCCAATTACCCCACCACCTACCTATGATGAGGAGTGGCTGTGCCATAGACTAACCACAGACAAACATCTTCATTCTAGAGTTGTAGTGTAAAAATATGAACCTTTATTTCTAAAATATTATGGCACTATTATCATTGAATACAATGAAACCACGTCCGACCACCCGCGTGTGTACTTAAACAATGAATATATTGTGGCATATGTGCATCAAGAAACAAACACAGGATCCAGTTGTTGTTTGATTACAAAAACTGCTGATTAACGAATAAATAATGCACTGGGGTTCCATTAAACGCAGTGTAAAGGTTATACTACACAGACCGAGTGCTATTCATGTAGGTAATAAAAAATATTCTACTTTTTTCGCCACTCTATATACTGTGCGATTTTCAAATGGATTTCTGCATTCATGTTTATTAGGATACCTCATCAAAGATTAGATATTATTTATCTTTTGAATTATTCACTTCGAATTGGTATAGTATTTTTATTGTATTTACTTGTGTTTTATAATTATTTGATTTAATTCAATAACACTTGTATACCGTATACAATAACGGATTTAGCATATATATTTAGAATTAATAAATGACAGTATAATATAGTTTATATAGTTCATAATATTCATAATAATGTATAAAGTTCTATTTTCTGGGATGATTCATCACTCTTTAATGTCTTACTTAAAGCAATAACAAATATGTATATTTATAATAAATTATTTACTTTTAATAATTACTTATTGTAAAACAAAACTACTATGAAACTAGAAAGTTTAAAATGATAATTTACAATATTAGCGTAAATCTATACGTCTCTAGCGTCTCATATCCGTATATTACAAATTATTTGGTATCTATTTGCGTTGGTCTGGGTATTTCTGTATTTATAAAGCCAATATTTTTGTGTATGTCTATAAGTCATCTAGAGTCCATATAATATAAAAGCAGAACTTGTACAGCTATGTTAAGTTTGAGCTAGATGGCGCTGGATATTATGTCTAAGTTACTTATTTTATATACGGAACACCGAGCTAGGCACTATTCGAAGTCACGTCAAACTAACCGGATACGCAATTATCTAAATACCAAACGTTCAAACCGGATGATACACAGCGCACACCTTACACACGGCTCTAATGAAATATATGTAACTAAACTTTGTAAACAACATGAATTAACCCATTATATTGTGTACGTGTACACTACACAATCAATGTGATTTATAATTCTACCAGCTGTGCCTAAAAAAATAAAAAAAAAGTTACATCGTTATCCAAACATGTTCAAATGTCCATACAAACTTTCAACTCCTACTTTATTTTACCCCCTTAAGGATAAAGGATAACCCCTTAAGGATAAAATTTTTATAAACTATGAATGTCTATATTTAATCAACAGCTTAACAATAAGTTTTAAGCGCCTAGCTTTAAAATTACAATACTTCCATAAAACCTTTCGTCTCGTATTTCATGCCCTTAGAACCCTTTTTTCGAACTAAATAGTAGACTTTGTCCGTTCTGGATTATCAGTGTTCCAAATTTCATGTAAATTGGTATTTTTTATTCATCCGTGGGAAGGAACGATATACCGGCGCCTCTGTGGTTAAAACAGAACGGAAACGGGGATCGAAATTACGACAGCCTGAAATTCGAACTCCTTGTGGAGTCCTCACAATAAACAACTTGTCAGGAGGCTGTTGACCTTCAGTTACTCCGTAACTCCTACCCCTTTGTGTGCCCTCTGCACTCGCCTCCATTTAGTTCAGTGTCCCTTTACAGCATTAAGTTGTAACTTTCTTTTTATTACCATAGTAACTATATAAGACGTACGTACTACCTACCTACGTCGGTATAGGATTGTATAACCTATTTCCTTTTAAGAGCTGGTGATATATTAATACATTTAAATTGATATTTTCGTCACAAGTCACTATCATCTAAGACTCATGGATAGATATTATGATACTCGTCATCCAAACTTAAATATAAAATCCTGTTACGCTTTCAAGCCTAAGCTGCCAAATCAACTATAATGAACTATGGCACAGAGATAGATTATATAACCGACACTTATAGACCGTGGGTGCGAGAATGTTATTTATTATACGAAACATTTAATAATTCGATATGTTTCAAGTTTGAAGAATTACCTGTGTATAGTTTATAATTGACAAAAACAACATTAACTACCGCGGGTAATAAATAGCTAGTACTATTAGAAATAATAAAGCAAGCTTTGTTACCCTTAGAGGTATTAGAAGTCAGACGTGAATCACACGTGGAGGGGACTAGGGACAATAATATTTGAGCCTTGGGGGGTGGGGCGTTAAATTAATGACATTGGTGTGACAGAATTCATAGACGGCCTGTTTCGGCAATCAATCGTCATGTAATTTAAGATGGATACGTAACGCTACAAGAAGCTAGTAATAATGCAAATAAATTTGAATTTCTACGGCAAATGGAGTCATCATTCCAAGTTGCAATATATTATAAAATCAATAAAATATACTTAACATTCTTGCAGCAGGGTAATAATGCACACAGTTATACATTTTTAGTACGTTTTTAACACAGGATTATTGAGATAATTTGAACAAACTTATTACTGTATTATTACTGAATAAACCGGCGTAACTCGCACAAAACTGCTTCAACAGTTCTTTCTTTTTCCTTTCTGACCACAATAAACGCTTACATTGTTTAGAATAGCGAACATCGAATTTACGTCAGACTGTAATATGAAACTGAGGTGCGACTACATACATCTAGTTTGCATTATTAGTACTGCTAATGCAGCAATTTTGAATGTAGCGATAGCCAACCGTATAACAATGCAGCCGCGTGGGTTTAATATATCCCCATAGGTATATAACACTTAAATTGTATACTTTTCAGTTGCTTATTCGTCAATATTAAAAGCATAATTATCTTGTAATATGATAAATTATGCAACGAACATTTGAGGATACGACTAAAGTCAAACAGATCAAAATTGGATAGTATTAATTGAATTAGCAATTCTCGGTTGATATTTAGGAATATGTACCTAAATATACTAGATGACCCTGCAAACATTATATAGCCATATAAATTAAAATAGCTATTAAACATAGGGATTGATAGTAGACGGATGAAAATTCCACACAATTTTTATTCCACATTATAAATAAATTTAAAAAAATGTTATGGACAACCGTCACTAAGTGAAGTGGGTATGAAAAATATAATAGATATTAGCCGATTCTCAGACCTACTAAATAAGGATATAAAATATCATAAAAATTAGTCAAGCCGTTTCTGTGTAGTATGGTAACTAATATTGTCACACGAGAATTTTATATATAAGAAAAACAAGATACGTCATTTGTCAGTTATAAGTAAAAGTAGCTGTACGATTTGCAATCAATGAATTGTCAATAGTACACAAAGAAATCATCATTATTTTAGATGTCATTCATTCTCATTCTTGGAATAACAACACAGATGACCGGAATGTGTTCCGTGTCTCTGTGTGCCTAGTACTCTGTACACGACAAGGGGATACAAGCGCTTTCCGCTGCATCCAATTTCAGGTCCCGACGGATGCAGTCTAATGCAGATGGATGCGAGCGAATAGATCTATGCAAATTTGAGTGTACAGACAGTAAATCAATTTGTTGGTACAGTCAGTAAATCTATATGTTTTAACTAAAATTACTGCAATTAAAAAACAATATTTTTACGTAACTGGTAACAAGCTAATGGCCCACATGATGCCAAGTAGCAAACACATAACGTATTTTTTTTAACGCATCATAATGGTAGATATGATTCTCTTGCATACGCTAATGGTTTACGCTGGCGGGACACTACTGGAGGATGATAGGATATGTATGAGGTCAGGTAAGTTAGCCCAGTTGGTAAATTAATTTATCACGATGGTTTCCAGGGGGAATTGAGTGGAGGTCAACCTGAAAATGGCTGGCAATGAGCCATCAATGCACATAATAATTCCCTTCCCCCAGGACCATTATTATGTGATACACATGAGGATACGTGAACAGTGGCACTCGGCATTTATCATACATGTATAGTGGAAAATGTCATTACCATCACAGCCAGCCTTTATTAATGTAATGCCAACCAAGTTAGCCACCAGTGCAGCACTACAGATCTGAGATAATTTTGCCAGCGGGCGGGACAAAGAAACACAAGCGATATACAGTGTCGTTTCGCTTCGTTCAGCGTGAGCTACACTTGACGCATTTGACAAATTAAATTTCACCACATACCTATTAGCACTATCTTTTATTATATTTGACACTAGCTGTACCCGCGACTTTGTCCGCGTGGAATTTAATAAAAAAGTTAATTAGTTTTACTTTATTGTTCTAAAATAAAAGTAGTCTAAGTTACTCGTTATTACATCAGCTACCTACCAATATGGGTAAAAAAATCAAATAGACAGACTAAAATTGTAAAAAATGTTTATTTGGTGTATGTACCGTATTTATATTCATATGCATGTAGTAAAAACGGTTATTTCAATATTACAAACAGATACTCCAATTTTATTGATATGTTTAGATTACCCTTGAATGCTCAACTCTAACTTTGTGGAGTGCAAGCAATCCACATTTTTACTATCAATGTATGTATCAAAATGCGCGCATGGATGCATACGCGCGTTCTACGTTTTCTACGTTTATGGTCGGAAGAAGCCTTGTTTGTAAACATCATACTTCTGGCAACACCTAGAACTACAGGTATTTTTTGTCAATAAAAACTGATATCATATTAGGTGAGTGTTTTTTAATCCCAACTTATGGTCTAACTCTAAAGGTAGTACTTTGAATAATCTGGTATTAAAAATATATTTATTTATAATTACACAAAAATTAGTAGTCTAAATTTATGATTGTGACTTACTCTTCATTTTGATTTTCATTAATACCAATAATAACTCCATTGCCCCGTCTTATGAGGGAGGGAATTATAAGCAATGGGTAGTAGTGCCTAGCGACCCATTGTGAGCTTTGTAGTATCATGTTAGACCAACTAAAGGTACATGCTGTTCCACTTCTTTATAAAAATAATGTCCGCGGTTATTTCTATCTATCTTCAATTTTTTTTAACTATTTAAAGCAAATATTTTATTAATTTATGTCCTATTAGATCAATCATTATTTAAAACTAACGAAAACTTCAAATTGATGTTTTATAAATATAGTACTGTGAGAGTAGTCAGAGTACTACAAGGGTCGCACTATAAACGCTCTAGTTCGGAAGGTTCATTGTTCAGCAATATTGAAATAAATAACACCCTAATAAGTTGTGCCAGAATGTTGATGTATACAGATAAAATTAATCGGCGAAGGCATTAAATTATTACTTTTTACAACATGTGATGGTGTTAAAAACAATGACAGCCTCTACGGGAGGTAAATGTTGTAACTACATATGTTTACTTAATATCTTGACCTATATTTAACTGAACTGAGTTTCAACACTTGGTCAAAGATTTTCACTTTAAATTTAACATCGTTTTACATAAAACGATAATCCACATGTAGACAAACAAACAATAGTGAAATATTCCAAAAACCGTTCTACATTAGATATATAGAAAACTAGCTTATAAATCACATTTTCAAACTACTGCATTTAAAGATTTATTTATTTTGGTGTTTTTAATGGTTAAATCTGAAAATTTATATTTTATACCGATATAAGACGTTACTAAATTTATTAGTTTAAATAGAATAATGATAAGGAAACATGAATTGCACTTATGATTGCCACTCGAAGGCGTTAGAACTGTCAGATTTCTATTAGGAGGACATTGCACTTCTTCAATGTATAAGTGGAGAATTACTTGCGAAAGGAAACACTTGATTGTCAATTGAAGTACAAATTGTCTCTGCGGTTTATATGCAGAGTCAAATTGTGTATTGCAGTAATGCTTGGTATCTCTTTGCCAAGGAAGCTCAAATACTATTTTCATATTCGACCTACATTCTAAAATTACAGACTTGATAAATTCTATTAATGGTATGTAACAAAAATTTGATACTGACTTGTTGTGGTTTAATCTCGCCACTCATGCCGGTCTTATTCTTGTCAAAAAGCAAGTTGGTCGGAGGAGATGCCAGAAAACTTAGGTTGATCTCTCCGATGCCTGGTACGTTGAATTGTTGAGTGTGCACAGGCTGGAGAGAAATACGTTTATTTTATATAAATATATTTGTTTTTATACTATAAAGCAAATATATATATATATATATTACTTGAAATATACGACAAACTATTTAAATTTATAGAATTAACAATACACTCTTTATATATTATAACAATATATTATTAGTCTTTGAATTCTCTTTCAAAATTTCTCTCTGGGTTTTTTTTTTTTTATAATTCTATATACTAAATATGTAATTTTTTTAGTGACATACGTAACTCTACAAATAAGTGCCGACCTATTACACAGCGCCATCTTAACTCAAATTAAATAGTCTGTGCTGTAGGTACTAGCCTGATAGACATACTTTTATACACAGAAAACCAGACCATTATAAAGGCAAAATTATCCTGAATAAATGGAATATATGAATAACTAGTCGCCCCGGTCACGCGTCATTGTGGCTCACTGTATTTTTAATATTGAGGTCAATAAAACCTTCCGTATATTTAAAGTTGAATAACACACGGTAAACCAAATTTCACAACGGTTGGTAAGTAATCAGTAAGGAAACAAACATTGTGCCGCGAGATTTATAGACTTAGATGGATCATTAAAACATAATAATTATCATCAAAAACAATTCTATTACTTTAGCCTACATACAATGAATAAAATAAAAGATTAATATAATATTATAATTAAAAAACCTGTAAAAATTTTTGTTGCTGCAACTCTGGTTGCTGAGACACAGATTGTAGTTCAGTTTTCTGTTGTTGTTGTAGTTGTTGTTGTTGCTGCTGGTGTTGTTGTTGTTGTTGCTGCTGCTGTTGTTGCTGCTGGAACTGTTTCTGCAACTGAATATATACAACAATGTAAAAACGGTGTATTGAAATAAATCCAATATAGACACTATTTACTTTATTTATTCTTAATTAATATGTGTATAATATAATCAATAATTATTATCATCAATTAATTAACTTTTCACATATTTGCTAAGGGCACTATTATCATATCTATTAACAGTATAAATTATATCTCACTAAATCTTGCTGATCTTGTTGATTTTTAATATGCTGCTGTAAAGCCTGATGTTGTTGACGCTGTAAAGCTTGTTGTTGCAACTGTTGCAGCTGCTGCTGTTGCAATTGTTGCTGTTGCAACTGTTGAAACTGCTGTAGTTGCTGTTGTTGTTGCTGCTGCTGCTGTATTATTTGCTGTTGAATCTGAGTCGAAAGAAATAATTTTAAAATGATACATCATCACAAAAAAGTACAAGTAAGTATATTTATAGAATAATCAGTATACAAATAAAAAAAATCAAATTACCTGTAATTTATCATCCTCTTCTTTCTGATTCCTGTATCTATATTCTTCAGCTTGATTATGGTTTTCTGGTTCAGATTTAGGTTGCTTTAACTCTGGTGGCCTCCTGTAAGTGCTATTTTGTTTGTCCAAAGCAAGTAACGTATTTGCCGCTTCGTATTTATCTTCAAATGTAATACCCGCTTTTTCAGCGAGTGTTTCTAAGCACTGTAAAGGTCTCTTCACAGGCTTTGATGGAATTTTACTCTTATCAGATTGACCATTCCCTGGTGATTGTTTTGGCACAGTTCTAGTTATAGTAATAGTGTTTTTATTGTTATCATCCTTTTTATCATTTTTGGGTTCTAATGTGAAATAGTTTTTGGGAAAATTATCCTTATCCTTATCACCATTAAGATTGGCGTTCTCAATTAAAGTTATCGTAGTTGAGTTGGCTACTTTTATTGTTTTGTCTTTAAGATCATCCTTTGTTTGTACAGTTTGGGCTGAACCATGAGTAGGGGATAAAAGCTGCTGCGCAGGCACATGCTGAGTCACAGGTGTACTGACATTTTGATCTTGACCATGTAATTTATCTGTAGGCTTAGCAATTTGTGGCTGAAAACTAGGGCTCTGTGGCTCCTTATCTTGGTCTTTTTTCTTTTGAATATTATCTAGGATTTCAGACCTGTAATTATTAAGAACAAAAATTAAGAACTCATATAATTCTAAAGCTAAATTCAACTTATCATTATTTAAGTAACATCTTTACTTATTATATTACATTTCATATTGGCATTTAGATTATGCAACAATTTAAATACCACACACAACATTAACTGGTAAATACAAAAGTAATAACTCATTTTTAATATTATAATTATAAAATGGTTCTTTTAAAAACTCATAAATAATCTTACTTAATAATATCGAAATATGTATAATTGATTGATAAAAACAGAATAGGTCAATATTGACCCTATTTTGATAATCAGTTTTATACTTAATTATTTCAGTCAGGGGAAGGTTGGATGTTTTTTTTTTGTTAATTACCTGTGTATTTTGTTTATTTCTAATAAACAAAATACACAGGTAATTCTTATAGATGTTTAGAACTTAAAACTATGTGAAAGAAACCATAGAAAAACTGTATAGGAAAAAATATACCATGTACCTAATCAGGATTCTTCTGTTATAAAAGTGACAATTTAATATGTTATTATTAACATATGGGTACTGTAATTTTCATTTATTTCTTTTGTTTTTATTTAAATCGTATACAATGCTCTGGAGATGAGCTTAAATAACTTTTTATAAACTAATGTAGTTGTTTACATTTAACATATTATTGTTATAACTTTGTTTTTGGTTTAAATAATTTTTTAATTGTATTATTTAACAGTTTTAACCATATTCTAAATTGAAAGATCTACATTGTTTATTTACAATTACAAATTGAATTAAAATTCAGTGAAAAAAATAACATCTTACAATATCATACCTATATAATAATTATATCTTAAAACACAATTGAAAACATACCAATTAAAAATCTTAAAATGTGTTGGGAAGGGCATTGTCATTTATTAAATAATTTTGTTATGTTTGCAATTAAATAGTTATTTTTTGTCCTTTAATTCCATTTTTGTCCCAACATAGATCTCTGTCTCATCTCTCCATAATACACATTGATTTTCCCTAACTGTGTATCATTAAGAAGTAAGTAAAGATATAATTCTGTGGTATACCTACAGGTATTGAAATAAAAACATACATTTTTCATGTTTGGTTAGGAACCTTAAAATATTTTAAAGTAATCATTTTACAATATGTTTATACTTGTAACATACTGAAAATGGTTTTGTTCTTATTAATTAGTTTTGAACAAATATAAAACATATGATATGGTAGGGGATAGTTAGTAATATGGATTAGTATCCTGATTCAAACCATGTTGACCTTTATGCAATTTCCTGGAAACCATCATGGTAAATTCCTGGTGAAATTGCTATGATGGGCTAACTGACCTGACCCTATGCTTATCTTATCGTCCTCCGCTGACGCCCGCGGTAAATCGTTAGAGCACACGGGCGCAACATTTCATAATCATAAATAAGAGAAATTCATTATGATCTGATTGTATTAGTCATAGGCGTATAAGCAGGACCCACGCTATTTATTACAAATACATACACAACTATGCTCATTAGAAAATGTTGTGTAATACAGTAATTTTTAGTTTAATGTATTTTGTAACTGAAAATTCCCTCAAGTTTGATACTGTTATTAGTAATTATAATTAATATAAATCTTGTATGGTGCTAACAAACCTATAACCATGATCCACCAGGGCATCCATGATAAATGTTGTAATAGATTTCGTTAATTAAAGACAAGCACAACTACTCAAACAATAAATTATGGACAAAACAAACAAATTATTTAAAAATTCATTAAAATTGTATGAGAACAATTTTGATATTATAATTGCTAGAAATTATTTCACGAAGTTAGCTTGAAAATAAATTAAACAAATAGTAGTATTCATTAATGGTTAAAAAACTATTAACAAAAACAAAGAAACAAACGAAATTTTTACCAGTCGGTATTTAACTTTTTTTTCTTTAGTTTAATGGTTTGACACATTGGTGCATATACCAAAGACAATTTGGGAAATGGAATATTATACTATGTGCGCTGTAGCATGGTGTGGGTGACAGTTCCTAATTCTAAATTTGACATTTAAGTGAATACAGTTATTAATGATTTAATGATATATTACGAATGTGGTACAGCTGAAATTTGTAAATCGCGGCAACTTTTAACAGTGAAATGAAACATGCTACACCATGCTACAGCGCACATGAATAGTAAAAAAAATTGTGGAAACGGAATTTACAACAAAGAATTGATAGAATTATAAGAATAGGTCTTAGGCATTAGAACTGGGAGACGAAAATATGTAATTTTTGTTAATATTAATGATATGGAACAGAAGATATATTTATAGGTACATACACCTGTACTTAATTATGATACCTATTATAATAAATTATTATGTACATTTTCAGTTTTATATTTCTGTTCATCAAAAATAAAAATTTGCTTTGTAAACATCCAAATTATTTAAATATTTGAAATAATGAAGTAGAAATAGATTTAACTGTTGCTGAAGATAAATTACTCATCTCTTATACGTTAGACTGTATAGAGGTCGATAGTACTTGGCAGGTATGTTCTGTCATAGAAGAAGGACCTGGTGTACAGAATGAAGGCATATTAGTATGGCTGCTATGGCTGGCATCAAATTTTGTAGCAAACTGTGAAATATTACCTTTTTATTATAAGGGTTAAAGCGGATAACTTATCCGCTTTGCCCAAAACGTGTATTTCTAAGCATACCTACTTTTCTTAATATTTCAATACAGGGTCAATATAATATTAATATCACAAATAATACTAAATACATTGTTAATCTGCTAAACTAAATTATTCCTCTATTTTTCTTACGATTTTCGATCAGGTTTATTCTCATTTCATTTGTTTTTACTGTTATTATAACAGAACACTCAATACAATCTTTTTGTCACTAGAAGAAACGAATTGCACCAATTGTTTTGAATCAACTGTCATGGCGTAGTCAGACGGGTCACTTATCTATGTAGCCGCAACTTGTAACACCATATCTTAATGTTTTTCAGAAACATCACTTATTCGCTTTACCTGGGTTATTCGCTATGCCCGGGCTTCCCCTAGTTTAAAAAAAGTATTCGTAAGTTATTCTCTCAATTATCTCAATATTCTAATGATATATTTGAAATAAAATTTAGAAAAAAACAAATAATTACTGTTAGAAAAGTAGTGATCAAGAAGCAGATAAATGTCCGATAGATACTGCAAAAATGAGTGCTTATGTCAATTTTTTTACGATAAAATGTTTATCTTTTCTTTTAGTTTTATTGGAACGGAGTATGTAGGAATCCGGTAGAAAAGGAGAGCATAAGAAATCAGTGAATGATCATAAACAGGTTATATAACAACTTGAAATAAAATGATTTAATCAATGAAAGTTGTCACAGTCAGGAGTAAACATCATGTAGGTATGTATCAAAGATGTATTCCTATAAAAACGTTTTTTTTTCAATGCATCAGAAGATTTATATGTAGAATTATTATGCAATGTAGGTATAGATTTTCAATTACACTTTTATTTATTTAAATAAAAGTATGTTCACACACATATATACAAGTATTCATATTCGCACGTAATAATACCTAGACTAAAAATGTTAAGAAGCCGTGTTTGTACTTTAATATTTAGAAATAGGTAATATCATCTGAACACTGGTATAGGTACTTGCCTATACCGAAGTACCTAATATAGTAGTATTTCTGATTTCTATGTTAGGGAATCTAAGTATTGACCGATTTGAATGATAATGGTTTTGATAAAACAAGTTTCCCCTAACATTTTGTGTTTGTATGTTCACAAAGAGAAAAGCAGCCCATTGTTATTACCTATAAGCCGTGTAGGAACAAAATCGTTGTTAGTAGGTAATAAGGATTAGTGAGACCCTCTCGCGGTTCCCCCAGGAAATAGTCGCGGTTAATACCTAATCGCCGCCACGGTGAGCTAATTGAAATTGACTTCATTTTCCTCTTCGACTAATGCTCCACAAGCGCGGATCTAACGTTAGCATGAGTTGAAGCACTATTCTGTCAGGTTTTCCTAAAAAAACTACAAACAACTATGGGTACGACTGGATGGTGAATTCGTGACTATTTCTATAAGATAAGAGTACTTACCAACTTAATCCTTTTTTAATAAGTTTACTTGTAAACTTAATTCATTAAACCACTTACCTGCAGTAAACTACCTACATTGAAATAAGGAAATTTCAAGATTGAGAACAAATTTTCATAACTTTATAAGAGGCTGAGTAGGTATGTGCCTACTTATTATAATTTAAACTTGGTCATGGGTTAAGTAAAGATGATTTTCTTATGTTGGTACCTATTTTATAATAATAACCAGGGACAATTCACGTAGCCCCATCTAGTCACATGCTTAGTAGAGCTTGTGTGTATTAGATAAAGTTTATTCTTTATTTCCGGTTAAAAATTTTTGTTACTTTCCAGATTTTCTAATCACTCTTCTATATTATTTTTAGAGCTCTCGTTTTTGATATATCTACTATTACTACCTCTTTTCCTTCATAATTATTGTGTAGAAAGTGTACGGATTAACCGTGAACATTTTAGCTTAAGATTATTAAAGGCATTCGTAATACGTCAATTGAACTCGTTTATGTGTTTAGTTTTGTAAATGTTCTATACTATTAATTTAATAATAAGCTAACAACCTATGTATATACTCAGAGCGTATATGAAGTACTTGCGTTCTAGTTCTACTTACGTTCTTCTAGACATGAACAATTCATAAGTTATCAATAATGAATATGTAATGTGACAGTAATTATGAATAATGGCACACAAAGAAAAGTTATTGTACAGAACAGGATATTACAAACCCCTAAGAGCAATATAAAGTTTTTCTTTTCTTATAATTCTGGACCAAGGTGTTGACAATTAGTGCCATACCTACCTACGCTATTTTCTTACCTAAGAACAATATTTAACGAATAGTTCTTAGAGCCATTATAAAAAAATAAAACAAAGAATTAATTAAGTCGCAAATTAGACGCAAAGTTAATACATTAACTTGTCAGCAAGACGTCAAATTTAATATCTATACATATAAATAAAATTGGAGTGTCCGTTCTTAATAATGAAATAACCGTTTTTTACTACATGCATATGAATATAAATTCGTTAGGTACATGCACCACAATTAATTTTTTTTTAATATTTGTCTGTCTGTTTGCTCCGCCTAATCTCTGAAATGGCTGGGCCGATATTAACGGGACTTTTTTTTTTTAAATAAGGAGTAACTTGAGCTACTTTTATTTAGAAAAATAAAGTTAATGTCCACGTGGACTAAGTAGCGAGTACAGCTAGTTAAAAATAAATTTAAGATTGAACACTGCAATTTTTAATAAAGCAGCTTATAAGTTTTGTATTATGAAACATGTGCATTAATTATTTGTATTATAAAGCATCCTTTAAGCTAGGTCCCAATTTACTTAAATATATATTGGAGAAAATCAGGGCACATATTATTATGTTATACCTATGAAGTATTTATACATAGTCATCGAAAAAAGTTCAAGAACGAAAGTTGCACGTCCAACCGGTCTGAGAGCACTTGAAGAACTAATTTAACTTCAGGGTTGACAATATTAAAAGCGTCGCAGGAAAAATTAAAAAATATCGTATATAAATCCAACTTCACTTGTAAATCATAGTATTGTCACTGATTTTCGTAGGTCTATCTATCTATCTAGCATAAATGAAAGCAATGAATATCCCGTATCAGTATCCATATATGATTAACTTTAAAGCATTTGAGCCGTCGATCGTACCAAGTAACGAATATTTTATTAGATTCAATTTTGTTATTGTGTTAAGACACCGTCCTTTGCTACGAGAAAAAAAAATTAAACTCTTCTTAGAATTAACAAATGCTAAGAATTTTTAATAAGT
Organism: Achroia grisella; assembly: GCF_030625045.1. NCBI lineage: Eukaryota > Metazoa > Arthropoda > Insecta > Lepidoptera > Pyralidae > Achroia > Achroia grisella. The sequence continues at coordinate 1,045,937 of NW_026712568.1, read as the reverse complement.
GATTACATTGCCATTGCCTTATGGCAAATAAATAAAAAAAATGTTTTTAACACCAAGCTTGTCGCGCTAATTTAATCGGATGACTGTGTTCAAATCAATTGCACTTCGTTAGTCTCGTTACAATGTTAAAAAGTTTAGAATATTTTTTTATTCGATATATGTAGGTAGGTACCTAATAACTACAGAGTTGGCTTATTGCAACAAAAATATTATGTTGCCTTACATTAATAATAATAGTAATAGAATAGGGCATAACCGGCTAGTACAGGGTAGTAGGTATTACGTAAAACCGGTTAGTATAAAATATAACAGACGAGAAGTGTAGGAGAGAAAGAATAGGATGAGATTTTGAAATTCTAAAGATGAAATTGAGTGATAGCAATTAAATGCTTCACTGTTCATTAAAATTACGAGATGAAGGCAAACTATCGTCTAAGTCCATCAAAATTTATAATAAGTCTATGTGGTAGGTAGGTGTAACGAAATTCACAATGTCATTCATACATTCACATATCACTAGACGTTTGTGTGTGGAATTCTCACAGAACTTTTTTTTACAAAAAGACCTTACATACCTACTACATGCAACAATATGGAAATAGTACCCACTATTTCCATATTCTACCAAAGGTAATGACAGAAACATTACAATAACGCTATTGTAATGTTTCTGTCATTAACTTTGGTAGAAGGGTGTTAGATACATATTTCCAAATTAGAAACTAACATTTATAATATCGGTATTAACTACATAGGTATATACATATGTTTTCACACTATTGTAATATGAAGCCTTATGAAGATAAAATATATTATTTGGAAATTGTCAAAGACAATTATTAGATATTTTGTAAATAATCAACAGTTAGTTAATTTATTTATGTACTCAACTTATTTCAGCCTATTTATAAGAACGAACACAACGATGCTGCCTTAAACAAAGTAATAACTGTTCGGGAAGAAAACTTGTTTAAATGTTGGTTGTCTATGTTGTTGAAATACCAGGGTATAAGGACTTGACAGACATAAATTTTTACTGTAGGTACTTGTAACATTTAACGCATCACGTTGGAGTACCTAAACATTTCAATAGACAATCTTGCAGTTGTAGAACGTAGGTATAGGATTTTCCACCGAAATACGTGAGAAGTGTCACCCATCATCGAATCTGACTGCTACGAGAAGGAGATTATTAGTAATGTGAACTAATAATCCCATTGCTAGAAATGTGCCATGCCAGGTTGAGTTCCACGCGGTTCTATCTGGAAACTGACATGGTAAATTGACATTTGCCAAGGTGGGCTATGGAACTCATGCTGATTTTATCATCCTCCACTGGTACCCCGCCAACGTATACTGTTAACGCATGCGGGAGCATCATCCCATTATTATTCAAAAAACCATAACCGGCAGCAGTACACACAAGATACGTACGTTAATAATTGTCCCACGTCTCGAGTCATTGTATCTCTTGTGCTCATTTCTCGGTAAGGTCTAAGTTGCTGACGTGTACACAGAACACTTTACCTTCTATAATAAATATAATTAGAAAGTACCAGCCTTTACATCGTTAAGTAGATATAGTTTTAGTAGATATAAACGTAGTGGCTGCAAGTAATTGTATATGTAGTGTAAGTAATTCGTTTATGTAGTCTTTCTATTTGTTTAGTAATTATATTAATTTAACAAATAAATAGAAAGACTACATACACGAATAACAAATAAAGTCAGTAAAGTAAAGAGTAAAAAGTGAGATCAATGGGGTAGGGTGGCGGCTAACGGGTAGCGAAGGGAAGTGTTCATTCAGCGCCTTAGTATCGTGAAAGAGGCCTGTTTAGCTGTGGTGTGTTACAAATTAAATTAATAATATAAATACTCTTCTATTTTTACAAAAAATAAACACTGAAAATAATAACGAAAAAAATATGTTCGAGCTCAATATTCAATTTTTCGCGCGCTTCTAACGACTACAGACTGTGTGGATCTGTCATCCGCAGCGTATTATTATGCGCAGAGTATAGTAAGTGACACCTAATAGGTGTATTGTTTTATGGATGACGTACATAATATAATGTATAGGTATATTGTTATTTTAAGTTTGTTAGAAATCATATGAAACTTAGACAGAATAGGAATAGTTACTTAATTCAATAAATTGTTGCATTATCCAAATACGTAACTATTACTTCATTACTTAAATCTATAGATAGCACTAAAGTCATTGCTAATGTCATTATGAATTATCATAATTATATACTACACTACACATCTGAGTGTCTAGTTGTGTATAAGTAGATCTAAACCAGCATATTAGTAATTATTAACCATAGGTAGTATTAGCAATATAAAATTCCTAACTTTAGTAAATATATCAAAACAAGCATATTAGTACAAAGGAACAAAGTTAGTTCGTTTTAATCATAATAAATCCATGCTCACTTTCTTTGGATATACTTACCGTCTATTTAAAACTATATATACAAAAGTTATACACCTATTCTAAAGATACCTAAATACAAACAGCTCGTCTGACATTATTTCACAAGGGGAAGCAAAAAAATAATGAAAACGTGCGACAGAGATGGCATTATGCGGTCGCGTGTGGCGTGTAAAGGAGACGTCTGAAGCCCACTAGGGGAGTCAGAGCGCGAACCGGTTCTGCATGTGTGCAGACAGACGGCGCCCTCCCTCCCCTCGGCTGTCGACCCTCGGGTGCGAGGGCCCCACATTGTCGGCTTTTCCCCGAAGCGTTGCAATAATAATACTAACAAAGCCCTAAGCTGCTGGGCTACACCAATATGACTCAATGGAATAAATAAAATACCATAGTTATATGCTGTTGGTTAATATATAGTATCAAATAGCACTTCATTCCTCAAAGTTGAGTCCTTTCTCTTTCACTAATAGTCATTTCAAGTATATTGGCACTAAAACTGTGATCTACTGGATACATAACACCTCATCCACCATGCTTAGCCACACGCGACACACATCTAACCACATCAGATCGCGGTGGTAAAGTAAAAAAGAACATAAAATACCTTTTGGTGTAAAAACCATAAGAACAACGTTCCATCGTTTCAAAATAAAAGGTTAACTGAAACGTAAGCGCCGTCCCATGCGGCAATGATTAAAAGAAAAAACAAACAAAAAGGTAAGGATCGAGACATTCGCACGGGAGAAAGTAAACACAACACTTATTATCGACGAAAACGACATACAAACACACTTTATCGACAGTCCGATGCCCGTCTCATTGTAACAATAACCTTCTTTGCGAGTGGCAAAACACGACTGTGTGAAGAGCGCGCGTTGCCAGCGCGCCGCACCCATACCCCGCATCGCAAACGTTCTCCATCGCGTGTCGCCAATGGTACGCCCGCTGCCAACCGGGGCCTCTCATTGGTCGATTCATTTTACGACCGTTCCACAAACAAAACCGGTTGCCAAGAACGGCACGAAAGGGCGCGAGGAACAAAATTAGCGTTTCTGCGATTATTATTATTGCTACTATATCTTTCTCTTACTAACTTTAAGTGTGAACTGAAAAGGAAGATCTAAAATATTGCTCTCTGTCAGAGTCGGACGTCGTACGGCACCTTTCCTTTCTGTCGACCGTTTTGGACCTATATAATAGAAAGACAAGAATTATCTATATGTATAGGTAGGTAAAATTAAGTAGGTACCTAGACTATTTGATGGGTGCTGCAATCGTCTCCTATCTTATAAATATAAGTATGTACGTATATATTTATTCACATTTATTTATCTTTCATAATTATTTATTTATACTTACTTAAAATTTTAGTACTTACACATAATATATTTACAAATAATATGATTAGGTATACCTAATATATTGCCATAAGAATACTAATTATTCTTACTTTTATCCTATCTAAGAATGCACGTAAGTGTAAAAGGGTCTGTACCTACCTATAGATGCGTACAAAATATTCAGTGGTTAGCCAGGCAGCAATTCGTCTGTATGGCTTCCCTAACCCACCCTAATGGTATGGCTTTGATAGGGTGGTTATTTCCCCTCTAATCTGAACTGCGTGATTAAACCGTCCCTACCTACTTATAATAATGCCATACAATATCTACATAAATAAAAATGAAAATTGTTATGTTGCAGTGTTTACCTACTATAAATGGCTAAGAAAAAATAAAATAATAATAAATTGTGTTTCTAAAATATTTTTTGCCTGATTTGGTAGATACATATTTTCCAATTTGGAAGTCTCTAGCACCTGTGTACCTCGTTTATAAGATATCTGGGAGAGTTTTATATAGAACTCGGTACCTATGACTCTTACTTTAAAATTACTATATTATTATGTTTATAAAAATCACAATATATATATATGTCGTAACTATATCTAAAAGTATTTTGTAGGATGTTGAAAGTTATATAGCGCCATCTAACGTCATTTGACAACATTTTTAAGATGATGCTAACAGCGCCATCTACAAAGATAAGTATTAAATTAAAAGAAGTGCAGTCCCCCATATGTAAAAGTAAGTAACTTTTTTTAATATTAATTTTACGACACTGGATGCAGAGTATGTATGCACTGCATGACTTGAATATTATTTCTGAATAGTTCTTGCATAATCCGCGTGGTGACTGGTGACAGTGACAGAGTAAGAAAATAAAGTGTCACCATTACTTTTCATCTTTTATTATGATGTATTTATCTCTAATAAATTTTATTTAAAGGGATATATCTACATATAGTTCATCTATACACAACAAAATGTTTTTTTTAAACAATTTATGTGGAAATGTTATACAGAACCTACTATTTATTATTGACTAAATATTTTCTCAGCAGTAAAAATAGGTACCTACAGAGTAAGTACATATATCCACTTTCTAATGTTAGTGTCAAATAGGTCGTATCGTCTAGAATGGGTAACATTAGCATAAAGGGGTGCAAATTCTATTTTATGCAATGTATCTACCACAGCACTTAAGTTGCCAGACAAGACAGTACCTATCTATCTACCTGTTACTGTAAAGCAATAGAATTAATATTTCTTTTCTATACCTAGGTACATAGACGACTTTTGTGATGATTATGGTAAGTTAAAGAAGTAAGTAGGTTCATAATAGATAAAGCAGTTTAGGTAGGTACATATTATTGGCTATAGTCACCTACCAAGTTATGAAAATTACCCATTAGTGGTTTACGATTATACCTAACCACAAACTGCGAGAGAATGTCTATGACTGAAGCTTGGAAAACTTAATATATGTATGATCTATGACTGACAAATATTTAAATATCTACTTAGTCCGTGCAATCGTTACTGTACATCAGGTCCTAAACACTCGATTTTATACATAGACTAGCTGTACCCGCCACTTCATCCGCGTGGAATTTAACAAAAAAGTTAATTAGAGATTTGTTCTAAAATAAAAGTAAAGTAGCCTAAGTTACTTCTTATTACGTCAGCTACCTGCTAAAAAAGTCCTGTCAAAATCAGTCCAGTCATATCAGAAATTAGCCGGAAAAAACAGACGGACAGACAGACAGACAAAGATTGTAAAAAATATTATTTTGGTGTATTTAGGTACCATGTTTATATTCATATGCATGTAGTAAAAAACGGTTATTTCAATATTACAAACAGACACTCCAATTTGATTTGTATCTATATATTTGACATGTCTTAAGAGACTAATAGATGTAGATACATGTAGATATAAAGATATAAAAGTTCATTTAATTGTTAACTTTTAAAAATACGTAAGAAATTCAGTAGAGTTTTATCTCTTTTCGTGAACTTGAGACTTCGTAGATATCACGTGAACAGTCCCTGTCTAATAGGTAGGTACTTCTACTTTCAAGAAAGTACCTGCATTCCATAAACTCTATTAAATACAAAAACCTCCAAACCACTTGTAAGAATAGTTCAGTACCCCACTACCTAAGGCAAAACCCCAAAATCATAGTTTAATGAACAGAAAACCATCGAGTCAGGTATTATATGTATCTAATGAAAACTTACAGGCTGCACTACAGTGATCGAACAAATTAATTTAAAGGTCCATATAGAGTATTCATACTCTACCTACTATTTATTGGTGGTTCTCCCCGAGAGAACCGCGTGCAGGGTAATCGCACATAGTATTATGTAGTGGAGGCATTAGTCGATATTACTAACTATCCTTTTCTCGTTGGAGTTATACCTTATAAGAAAAGGAGAGAAATATTTAAAAAAATGTGCAGAATTACGATGAATGTAATAGCCGTAATATTACAGACTTAAAAAACAATATTACGATACCTACACGATTTTCTAAGACCAATTAGTACAATGACATGAATGAGGGTGATCCTACAAACAACTGAAAATCAGCACTGGCAACTATGTTTCCAGCATTATGATGAGTTATGGTATCCATTAACTCTGTGTTGTAATGTGTGTAAAGTTTTGTTTAATTTTTTATCTCGTTATTGTTGTGTTGGACTGAATAAATTCTATTCTATTCTACGTATTGTACAGGTGTGGTTGTTGAAATAAACTGAAACATTGGTAAATACTTATATAGTACCTACCTATGCGTGAGATTTGATTAAAGCGTAAAGTAAAAATATTAAATTTCAACCATATTATAAGGAAAAAGCAGGTACGCTAGTAGTCCGTTGTCTAGCATGGGATCAGCATGTTTCTTAGTTTTTAAATTATCTTGAACCTTATTCCTTTCAGTTACAGTTCATCTTTATACGACACAAGCGTACGTGTTTGCAGAAATTATCCTTAATCAACCCCTTATGTTACGAGGGCGAATCAAATGTAAACAGGATTTTACAATTATGTTTCCCTGTTAATTACAATGTCAGTGTATCTTTTATATTTTATAAATTAAAATAGCAAACACCATGGCACACTTAATTAAAAATGGCAAACGTGGTCTATATCTATCTATATGTAGCACTACGGTGAGATACTTTATGAATTACCAAAACAAAGGAAAGTACCTAAGTGGTCTCAGTGCTCCGTATTCTGTTAATTCTTAGGATAATTATATATTATATTATACATATTTTCATAGTACTATACCCTACAGTGAAAACTTCTATTAAAAACTTCCCCTGTATCAAATCGCAGTGGGAGCGTAAGAATTAAAATAAATCTAAATATATACGTATAAAAAAAAGAAAAAACTGTGAAACAAATAAAAGTAAAAAAACTGCTTTCTACGCCTTCTTTAGACCGAAATGCTGCTAATGAATGCAAAATGCTTGAATGCCGAAATGAGTAGGTGTACCGTGTACGCAGACAACTTCCTAAAAAGTCTATCTACCTCGCTAGCTCGATTTAAGGGGGTCTTCCTATGTGACGGCCTGTTTTTTAGGGATATTTTAGGATTTTTTTTCTACGACCAGTAAATATTTAGAGCTTCAAGTTTTTTATCATTTATTAACACATATTTGGACAGTATAAATATAAAATTTCAGCTAAAAATATTCAGTCAAACTAGAGTTACAGCGCTCTGAACACCCCCGCCTCGAAAAAAAGAGCTCCCACTTCCTCCACGATTCCGGCTGATCGGCTTATCTGAAAAAAAAAAAAATTAATTAATTTGTAGGCTTAAAAGCACGGAATGACCTATAATCAAATGAATATAAAAAAAATTGGATTTTTGATAGACATTTGAAATAAAAGTTGCAAATTAGGCGTTTTTTTTTTTTTTTTTTGCTATAATAAAATCGAAGTTTTGAAAATTTTCGATTGATAATAGTTCATTCCATGCGTTTACATATATTGAGTGTGCCCTGTAAATTTCAAGTAATTCGGTCCAGCCGTTTCTGAGATACAATGGAGGAAAGTTTGAAAAACACAGTTTTGAGAAAAACGCGTTTAAAGTTTCAAGTCCGTTAAAAACTATTAAAATATCAACTTACTCTCAATCGGCGATGCCTGGTCCATAGAGTATTCCTTCCTCTTCCTCGTGAAACTCTTTTAAAGCAGATTGTTCAGCTCTTGAGTCAATCCTGGCTTGTTTAACGACATCACTTACGCGCCGCTCAGAGCGTAAGATTCGCTTTTCATCCCGTTTCTCAACATACGCTTGGGCTTCACGACCAACAGGGCATCCCATAATCGACATAACTTTTAAAATACCTTGAAAACCTTCATTAAAGATAATAACTGCTAAGTAGCTAGCAATTTCAACAACTTTGGGACCAGAATGAAGATGTTTAGGAGCGAAAGTCCAAATCAAAGAATTCAAAGATTCGTTATTGTTTTGTGTCTCTGCTCCTAAACAACGAATTAATAATTCGTCTTTCGATAAATCTTCGAAAACCGGTTTGATAGCTTCTTGGACTTGCGGAATTAGAGGTGGTTTATCGTGATGAAATTGGTCCAGTTCATTATTAGCTTCAGCCTTACGCCATTTACACCAACTGTCTTCGCCTTCTGGACAAAATTGATGCTGAGGGTTTTCATCAGAAGAACATTTGTGATAGTACGTTGCCCAAACTTCCTTTCTCATATCTTCAAGCGAATCTGGATGGCGTCGAATTGCTAATCCGTAGAATTTTGTAATTTCTTGGATAACTTTATCAGTAAGTTTACCTGCTCCTTTTCTGTTTAAGTCTGTAGAAACGTGTCTAAACTTGTATAAACAAATATATTAATAAAAGGGAGGCCAGGTATAAAGCCGACGGTACACAATAGGCCCGGTCTCTAACTGCCAACTCACCGCTCCGAGCCGCTCTTTCTTTTACCTGCTGTATCTTTAAAACGACTTCGAATTTTCTAAAGTCGCTTTACTACCGTATTCTAGACATGTTAAGGGAGCAATTTATGAAAAAAAAAAAATCGATTTTTTCAACCCATCACATAGGAAGACCCCCTTAACTAATATGTGACATACTCGATAAATCATGGAAAAATTGTGTTTTTATACAAAAGGTTCGTGTGGAATTGTACAGTACCTGCTATGTTTGTTTAAATCAAGTAGGTACGTACCTATGCTCTTTACTAGTATTGAATTTTACCACATAATGTAGTGAAGGACAAAGGCTACTTTTTACAGCGTTGGTGCGATCGGTTCCCATGAGATTAATGAAGAATGTTAAATTGTTATAACCAAGTAGACATATAATGGAACAATAGAAGTCATACAGTAGTACCTACTAGGACTAGGTACTACGTACTACAATAAAATAATAAATAATAATATCTCACGATAATTGACTTAGAGTCATCTAATCCCAAGCTAAACAGAGCTTGTGTTATGGGTAGGTACTAGAAAACTGGTATAAATACATAGATATTGTAATTTTTTTTTGTAAATACAAATTATTATCATACATTGAAAACACCCACACGGTTGTAAACATACATACTCATGAATTTCATCGTCTGATGAGTCGAACACACGACTATCGTAAGTAATGTTAAATCGCTAGTCTACTGAGGCCATGTAGAATACCCATGTAAAAGGGATATACAACAAAAAACAACCAATTACTACCAATGACGCATGCGTTTTGATATACGATTAAGACAAATAATATACAAAATAAGTCAAATAATATACAAAATTATCAACATGTTAAGAAATGATATTGTAACTCTGGCAGTATTGTAACTTGTAATAATTATTGTTCATGTCAATTCTACAATTATCTATTTTTCAGTGAAACTGGTATAGCAACCTAGTTCACGATCCACCTGATCGTACTTACATTGCAACCGTATTCTATAACTATAGGTACATGAACAACATTATGGAAATGAATATTCCATCATATCATTTGATGTTCATGGTACCCTTTGTGGCAATATTAATATTATCACGTGGCAACACTGTTACCGTCGACTTTCGACTAAATACCATAGCCACCACTGGATCATCATTTCAACTGCCTCTTCCCTGCTGCTGCTTGTAGCAGTCGAATACTGGATATAAAATAATGAAGGCCCCATCATAGCTTCTAAACCTTATTGTGTTGGCATTTCATAGTGGCTACTATTATGTCATGATTTGTATCCTGTAATTTCATTATCTTATTATTTGAGAACAGTAAGATGTGACTCCCTACCATGACCCAGAAATGGCGGTAATGTCTTTTCGTTTTTCTAATATTTAACACAGGATTTTGGATGGTTAGCTTCATATATTCAGAGAGCTTCTTGCTGCATTTTAAACATTGATTTTATAGGTTTTGCTTTATAGTCGTCTTTCAACTAAGTCTTTATGATCAGAATAGAAGATAAACCTATTAAAACATGGCATCACATTCCTAACTTAAAAAATAACATAAAAGGTATCTCATGTACCTAGTTTATTTAGGTTGTGTGACTTTATACCCCTTTTATGTAAATTCCGCGAACAGAGGAGTATAAAATTTCGCTAAATTTGTAGTTTATATAGAGAAGGAGTGCAGAATTAATATTTTTTTTAATTATGCATATCAAATACCTACTATAAATACCTACTAACAATACATTTAAAAAAAATATGCTACTACATACAAACACTACCATGTACTTTTTTTTTTATTTTCTATTTGTTAAATTATTATTGATGGTTCTAAGATCTTTTGTATTTTTATCGAATGTCGATCACTGGGCGATCACTAGAACTGAAACTGAACTGTAAGCAACTGAATTTTTTCTCTGGAAAGATAGGTACATAGATCGAAATAATACCTAATACAGATTGCAGCTTGAAAGCTTTTAAGCATGAAATATTAATAGGTCCATTATGCTCCAGAAATCAAATGGAAAGTTTTAGGAACCTATTCAGGTTTAGTTGTACTACAGATGAGAGAATATTATTTAGTGGAAATCTGTAAATAACATTTGAACTATGGTATATTAAATTGATCTCGTAAGCACAATTTGTATGAAGGTTTTATAAATTATATTCAATTAGGTCACCACTTTTTTAATTGGTGAGTGGTTCAGTTTTTTTATTATTCTACCTAGCTTTTGGCAAACCTTAAGATTTTTTTGTCACAATTACCTAACTATACATACCATTTGGCTACTAGATACTATATTAATGTCTAATAATAATTTTCACATAGAGTAAATATCGTCAGTCAAGCCAACGTATTGTTCACTAATCCACGAAGCCGAAGTTTTTCTAATATCCACTCCGTAGATCTTTTTACGTTTCGGTTCTATTTATTTCCTCCCTCTCGTATTGGGTAACTTGTTCCTGCTTACTCATCCGTGTGGGTGAGAACGCAACGGTCACTGAACCCGACCCTACAGCTGTTTTTTGGGAAAAATATGACCGGCATTGTATAGAAATATGTAATTGTAAATACTGATAGTTATATTTTAGTGGTAGATATGTATATATCAAAATTACTATTATGATTTTAAATCATACAAGGTGAATATTCAGTTTTTTTGTCTTAAGGGAATATCTGTTGCTTTCTTTGTGGCGACATCTTTTTGGCCGGTGTTATTATTATTATTATCCTGTATGTGTATTCCTAGTACTTTTTTATTTAGCTACATATTGAGATTGAATTGAAAGAGTAAAGAAGTATTACAAATGAATATAACTCGGCGTTCGAACCGTTTCTTTTGTTTTCAAATGTTAGAATGTAATTAAATAACTTAATAAACTGTCTTTTTGTTTTAATTACTCACAAATATTATTTAGGCTCTGGCCTTTGACGTTCCGTTTCAGGTTACTCTAAATGCCTCAGATAAAGAAACATTAAATAACGATATGTATTGACTTCACTTCATCATTTTTAAGTAATGATGCCTCAGACCACTGAGACGATAGTTAGCATGATCAATTACAATAACTTTCCACTGGTGTACCACCAACCCGTGTTTAATCCGCATTTCGAAACAATTTGTTGGTGCCGAACGAATATTAAGTATACCTAAATATATTTCTTATTTTATAATAAATTTAAATGTGTTGTGTAAAAACCAAATGGGTAAATGGTTTATTTAGAAATTGCTTAATACAAGTTGGTCTATATTTACTATGTTCTGTAAGATAACCTTCACAAAATACTATTCATGTTTCAATTTTGACATCTAAATGAGTCGAAAGTTCACAGTAATAATAATTAAAATTACTACTTTTACCTAACTATTTAAAATTCGAACCTCTATGACAGTAGGTATGTTAGATACCAGGTCTATGTCTTGCTACTAGGTAAGTACTTAGTAGCATGGTACTATACTGTACTCAAGTGAACAACTATTTATCGGGACTTACTACTTTAGCAAACTTTAATGTGTGGGAATTCTCGGCCATTTTGTTGACAAATTCCTGTGTCGTGTGGTAGCACTAAAATTCTATTCATAACTTCCTGCTTGAAACTAATCCTTCCAATTACCGAGAGTCATAAATATTTAATTTAAAAATTGCTGTTGTCATTGTTAAAACACTTTCGTATGGCGATTAAAATTAATTAGTAAAAGAAGCAATAACGATAACTTTATTATTATTTTAGATTTTACCTTTACGCTTTCTGACATGTTATATGTAAACAAGACTAACAAGCCGAGGGTCTATCTGATACCAAACATCCATGTATCCAGTACATAGATGAACAAAACAACGAATTGCTACGTAGTACTGCCACGTATTACGTAGCAACTCGTTCTGTTTTGATCGAAAATTCGTGACAATTAGACTAGAGCAGACGCCAGTAACTCTTTAGCTCATCCAAAATTAGTCTGTGGTTAAGGATTCTTGTAATAACTTACCTCAAAATATGTAACATGACACATCATATACTTATAGCCGATAGATGGTCTGCACATTATAGATTCATTATAGTGTTTCCATAAAAATACTTGGTAATTATAAAAAAAAAAACAAAATGTATTTCCTTATAAATACTTCGTATGGTATGCACGTGGCTGCGTGGCTTAAGTTGGTCTAATCGTCGTGCACGCATAATCATCCCAGAAACGTGTTCGTCGTGTCTGTGGGGCTGCGGGGAGCTCGATCGATCGAGGGTGGTTGAGCCCTTGTGGGCTCACCCCGGACCCCGGGCCCCAGCCCCCGCACCGCGCCGCCACCGCGTCCCCAAGTTACGTAAATGCATTAAGCTGAGCTCGTAAAATGTCGTAAAGGACGTTGACCGAGGTTATCAGACGACTTTGAAAGTTGAACCGATCCGTTAACACTGTTTCACTCGAGCGCAGCGAAAGTTTTCTGATACGTTAACTGTGGCAAACAGTTCGAATTGATTGATCAATAGTCCCAAATATACTGGATATATTATCTGTATATATAATCTACAGATAATATACCCAATATATTTGATTAGGTACAATGCCTCGATGGTCTAGCGATTTAGCAGTTGACTTTACTACGATTGGTCAGGGATTGCATTCCTCGCACGTACATTTGTATTCATGAGTGAGATTATTTGTATTGATCTGGGTTTTTTCTATGTATAATATGAATATATTTACAAAAAAAAACGGATTTACGTATTTGTATCAGTTGTCTAGTACTTTACCCATAACACAAGATCTGCATCTGCAAGATGGCTCTGTGTGAAACTGAATGGAGTCATCAGGTTAGTATCTATTATTATTATTCACCTACATACTTTTTAGTTTTAATCATCCTTTTGATAGGGTCATAGAATCGTCTTTGCTTATGAAAAGCTCCAAACAGTGACAATAATAAAAGAAATATTTATATTATTTTTAAAAGGTAAGGGGATATAGAGTTGTAATATTTACAGATTAGCTAGATAGAGCTAGATATTGAAATGATACCTGTAGGTAGATGAGATAATAATTGCCATTTTGTTTTATGTTATATTGCCAGAGCTTATATTTTTTATTATTATTATTATTATTATTATTAATTTCTTCTTACGCGATATCTTCTTTTTGCGGGGGTAAGTCTTATTCCTGTGGCAGTCTGCATCTCTGGTTGATTGTATAGAAATTGTGTTTCGAATAATACAAATATTTTTATTTCGTATACCTATTTGGCTCACAAATATAAGCCTTTTCCGGAGACTTTTGTTCAGATAACACACAATACATCAGATAGGATAAAGAACGGCTCCCCATATTCCTTCACCTTTCGCTTTCGCATTGTTTATCTTTGATTTATTATTTTTTCTTCATACCAGAGTATAGGATCTAGTCTAGAGTGCCGATTCTTAATTTCAATCGACAGGCAAGGGGGGTAAGATATAATTTCATCTATAATTTACGCCAAGAATTATTCGCTAAAATAAACCAATTTAAATAATCAATCTCACATCGACACTTAAAATTAAAATGCTGGCGCACGATTTTTGTATTACGAACCGGGTTTATCAGCCTTTAGCGACGTTACTTCGATCCGAGCCCTTTCTTTAGGGTCTCGGGCTTGTAAGGAATGGATGAATAGTAATATTCGTATCTGTATTAGTCGATTTTTGGCAGAAATAGATAAGCATAAGCACTATCCTATTATCAATATTGTCTAATCCTGATCCTATACATTTAGGTAACTAGTTAATGTGTGCTATATTAAATAATAGAACTTAAATTCATTTGCGACACCTAAGAGACAATGTTTTTACAACAATTTTCATTGATGTACCATCAATTCATCATCAACACCACTAGTAAGAATGATCAGAAAACACTCAGACCAATACAAAAATCCATTAATACAAATGTTTTCACCGTACTAAATTGCAATATGCTCAGTGAGCAGGTACATATTGTCCTAATGGCCCGTCAAGTGCGGCATTATGAAAATGTTATTGTAATTTGCAAATCTTTGACTAGTTGATAAATCTGTGGTCTTGACATGAAAAAACAAATGCTCATTTCCCATGAGAATGACGTAGGTACCGTATAATAGCTTCGCGTTGAGTAATTAAATTGTTCTAAAATACCTACTTGAATTGGTAGCTAAAATCAAATCTTACATGTGGTAAGGGATATCCACCCCTAAATATATTATTTATATTTTTTTGTCCTAATATTTTATTTTCATTTTATTATAATTTAGGATTGAAAAATATGTACAACCCTAAATTTTCACCCTTCTAGCATCAACCCCTATTTTTTAATAGTGATATTAGTACTTAAATATATCCGGCAAAACAACGTTAGATATAGCAAACAGCTAGTCATAATACAATTTTTGAAATTGTAATTGATTAATATCTAGTTATTATACTTATTAGGTACTTGCCACGAAGATCAAATAAGTAAATTTTTCTTTAATCGGCTTAAAAAGGATTATAGAAATTTATCACGATTGAACAACCACTTTCCCCCAAGAAGATAAAGTATGAAAATAGATATTGAACTTTTTGTTCAATTGAGAGCGTGAATTGAAGTGCAGTTTGTATGAAAGTTTTGTTTTAGATACCACAGTTGTTGGTTTAATAGAAAGTTCTTTAGTTTCTAGATATACCTACACTGGCGGGACTCTAGTGTAGGATGTTGGGATAAGGATGACATCAGGTCAGTTGCCTCGTCGTCGTTAAGTTATAAGTATTTAACACGATGGTGATGATTCTTTAGGTTTTTGTATAAAAATAAACATAAGTAGGTCAACTATATCTAACCTCATTATGACAAAACTAAGAAAATAATTAAAAATTAATTACTAGCTCTGAGATATCTATGTACCTACATATAAACTGAATTTTATTAGGTAACGCACACAAATACAACTCATCGGAGATGGATGGACTCTGAATAATATCCACATCATATTTGTTAATCTCAAATTTGAATAAATAGTTCCCTAGTTTCTAGCATGAACCACGAGTTGTTACATTGTTAACAATTGGGCTAGAACCTATTACAAACTATCCCGTCGTTCGAATTACAGCGGTTCATAGTTAGAACAGATTATTCTGAACACCTACGGTTATTTAGCAGCTCGCTTAAATAATTAGACTTAATAACTTCTGAAAATAGTTATTATAGTGTTCACTTATGTCAGTTGACTTTGTCAGCGAGTTACAGTGACCTTGGCCAAATAAAGAAAAAATATACAATAACCTAACCCAAAAAATGCATATTAAAAGTTTTATCGTTCTATATACAAAAATAATAATTTTCCATATAAAAATTTCATCACCTATTTTATTTTACCCCTTTAAGCGTCATATTTTTACAAACTTTGAAGGTCATATTTATTTATATTTAATCAACAACTTAAAAGATATGTTTTAAAATCCAAGCTTTAATAATAACGATATTTCCATACAATCTTTCATTTCCTCTTTCAACTCTTTTTTTGCATTAGCCTATGTCCTTTCCCAGGGTCTGTCTATGTACCTTTTATTTTTTGTATGTGTGTAAATTTTATTCAAATCGTTTAGTAGTTAGATGTGTACAGAGTTACTTTCGCATTTATAATATTAGTAATATTTTTCTTAGATTATTAGTTGTTATCGCCATAGTATTGGCTTGTTAGCTACAACACCACGTCTTTACTTCGCAGCGTCTGCGCGGGGAATATATCTCCCCTCTTGCGCCACACGGAGCTTGTGCGCTCGGTTCCAGAGTTGACGAATTAACTCTCCAATAATATTGTTACACATATACTACAGTTATATTTACTTATAAATATATATATTATATGCTATGTCCATTATATATAACAGACGAGCTATTCAAATATGAAATGAATCTTGCCCATTCATTCATTATCTAGATTCTACATAAATTTCACATATTTCATGATTTTATCGAAACAAAACGCTACTGGACTGAACTCAATGGCCACTTGTGTTTTTAACTCATTTCTCAGAAATATTATATATACCTACCTATAACGATTCAGCATCCTCTTACAGATTAGCAGTTACATTGACATCAAAATATTAATAGTTATTTCCGTACAGTTTATTGGACTTAATTTAGGTATATTTAGCTGACTTTTTAAATAAAATATTGTGTCCCATATACACAAATCAAACTATGTAGATAGGTATGCACTATCATGTTGTATGCTTGAATATACTTGATGTCAGAAATCTAGGAATCACATATTACCGACAACACCCATAACATCCAGACAAACCAATTTAGAAACATTTTTTTTTATTTACCTTTATGATTTTGAAGCCGTAAACCCATTCAGACAAAGCAACATGCCCCGTGCCTTTTTACGTACTACACTGGAAATAAATTATTACTATTAATACCCACCCCCATGTTAAAAAGTAGTAGGTCGAAATCGAATAGGCTACATTCGTATTAATATTAATGAGTAGACAATGATTGCGAGTATGACATGATACACTGAAAAGTCATATCAATCAATGAAAAGTTAAAAACAAATAATAAACTTAATATATAATTCTCGGGTCGAACAAAACAGAACTCTTCTTGTTTATGGCATATTAAAACAGTTCAAAAATTGGCGCTAGAAACTAGCTATAACAGTACAACCACTAAATATATAAATAGACCTATAAAATTATCGATATTCTCTGAACCAGTATTCCCAGAAAAAACTATGGTTGAGATAACAATAACTATAACAGGTAAAAATCTGAGTCCCTTTGAGTCGCCTGTTACAACATTTAGCAACGTTGCTCGTGGGCCCAGTACACGGGTAACCCAGCTAGATTGAGCGCGCACATTTTGTTACATGTAGAGCAGAAACTGATTTTAGGTTAAGTTTAGTACGTATTAATAATAATTTTATTTGCCATATTGTTCCAAACTAAGCAAAGCTTGTGTTATAAATACTAGACAACTGATAGAATAAATTTACAGTTACAAAATTGCTAAACTACAAAGTTCATAAAAATATTGATGTGCACAAATTAATACGAATATGTGGAATAAGTGACTATTAAGCAAACATTATTATACTTTTAGGATATTATGCAACTTTCCTAGAATATCACCAGAACAAGAAACATTAGATAGCGGTTTCCGCGAGTTCACAGTAGTATAATCATTATTCTACATAAACATCTTTATATATACCTACCTAGCGAAATCGTAAAATTTATCTACGTATTACGAGGAAATAATTGACTGTGTGTTTGTGTGCGTTAACATTTCAACATACAAATAGCTGAAAGATATAGGCTGAAATTTTAACAGAATACGTTGTGAAATGTGACTAAAGTCATGTTAACAATAAACACCCGAAAGAGTACGTTTATATTTATTCCTATTAATTCCATAGATATATTGATATACTGTTATTTAAGTCAGTATTATAATAATAGATGGCGTTGTATAAATGCTTTACTTATATTCGTTATTTGATTATTGTCAGCAGAGTAGCTACCATCAAATTGAAAATTTTCTCTGGCAGTCCTTCGAAATTTATATCGCAAATGTAGCCTACGACCTACCTACTACATGTTTATTTCGGAAACGTATTGTGTAACATTGTAACAACCCCCTGATTTTAGAGATATCAGACATCTCTGGACCCAGTATTTATATCAGTCAAACAACAATACGTGCTTTTGACATTTGCATTTCAGTGGTGACGCGACTCTTCAAACAATATTATGATCGCAGTTTCACCTTTAGTTAGACTTTCGTAAGATATGCCGGCTCTACATTGAGCGTTATTATTACCATGCATATGTTCGTTTGTCTTCACAGAAACCGTACCGTAGTCATTACTACTTAATTTTTTATAGCGACAGTGCTTATAGCGGTAGCAGCGCAAGTATCTACTCGAGCTAGTAATTTACATTGGGGAAGATCGATATTAGAAAAAACATCGTCGTTAACATCTAAAAGTAATGATATATTCATGTTTTCCCTTCGTCTATCGTTGTTATTTTAGACCAGTAGTTTTTTTGTGATATCTCACTTTCTGTTCTTGTTTTTTTTTAATCGCGAGTACTTTATTTGCTTTTTTGCGACGTGCCATTTCATTTCTTTTTTTTTAGATTTCATGTATTGATAAATAAGAGAAAGTAATATAGACATCTAAACAACGAGGTGTTTAACATCGATGAACATCAGCCATTCCTAAATCGTATTTACGGTGCGCATTACGGTGCATTATAGTGCATCGTAGTGTGTCGCTCGCGTGGACTTGATCTAGAGATTACGGCAGCCATTAAATTGCGTGTGTTAAAAAATAATTAACTGGTGTGTGTTAGTGTGTGCCCGTTGCTGTAGACACGTCGCACGTCGACACCAGTCCTTGTGTCAGTGTTATTATCAAAAGCACCGTTTCCTTTACGATTTATTGATAAACTTATGAATGACTGGATGAACTTTACAAAATAAGCAACTCACGTATGTGTTATGTAATTTTAATTACATCATACATATAAGTTAATATTACAAATTACACGCACAATTAAAGTCTACTTGCAAAATGTCAATGCTAATGCACGAAAGGAATGAAGCAGAATCGTTATAATATGGTTAGGTATGTTATTTACTTTTAATCAATTATCACCAACGCACAACTTTTAATCAATTATTGATAATTTGAAGAGGAACAACATATAAAATGAATAAGAGTGTACACCATAACGGATAGTACAAAAAGTAATCAAAATCGCATCGCAAAAGTAGGAAGTATATCGTGTTAACTAAATAAAAGTAAAGTGCAAGTCGAACTCATACACCGAGGGTTCCAAAGTAATACTGTGAACAGGTTTTATTTAGATGAACTGGTATTATATCGACAAGAAATAGGTGTATATATGCCGGCATTAATGTGGTTATAAATCAGACAGAATAAGTTTGTTTGTAACAGCTTTTTAATGATTTTTTATAACTATAGGTACTATTTAAAAACATCGTTCTGATTTACCTATATTTTTATGTATCTTACCTATATAATTATTTTACATGTCAAATGATTAAATGCCAAAGGGCCACATGTCAGAAACGGTAAATTTTACAGGGGAGCTCATCAAAATTTTCACTGTGATTTTTTTACTTTTTTACTAATATACTTATGTGTAAGTGGTGCCTATATCTATATGTTAGCTTTAGAATCATGGGTGTCTTTTTTTAATATAAAAATTAAAACTATTCGGATACCATTTTTAGAAAACAAATAATAAAGTTTTTTGTATTGTGGCCCTTTGGTATTTAAGTAATTTCAAAGGATAATGCATTGCGTCGTTGATTTTTGAAAATTATTACACCGTAAATTGTGTATTAATTGGTTAGGAATGAAAGTAAGAAATTCTTTCGTATAATACCTAGTAAAGCTAGTAGAGTCAGTTAGTAATTACGGTCAACATTTTAGATCAAATTACAGAGTAGCAAGAATTTATTTTTGACTATCTTCACATTCAGTAGATATGATGTTGATGATCATTAAATATAGCTGTATTATTAACTATATATATCAAATATAACTATTGAGTCAACAATATCATAAAATATTATATATAATAAAATATTCTAAATTAGAAGTAAATCTAAATTCCTAGTATTTTAATTTCTGAAATACGAGTGTGTTCAGATGGTAGGACGAATAAATTTACACAATGAGCATTTTTTTGTCATTTTAATTTAGGGCCCCACCGACAGGCAAAGACAAACTTGAGGAAATAAGTATGTAGAACAAAACTGAACCGACAATACCGTTGCCTCGGATGAATACAAAATTGTCTCGATTTCGCAAAGATACTCCCTTTGTTATATTGTCCCTCTTGTTTATAGGTTTTACAGACAAGTACCTATGTATTTATTAACATTGAAGGAAATATAGTAGTTGACTGATCTCATATTATTATTATATTTATGTTAATAATAACTGAAGATTCGTAATTAATAAAGTGAAACTGGTTATAATATTGTAAGTTTTACATTTTATTTCGCTTCGGCCACTGCAATCTCAGCATCGTTCTCTACATTATTATTATTATATCTACAAATATCACTTAGTATATATGAGTACCTACGCAAATAACCGTACAATTATACGTAAATAGATGTAAAAAGCTCTGCGATCGATTACAGAGCGCTGTAACTACTCAGAATTAGATATTCTGGGTAGTTGCAGGTTGCGGTGTAAACCCAGCAGGTGAACGGTAGGTACACCATTTATGCTAATACCTTCCCCCTCTCACCCCTCACTTATAAAATGTTCAGTTTAATTAATTCTATCGCCAAGTTCCAAATGCAAAATCTTTTATAGTCAATTAGATTTGATGGTCTCGGTGGTCTAACGGGTTAACACGCTGCCTTACTCCCGACGGTCGCGAGTTCGATTTCTTGTTCTACTAAAACATTTGTACTCATGAAAGGATTGTTTGTATTGGTCTGTGTATTTCAGATTTTTTAATTATTATAATTTGTTTATATTATTATCTGTATTGCCTACTATTAGTTGTTTAGTTTCCATGACACATGCTCTACTCAGCTTAGGACTAGTTGGTTCTATGTGAATTGTTCTGAGTACTTATTAATCATACAATTATTATTTTGATACATATTTTTTGTCCCTTTGATGTAGTGATAGACTTGTTTTAGCAGGTGAAAATCATCATTTTTTAATTAATTTAAGGAATTGATTAATTAGCAAAACAATTTGCTCAGAAAGACAATTTGTAGGAAATGTTATGCTACTTAAAATATAGTAGGTACAAGCAAGCATTCGGATCCTATAAAAACAATTAGATTATTTGCTAACAGTCCTAGAGTTGGACACGATAGACATGTATTTTTTGTTTATTATATTTCTATGAAATTTTGCACTCCATTTCGTTTTTCTGAACTTGTTACAGTCAATTTAAAAGTACGGAATACTTTTAAATTGACTGTGACAATTTTAAATAGTATACATACTTTATAAGAATTTTATATTGTAATTTTTGAGAATTTTCATTATGACATAAATGCCTAACTAAAATAATGCCAACTAAAATATTATCTTTTTTTTATATAATTAAATACTCATTATTTTAATATCAACCTTAGGTACCTACCAAAATTTTTTGCAATGGATATATAAAATTGTATAAAAATACGAAACTACACAATGGTCGGTGACAGGATTCGACGTTGTAGCGACGATTTGTTTGCATTTAGGTTGAGTCGTGTTCCCTAGTACGACTTTCACTTTCGATCTATACATACAGATGCCCGTAGTGATCCAAAAGAGGGAGTATTGGCTCAACTTTTACGCTTCAAATTGTATTATTATATATAACGGATATTGAGTGTAAAAAGTTTGGCTATATTTCATAAATGGGTAAATATAATTGTACATTTAGCTGTATCTATTGCATTTTTTAGAATACAAATATAGAAACGATGTTGAATAAATCGAGTCATATGCAAGTAGAAATTATATTATACTTTGAGTATATAATATAATTTCTACTTGCCTATTACTTGATTTATTCAACATCGTTTCTATATTTCTATCCGTGTCCTATATCCGTCTTACGAAAAATTATCTAATAAAGTAAAAAGAGTTTTAATTTCCTTAATTTTTTGTATTATTATTTTTTGCAGTTAGCTGCGTAGCTCCTACGCCTATATAAGATCAGGTGCCAAGAGTATCACCAAGAGACAGTTGGACAAAATATTTTTACAAATTCCTATAGGAAGTCGAAGCAGAGATATGCAAAAACCATGACAAGTATGGTGAATAAATCTTAGTCGTTCTACAAAAAAATAGTGAAGACACGACTTGATGAGTAATCAAAGTATTGAAAATAAGAAGTACCTAAGTAGGTACTTACTATTGTAAGTACTAACGAAATATACAGTAGATAATGAATATACTCGTATAGTCATTAATGTATATTAAGATCTGCAATTTGATTGTAAATTAAATGCTAATGAATATATTTCATCTACCTACATTCATGCGATGTTACCTTCGGGCATAGATTTTGAGTGATTTCAAAAGAAGAAAGATTTAAAACATATTACACATCTACATATTATAATAAGATATTATATGTAAATATCCAGTTACCCTATTTCGTTTAGAATATCTGCATTATCTGTAGGTTTAAAACGAACTGATTCTTGAAATATTTGCCTATCGCAATCATGGTATACACAATAGGTTTCTATGGAACCCTAAAAATATCGGGTTCACACTTAAGATATCTTCTATTATTATGATAAGCATTGACTGATAAACGTATCTATTTAAGTTTTATGTATGAAGTCCTACTTAGCTCATCGTGACCCAATCACGTTTTTGGCCTTGATATAAGTATAACAAGCTACGATTTATATAAGTGTAGATACCCAATACACCTGGAGGTATCCTTCCTACAAGAATAGCACAATACATTATGGAGTCTAAATCAGCAATACCCTGAGAAATATCAAACATTTTAGTAACTTTAATATAGGTACCTACTTATTAAAGAAGTTACAGCTTATGTCAAGAAAAAGTACTTTTATAAAATTTAGGTTAAGTAGCTATTACCTTCAGCTTCATTGGAACAAAATTAAGTATGTTGACGGGAGAAACGTTGCTAGGGACAACAAGTATAAAAAAGAGGAAAATTTATTTATGCCGACTGTAACTGAGTCCCTAACAAATTTCAATAAATTCAACTTCAGAATATTTTTGACTACATTGAAAAATATTTGACAGTATTAATAGCAACTGTCATGTGTTCACTATTTGCAACTGATATTGCAAAACCATTAATTTAAATCAATCACAAATAAAAACGCATTTTTGTAGTCTACTTCAGGTAGACTGTAAAATATCGTCATAGTGGGTACCTCAGAGGTATTACACCTTAGTCCTCTGGAATAACAATATCTAAGTGATATAACTAATGTCAAGTGATGACGTGCGTCCTTAATTCTGTCAATATAAGAATATAGACGACAGTTACCGCTTAACATTAGGTGGGCCGGAAGCTTATTTGCTACACCAGTAACATAAAAAAATCGGAATTGTTACCACATAACATATACAGGACATTACTTCACTATAACAGGTACTAACTACTACTACTAGCAGTTTTAACTAACAGCAACTAATTTATCAATTAGACCTTGAATGAAGACAATTGCATAACCAATTTATGGCAGGTGCACAGGTGAAAATAGCCGTTTTGGGTGCAAATAACAGAAGGGAAGAAGGAACTGTAAAATCTTTTCTACAACAGGATATTTAAGACAGCATTAAAGAGCACCCTATGACTTTAGAAATAAAAAATGAGTGGTTAAATAATCCGAGTCCTGCATTTAATTAGCTCTGAAATGATGCACCTTATATGATTGGTTACCCACCTTATTAAATTTTGACTTTATGTACCTATTCCAAATGACTGACCTAGACCAAAGCAACTTAAAAATTCCTCTAAAAATATTTATGTGAGTTAGTACAGTAAGGCGCTTATTGGTAAGATGCACAGTATTGCACAGTGCTCCTTACTGACGTTACAACGATAACGTCAACAAAACTACTAGTGACATTGAGTGTTATTGTGCATTGGAAAGGGGCTCCTTAAACTTTCAGTAGAGAAACTTCGTGCAGATACCAAGACTTGTGACATTCGTGTCACAAGTTTCGGGCTGCTCGAAATTTCTCACCTAGCATGCAATGCACTGAGCGCATGGAATACTTACTTACTTACTTACAGATATAGAATTCTGTCTATATCTGGATAATCGATGGTTCCTAGCATTTGGTGCAACATATAAATACGTAGATCCTTTGGATTAAATTGGTACTTAGATTAAAACACCGAAGAGGGTCGTGCCTTCTTATCTTCAAAATCGAATACTAGGTCTATCGAGTAGCTCTGTGAAGTACCTACCGAAACTATTTCAACCTAGGTATAGGACAAGTGATAACCCACTGATTATCTAGTATTTGTCTCTCTTTCTCACATAGACATATAGGACTACGTACATACGCACAGAAAACATCAATAGATATAGTTTGACAACCAAACATGCGGTATACTTCATTAGTAGCAAGCTGTGTGTAGGAAGATCGTGCTTAGAATCCCAACGCTTAATTTATGCACCACTGGGGTACACTGCCGACATTTCGGTTACAAAACTGGCACTGAACAATATTTCACGAACGTGTAAATATTACGCTTCATAAAATAGAAAATCGAGATCAAAAATATCTTGATCCATGTTGCTCTAATTACAGACACTTCGTCATCATCTCAACCCGGAGGACGTCACACAGACACTTATAATAAATTAAATCTATCATTAGTTCTGAATGTAGTTTTAAACCAAGAACTAAGAGGAAATTCTGCTACTGAGTCTTTTCGATCAAGTATACATTATTAAAACATTGCATAATAAAATTAAAACATTTAAAGTTTATGGTGAATACAGTCACGACAATATTACTAAAATGAAATAATGAATCAGCTATAACCTGAATGGAACAGTCCCCACAAGCAGCACCCGTTTAGTAATATCACACGTTACGTTAATGTCTTATAACACCAGATGGGATAATGAGTTGTCAATGTCGTAAACGCAAAGAACATTTAGTGTAACCTATATTATTAATCTCTCTACCTAAATTAGTTTGTCGTCCGTGGTTCTACCAGCGAGAAGTAAGTATGAAATATTAATTGGCTCAATGTTTTTTGTTAATTTGAACTCACAAATTTTATCTTGTACCCACAAGTCATGTTGATAAACCGATAGGCCATAGGGTCTAAGCATAAAAACTTATATCAAAATTATCCATAGGTTTCGCTGCTAATTTCCAATCAATTCACTACCATGCTAGTAGAGTTTTGGGATTAATCGTTTACACATAAAGAATAAATTAAAATGAGAACCTCATCTTTTGATTAGAAACAAAAGATGAGGTTCTCATTTTACTTTATTTTACTCTATCTAATACGGCATTTCTAACCGACAGTTGGCTTGGCGAAGCATCGCTACGTCCTGCGCCGTTGCACCATGCACATGTGACTACACGACTCCCATGTTTTTATTGTTGTATTTTTCAATCTGCTAGACTAGACGGTTTGCGATTATTGCCTTTTTTATAGAATTCATAGGTGAAGGTTCTTAGGTGAGAGACCAATGGGGTTTTATGCGGTTTAGTTTTCACTAACGTATTCGTTGTATTGTTCCAATCGGTTTACAAACAAAAGAGATATGAACTATTGTTATTCCGAATACATGGAAACGGCGGGCTGAGTTAGTAAACTAATAAGTTTCTTGAACTTATTAGCCCTTCCAGTGAATTGTCGGACAAACACAATGGACTGAGGTCTCGTCACCTACCTAGTTAAATATTCTAGTTTGCCGTTACCTAGGTTCATCTACCTATAAATTAGTGGATCTACCTTTAGATGAGTGATAATTAGTTAAGAAGTGGTACTTTATATTACTTCCTATGATTTCAACATATTTTCAAACCGAATACAAAAAGAAAGTTCTCAATTCGATTGTTGATTTTGTGAATGTAATACTAAATACTCTATTCTGAATCCTATACTTGTTCAAAAAGTTGCTTTATCAAGTGTCCTGTAGTGTTGCTCTCATAAGTACTGAACATCGTATAATAATATCGTCACGGCTGAAATTTTTAATTTTAATTATATTTACTAATTTATTTATGTATTCATTTAAATGCATATGTATATATCTACCCAGGAACCCATACCAAACATTTAGTTTGGTATAGTGTCTTATAGACATAAAACATTATTCTTATAAGACTAACTTTTTTGAAAAGAATCAAATAGGTGTTTTATTGACATAATATTTATTTATACATACGCTATATCATAAAAATTATAATGATAAAGATGTTCATTATGCTAATGAGTGAACTAATAAGAAATTGTAATTAGATAATTTATTGTATAGAAATGTTAGTCATTCGTCCTTATATCCATCTGTTATAATAACTAAAGTTCCTTTTTCTTTATTCTGTTTTATAATTTGGTGTCTCAATGACTCTACCAATCATCATATTTGATACTATACACATACCGTAAGAAGATATGTTAGGGCCTTATTCATCCAAAATATGTAGGTATACTAGTTTGAGTGACTTTATTTTAGGTAGGTTCCATGTTTAATTTTATAACTTGGTCAATCGATCGACCTATATTGTGGCCACATCAACAAAGTTCAGGCTAAAAAGAAGTGTATAATGAAGATAATTCTATTCCTTGGTGAACAAGAATACCGCCGGTCTGGTATACCGACACCAATTGAATACGCTGCAATAGTATTTTCAACTTTGAAGAAACTTTTAATGCCCTTTTGGTGAACTTTATCATTGTAGTTCCGCGATAAAAACTCGACTGGAAATTTGTTTCCTACTCTAATTGGCAAGGGGTAAAATTTCCTCGGAAACTGTATTATACAATTAAGTTCCAACTCTGCAGATACTTTAAATTAAACATAGGCCATATTTAATTTAATGTGTCTACAGAGTTGGACATCTACATATTAGTATCGATTATTGCACAATGACAACTTGTAAAAACATTATATCACGCAAATGCAGGAAATGATGATTCAAAAAGTCAGCTAGTTCCATGTACCAACATGTATGTAGTTTAAACGAGATATACGCAAATCGAACAGTTGGGCCTACAAGCTTAGTGTAGAGTCAATATCAGCAGCTGTGCCACGCCGACTGTGGTTTGGACGACGTAAACGTTTTTTCTTTCAATTCATTTGGGGCAAAACCGCAATTGTCAACTTTACGTAATGTAGGGGCAGGTAGAGTTTTGTTGAAAAGAGTTGACATCTGTTCAGTTTTATCAGCAGGCCCCACTTCATACGCTTGTTTATTTGTTCGTTGACCTGTGCGTACAACTCTTTTCGAGATGATATGTGGCAGCAAAATAGCAGTCAATGTAGACATCAAAGTCACTAACGGGGGCACGACGCCATAAGACAATAGGGTCATGCGGTCGTCAACCTGTGGTGGCTCAGTAGATGACACGGTAACTGCAAAGTGGCGACTTTGGCCGGTGTCATATCCCCGTCGATGGTGGAAATTATGAGCATATAGATAGCATATGAGGTATTTGATAAGGTATTTCTGCTTTACTAATAGGAATTACATAATTAGTTTAAAAAAACACATTCGTGTATTTTTAAACTAATTAGTAATTTTGACTTAACTTAATTAACTAGATACGGCTAAATGAATATGAATGGATAAATACAGAAAGTAGAGTCCAACAAAAGTTACATTACACATTCACTAGATGAGGAGATATTGTGGTCCCAATATGAGAAATGCTACTAAACTGTAACAGTACTATCCTGACGACTTGTTTGATACTCTGCAGACATATGTCTGCATTTTAGGTAGGTTATGCATTTTAATGACACGTTAAAAGTAAGACTTCGCATGCATTTGTGTATGCAGGTAGCACCTGACTATGTGAAGTTGTTGCTTGAACCTAACGTGCGTCATTTCGAAACACGACGTAAACAGGTCTTTGATCTAAAGAGCTGTTGAAACCTCCCTCTTGTTCGCACATTCGATATGGGAAATACGAAAAGGCAGCAATGAAATTCAAGCAGCATTCAGATGGAACTTGAGAGTTCTAATTCATCTAACAAGAGACTACATTGATAGGGGGTTAAAAAATCTACCAGGTTATGGCTTGTGGGACACTAATGAGCTAATTTCTTCGAATTATAGGAATGATAGGTAGAATTTCAAAGATATCTCCTTTGCTGAAACTTCTCTGCTAAAGAAAGGAGAATTTTGTACTTCATCTATATAGGTAAGTAAGCTAAAATTATTAAATTTATTAACATTTAATATTATCAACATTTTGTAGGCAACCTACATTTTTTCTTTACTATTCTTTGCCATTAACTTAATTGCGTCGTCTCAATAAATATTGTGGCAGAGTCATTTTTGCAGTCCTTATAATCTACATATAATATACTTTGTTGCAAATGTGAAGGAGACTCGGCTTCATCATTCCACTGAAGATTCTATTGAGTTCCAAGTCATTCATAGTGATTTAGGATTTTTTTAATGTATGTTAATAGAATGATGCACGCTCATGCGCTAAAGGTTTTCGCTGGGGGGTATCAGTGGAGGATAATAAGATAAATATGAGGTCAGCTCCGTTAGCCCATCGTGACACATTTACTAGGAATCTATCACAATGATTTCCAGTGGGATCCGCGGGTACTGAGAATGTGGAGGTCAATCTGACATGTTACCATGTCAGATTAACTTCCACATTCTCAGTACATTGTTAGGAATTGAGTACCCCTTTTGGAATTGGTAATTACTACAGTTATCTTTACTATTATATATATTATGAGTATTACTGTTGTTAAATTAGTCTAATCAATTAAACAGAGTTTAATCATAATAGTTACTTGAAGGATTCAATTCAGGTCGGCCAAATAACCCAAATAATAACCAAATACCTATGTCTATTTGCTTTGATCTTTTAAACTACGCAATGAATTTTTAATACAGTTTTGTTTAATATATAGAATGATTAAAGAGAAAAGTTTAAATGTATAATACATGAACATCCGCCGGGACAGGTAGCTATAATAGTATTATATAAAGCTTTGTGTCCTAACAATAGTCTTAGCACTTATTCAGGTTAGTTAGTAGCTGTAGGGTTAATATTGTTGTCACAGAACTTTTCCGCATCCTCTCTTCTATCACCGGTAACAAGGGAACTGAAGTGATTTGGATAAATGCGAATAGACCATCAAAATATTTCTGTTTGAAGCAATATACTACGGTACTTAATTATATTTGTTTCATTAATTATGTTTGTAAGGCACTCCGAGACACGGTCAGGATCTTCTTGACCTCTCAACGAACCCAAGTCTAAATTATCTATTAATACATTTTATATCTTGTATTCCACTCATATCTAAATTACAAACATTATTGAGGTTATAAAAATATTTATCTATAAAAAATTGGATACCTACCTGCATACAAATCACCATTGAGAATTGATCAAGCTTGATAGTAGGAGTACAATTAGTTGGAAGGTAATTGATAAGTAATGGAAGTAGTCAACATTGTAACAACAATGCAACAGGTTCACACGCGGTTGTAACAATTATTAGCTAGATATAAGTACTAGATATGCTATGTATAGGTACTTAATAACAATTCTTCAGTTTTTATAGGACTATAGAAAGTATACAGGTAGGTCTACACTGAATAAAGTGGTCTATTTGATATGTCCTGTACAGTCAACTAGAAAAATCTAACATCACACAATAAACATTTTAGGCTTTATCTCGGATACTAGTATTATAAACTTGAAAGTATGTGAGTATGGATGGATGGATGTTTGTTGATCATCTATGATTTAAAAACATATTATATAAATTGGGCGAAATATAATGATTAATGTCAAGTGAGTGAAGCAGACGTCGCGTCGTTGCGCGGGTTAGCTTGTGCTTTATAAAAATAAATATTACATTCACTTTTTCCGCCGACTGTATCTCGTTATAGGTCACTAACAATGGGTTGCTTCTTTTCTTAGTGTAGTCGCAGTTACTAAAACTTTAATAATTAATGTCATTGTAAGTTTTTGCTACGTATGTATGTAGAGACTTTAGTTAGGAAACGAGGGGTGATTAGATAATCAGGCAATGGAGGAAGCTTCTTGGAATTCCGTAGCTCATTAGACGAAATAAGAACATTTTTATCTGTCCGTCTACTAATATAACAACACCACATTCTTCTTGTGGTTTAGTATTGGACAATGCCTTAAAAACCCTACTCATATAAACGCTAAGTACAGTACGAATTTAGATGTGACAAAACATAACTAGATATTGTCTTTTCAAAATCAAATTAGTTTAAGACACGTCTAGTATTTTTGATTACGTTCATTTCTGTGCATTATATCAATTCAAACTACAAAAATGGTAACCATTTTAAAATATTGTTGCAGTGCTTCAATGAATATTATTCTATCGAAGTGAAATCAAATTATATGTTCCTACATATCCTGGCCAGTTTACAGATGGTAGATAGGTACTCGTACTATTTCATTGTCTTGAAAGTTTTTGTAAATCTTATATAGATAGATATTGCTTTGACTCTAATATCGTTCCTAAGCGACCTCACCAAGAATTGAGCCACTTTGGCATCAGATACTTATTCTAATAAGATGAAAGTAGTCAGGTATGGGTATCTACTAGGTAACTTGCAAAACTATTCATATTGTGGTCTTAGTGTTCATAGCCAGTTTCAAATGAAACTGGTTCTATTACTAAGTAAGAACCTGCTTTACATTAAACTTGCAGGTAAGTAAGCAGCTTACCCGAAAAGGCTAACTAGAAATTGGATAATTATTGGATCACATTTATTATTATTTTAGACATCTACTGTGACTGATTTGGTATGACTCTTATAATTAACTTAAAAACAATAAAACAGATAGATAAATAACAAGTTTGGCTCACACAGTATAATAATAAATCGGGCGACGTTGCGACGGTCAAGTGGCTCGACGGAGAACATGTTACCGTTCTGATGAGATAAAAGTGACAGAATCGTGCATAACTTCGCTACATTATCTGCTTTTCAATTAGTTTCGACTTGTATGACCCAGAGTACGTAACTTATATTGATACGATAGTCTCTAGCAACAGAATAATGAATAAAAATACATACACTTTGATAAAGGTCGACGCACACTCCCTCTTATTATCATTATATTACACCACAGTTCAATGACACAACCATCAATAAGACAGCTAGCGCCATCTCTTATTGGATTCATGAAACAATACTTATGTTTGCATTGCAAGAAACTACTTACGTGAAAAGTCTGGCTTTTGTATTACGTGATATGTCGCCTATATCCGTTCAAATTGCACATGCACGCACAAATAAACACATTTGTTGACAAACAATCTGCGACAGATGCAAATCGCGTCAACAACACGGTCCTTAGCAAGGGCCCGGGACGGACTGTCCGGGCGTCTATGCGGTCCCTTTCCTGCTTAGGGCAGACGTTCATTCGACACTAACATTGGCTGTAGCTCGAACCAATCGCGACGCACGCCGCGCTTCTTCATCACTGGCTAACAGCGTCATAGCGGAAAAAGCGGTGGGGAAAACAAGTGACGAATTCGCCTTCGCTGGTTAACACTTCTCCCGCCATTCGTTTCATACACAAACTGTTGAGCGAGGCCACACCGCTCTATGTGCAGACACCAATGGGCTGCAACCGATTATTCTGCAAACGACAAGATCTTAGCCGCTAGATTCATGTGATTACCCACATCATACTTCCCTACTCATGACACTAACACGAATGGCTGAAATTATTTACAGTATTCTGAAAATCACGCAATATCTCGAGTTGAACCATCCAGTATAGGCTCACACATGTTATTGATAGCCAGACAAAGGCGTGATTACCAAACTATGTGTGACACTTTGATTATAACAACAACATATCTACCTTACTTATAAGTGCGTAGGACTAGTTAAAGTTAGTAGTATGTAAAGTTAATACTAACCAAATAGGGAGACGATACGACGATTACACGGTACATTGCTATCTATGGACTCATCAGTCCACATTACTAACAATATCTACCATTCCCCTCTAGTAGGTACTACCTATATATCTGTATTACCAGGTCTATTTTTACGCGATCTCTTTTAGAAAACATTGCAATTAATTTGCCATAATTCGTCACGATGCTTTTACTGCACGTCACTGGTTATAAGTATGATTTCATCCTCATATTACCATCTCTTGTTGGTGCTTAAACTGCGTATATCTATCGTAAAGTAAATTCACTAAACAGGTATAATTTTCAAGATATTTATGTAGACTTTTATATTTCTTTACTGTTAAAAACAATTATAATAACTGTCCTTGAAAATAAACAAGAAACACCTACCTACACGTTTTGTATAGATACTGCACGCGTTGAAAATAAACAGAATATAGCTCTATAGAAATTACTATGAAGTTGACTCATCAGCTTTTGAGGTGCCTTCGTTTGATGCACAAATACATTTCAACTTTTGTCGCTCGGCGTGGGCCATTGCATCGTTTGCGGCATTGTTCATCTCCCACCAAATCGCACCTCCCAGGATATTTCGAAAGTACGGAGGCACATTACCTTCACGTAGGAGGTACCTGCAAGAGACGAAAATAATATAAAAGAGTACACAACGGTATAGGAATAACTTTTGCAAAACCCGACTGTAAAACTTGTTCATCAATCTTTTTCAGAAGTCGTCGGCGTCAGTGCCTTACTCAATTTCGTATTTCAAGCGCCAAGCTTACTTTGGGAGACTTTGATTTAATTGTATACCTAGTTGATATAAGATAGTGAAATTAAACTAACGGGGCATGACAGTGCAAACGCCCGGAATAGCAACGCATCAGTGGTATCACGAGAGTCACACGATAATTTAATCTGTATTGCAGTTCGAGTACATTGCCGACAGTTAACCTATAAAAAAAAACTAAGAAAAGTAACAATTCCGAGAAATAGTTTTATAGAATTTATCACTGTCACTCTTATAAACTGTCTCACTATACCACAAAGCCCTGGAATAAATACTAGACATGACAGTACCTAAATACTTAGATATATGTAGGTCGGTAGTAGCTAAAAGCTGGAAGACTTAGATACACCTAAGGGCTTAGACAACTACTTAGTTGCCCTAATTCAAGAATAAATAGTGAAATACCTACGTAAGTGTTTAGCCTTTTAAATTAGGTATAGAAAACAGGTGTTCCATTAAGAAAGTAAACTTTATATTCTTTATATTACTTTCCTACATAAACATTTAAAGAGTGTTTTGGAATTTGTTCTAGTTCTAACAAAACCGTTTAGTGTTTCTAGCTGTTTCAGAAGTCTCGGTTGTGGATCTGGCAGGTAGGTTAGAAGTTTGAAAACAAGGGAAGTTTTGAGAAGATTCATCAGATTTGTGGTTAGTGTTCCTATAATATTAGGTAAAGTTAGATCCAAATTTCCATACTAATATTATAAAATGGAAAGTCAGTCTGTCTATATGTCGTCGTGTAAAGTTACCAAACAGAGACACTGTTTGTGGTGTATGTTTTCGTTATAATACATGACTAAACTGCTGAACTCTGGTATTACCTAGGTACCTAGTAGCAGTTAACGAAGACATTGACGGATGGCTCTACCACTTCAATTGAATATGCGACCTGCACCATGCAAGACTCGCAGAGACTAGCTTAGGCTGCTAACGACTGACTTGGGGACCCAGTGAGCGGGGTAGGCAGCGGATATATCAATTTTAGTGAAATCTTTGCCAGAAAAGGGTTCCCACCGTGGGCCAACCACCATACGGTCGATTTTACTGGGTCGGAAAATTGTAGTAGATACGATTTTATGATCCCATAGCCCTGCGTCAGACTCTGGACCACCAATGATGAAGATGCCACATAGGTTGATATGCACTATAGTTCTGTCATCGAGGTATTGGGCAGGAATGACATCCTTGATTACTTTTACCACGATCTCTTCATGCATCTCTATAATTGGGGATCTATAGGTAGGTATGTGTCTCTCCTAATTCAGCCGTCAAGTAACTTACTTTCTAAGATGTGTTTCCTATGTCTATTAGTTTTCTGGAATGGCAACGCATGACTGGTATCACAGGAAACATATGATCATGTGATTTCCGTGGTGCTGTTCATGTACCCAGACGAAGGATACATGAACAGCACCGCTTACTTGGATCATATCAAGTTAAACATGAGCTGATAATTATAATCATCTTTATTTGTCTAAAATAATGAACTATTACACTGCTTATAATAAAATTAAGAGCTATTAATCGAGATAAAATGGTGTACAACTCAACGGCAGTCAGTCCACCCATAGGTACGGCTCTTCTGTTATAGCCTTTATCGGTAAATTATTTCATTTAAGTTTAAATCTGTCCTCTACTGCCAAAGTAATTACCTAAACATAATAATTTGACAATAACAAAATTAAAGAAAAAGTAAATATATCTAAGGCAGATGCAGAACTTAATATGTATTATAAATCTGAATGCGTGACCATCTGTTTGTGGCATTTGACAGCTAAACAGCTGCTCATATCTTAATTAAAGTTAACGTAAAGTAAGAGTGCTTTAAGAGGTTACGAGCTACACTGAGAGTAACTGCTAGTAAATAACTGATAAGTAGATAGGTAGTTCGGCCAAAATTATTTAACAATATATTAGTATCTAATAATGCCATATGATAACCTTATATAAATATTTGTCATGAACCTGCTCAGAAGCATACATTCATATGACTCAGATAACTCTCTACCACATCTTTGGTTGATTTGATTCATCTGCTATTTCCGTAGGAACGACAGCATTTTGTTACTTGTGTGTATGAAATTTCATGTTTTTAATTGCAGTGGTTTAAGAAATGCATTCATAAATTAGTCGGTCATTATAGAATAAATGATTGAGTACATACTGGTAGAACTGTTCGTCTCTGTACTCTTCGGCACGGCGACGCCAATATCTCTTCAGTTTGGGACTCATTTCTTCTGCTTTTTCTATCTCTCGCATCATATTTTCACGTTCTTCCTCTGAACTCTTCAGTTCTTCCGTGCTTTCTGAACAAAAGTCAACATAAATAAGAAATAAAACAGAATAATTACGATTCGGACTCTCCTACCGTACACATTTGGAAATAAGTAGGATGTATACCTAATTATTTCAGAAATTAAGTCTCGTACTTTCTTCCGAGGTACTCGGAAAAATTGTATTTCCAAAACTTATAGATCATATCAATAATATAATAGGTACTTTATAATACTATTATCTATAGATATATTTAAAAAAAGAATGATTATATTTTTTTGGATCAACTCTAAAAGATAGGTACTCAACAAATTTGAAATATTTAAGCTGCTATTGTATAATGAGTCCACAAACAAATCTATAAATAATTTACATTACAAATCTTTGAATTTATCGGCTTTTCTGTACTATAATAGGCATTATACATAAACCTTCCTCATGCAAATA
Organism: Achroia grisella; assembly: GCF_030625045.1. Taxonomy (NCBI): domain Eukaryota; kingdom Metazoa; phylum Arthropoda; class Insecta; order Lepidoptera; family Pyralidae; genus Achroia; species Achroia grisella. The sequence goes on along the minus strand of NW_026712568.1, from coordinate 1,010,053 downwards.
TTTTATCTCTTGCTGTAAACTGATTAAAAAGTCGTTGCGTAGTTTAAAAAATCTAAACGTATAGACAACAGCGGCCGTTTTGTTTTATATTAATATTAGCTACTCGCCCCGGCTTCGCACAGCTGTACAAGAGTAAGGTTTATATGTATTATTATATATATAAACCTTGCTCTTGAATCACTTCATCTATTTAAAAAACCGTTTAAAAATTCGTTACGCAGTTTTAAAGATTTAGGGACAGACTACATAGACCAAACTTTTTAGATATACTTACCTACCTATAAAAGAGAGAAAATGTTTTTTTCATTCTTTATCATGAATCGAAAACTATACTTCAATAAAATAATTTAAAATATGTATAAACTGCAAATGGAGCTCTATCACACAATTCCACATAGAGTTAACCGTATCATAATACACTGTTATGTAACTCTATTAAAAATTTTGCCCGACGTTCCTTGCCTGGAGAACCTGTTATTAGTGATTTATTAAAAAAAATATGCTGCTTTTATATTATTTTTTTTTTTCATTAAAACAACTTTTGTACGTTCTTTGTCAGAGCAAGATACTTATAGCTACATAATTATGCCATCGAGAGTGTGGAAATATAAGTTTTTGGCGGTATAAAAGCTCGTATCCGTTTTATACACGAAATTCCATTTTCTCGCATTCTTCAAGACAGACTTGAATATATGGTGATCTATATCCTAATTAATTTATATTTACTGGATAGCTCTAAGCGTCTCCGAAAAAGGGGTCTAGAGACGGACAACAAAATGATCCTATAAGGGTTCCGGGTTTAGAACTAAAAAAATACCTACCTACGCATGTGCGTACCTATCTACCTGCTACACCTACATAAAAACCTTTTTGCGCTAATACCACGTTAATATATAGGTACCTACCCGAATAAAACTACGTATGAATTGTAATATCTGTTTAACTGGCATTGTTAAAGGTACAGCCGGAGTAACAAACAAACAGCCAGCAATCCAAAATATTCGCTTATTTAGGCGAACACTATACTGTTTAGGTACCTTTGAAGCCGTACGTTCCAGATATCTAAGTACAATAATAATATCTCAGGAAAATTCATACAGCTCCATATAGTCGCAAGTACTCGCAAGTTAAGCTAGCTGGAGCGTGTGTTATGGGTTCTAGACCACAAAAAATACATGTATATTATATCTACAATACATAGAAACCCAGACCGATGCAAACAATCATACCCATGAATATAAATATTTGCACAGTGCGAGGAATCGAATCCACGACCATCGGTAGTAACGTGGTGTGCTAAACCGCTAGACCACCGAGGCCGTATCTCTACACCAAGATATATACTGGCCAACTTGGTAGTAGTAGGCTAAATTCTTCTTCATTAGGCTTTTCTTAAGGTCTAATGATAATATTAAAGGAATATGTACCTTCTTCCAAATCTCCTTGGATTGAAATTTGATTAATCGCCGCGGACGGATTCGTCGTAATATCAGCTTTAGCTCGGCTCTGAACATCTTTTGCCAAACGTGTTTTTAAATCTTCATATATTCTATAATTTAATGGCATGAATGGATTACTTATTTTTCATTCTAGATTTATAATGTATAATGAAAGAGCGCACCCCCTGCACTAATTGTTTGTGCTACCGGAGGCACTACTTGAGGATATGCTTAAAGTCTCTATAATACGCTTTAACTCTGTTAGCTCATCACGGCGATCATGATATAAATTAACCATGATGGGATCCACAGGGGACTGCTTCTAGGTACACCTGGCTATCGGTACATCGATGACTGTTGCTAGAAATTTAACCAGAAGCACTAACATATGTACTGAGAACATCCCCAGGCCCTTTTTTTTAGTTTTAATGTTAATAAAATTATTATTATGCCATATTCATATTTGCTAATATAATATAATAAATTGATGCATTATTCAGAAAGTATATCGTATTAGAAGAGTTATGTAATTTTGTAAGTATTATTAGTAATGTGAACTCCGGGTCAGGTCGATAGGCCATCGGTCGATTATCAAGGGAATCATTGGAAAACATCTTAATGAATTCTTAGTAAAATGGGCACCGTGGGCAAATTGATCTGACATTATCTTTGTTATATCATCATTCTCTAGTGCCCCGTTGGAGTACCTAAACATATTATTATGACAAGCGGTGCGGCGGGTACGATACCATTTCATATTTATATATAAAAAAAAAATAGATAAATATTTGCAGACAAAGAATTGATATGGTTGCTTTACCTGTGCGCCAGAGCTTGTACGATATAGTCCGTACGACGTTCGTCCTCAGGTCGTGGGTCTAGTATAGGGATATTAAGTATAGTCTCGCTATCAGACTCTATGAGATGACGATATCGCAGTATCGCGTGCAGTAATTCCTTTGCACCCTTTAAATTTTCTCTCTCCTCTTCTCTCCATTGCTGTTCGAGAGTCCTATAAAGGTACTTAGGATACTGTAATATAGTTAGATAACTACTTCATAAGTTATATCTAGATGTTAAGTAAGAAAATAAAGAAAGAATATATGATATGACTAGTGAATGGTGTACACCGTCTACTAGCTGTGTACACAGGATTAATCGTAAAGGATATATAGATACGATAAAAGTAGTATACCTACACTACATATCTACACTTTTATTTATTAAATAGCATAAGCAATAACACAGGATTTCTAAACTGTATATATTCTATCGTATTTAAATATGTACATTGTATATGAATTTGGAGTTCAGAAAAAAAATGTTTAGTTAGTTAACACCCTATACCTACTTGGTTCATTTTTAGCATATCTAAGCTAACTGACCGGTGTATGTTTATCCCTCGTATGCCCCGAAGCATATATAATTAGTGTATGCAAAGTCACCATTACCTCATCATCTTCTAGAGCACGCTGTTTGACCACGCCTGGTTGTGAAACACGAATAAGCCAGCCGAACCGGGATATATCCCACCCCCACCTTCTTCAGAATACCGACGTTAATCATAATCCTGTTTTGCATGGTGAGTCGAGGTACCGAACGCCCAACCTCATCCCTACTCCCTTCTATACCTTTCCTAACTTCCTTCCACCCATCCATTCTTAATAGACCGACAATTTACCTCCTGGCTCACTATTCTATAAAAAAACTGTAAAAACAGGGATACATAGGTACTGAATAAATAAAATACAACCACATACCTTAACACAAACGCTTTAGGTAACCTCGATGGTATCACGTTATCCGGTTTCTTAGGTTTTGGTTGGCATCTTTCATATGGGCGCATCCAATGGTAGAAATCCTTTCCGGTGTCTTTTCTTAAGTCCTTGTATATTAGGTATTTCGGCTTATCGGCAAATTTCGAGTCCATTAACCATTTCTATTATTAATTTTATCTTATTAATGTAATAATATTATAATCGCAATTCCGGAAGTTCATTCACTACGTACTTAATGGATTTATATTATTATTAGTATCTATGTGTGAGACCACAATCATTCAGCGTGGAAACTTGACTATCGTTACGACCTTCTCTAATGGCGATCAAATTCCGATCGTTATTAAGTCTACACCCATAGGTTTAAGATACGACACGTGTAAGATAACATCACGCTACAACCATTTGGAGCGGAGCTACAATGAAAAATGTTGAGAAACGGAAAAATATAACGCAAATGTAGTAACGTGGGTCAGCTAGTAAGTAATAAACTCAACAAATAGGCATACTAAATTCAATATTAAAATAGTTAAAAATAATAATGTAAAAGTGAAAATTTGTAGGTATTATGTACAGTTACAGTTACTAGTTAGGTAGGTATTAGATATACCTATCCAAGCTGATTCTAGGTTAAAAATATGTTTCGAATAAAGCAAAAGTAATTTCTGATTTAAATTGTACGAATTTCAGTGTATCACAAACGTGTAGATATCTAAGTCAAGTCCGAATTACTGGCTTGCCTTTGTCTCATTAATAAGGGTCTACGAGGTATGTTCTCTCTGTCTGTCTACCACTGGTCTTCATCGACCAACATATTTTACTCTCCTAGGACAGTAAAATATGTTCAGAGGAGGAAAAGATGGACGGGATTGTGTGAAACATATTCAACGAGTGGCAGTACTCTCGCGGTTTAGCACACCGCCTTACTTCCGATTGTTGCGGGTTTGATTCCTCGCACAGTACCTACAGACATTTGTATTCATGAATGTCATTTTTACTATGAGTCTGGTTGTTTTCTATGTATATTATGTATTTACAGAAAAAATATATCTATGTATTTATATCAGTTGTCTAGTACATAAGACACTCGTGCTTGTCTTCGGATTAGATGGGCCTGTGTGAAATCTTTTGAGATAATATACCTGATAATCGTCTACTATACTCTGTACATTATTCTTAGAGAAATTCTTATTCTTCATAAAAATGCGAGCTAATATGATTTAGGTACCCACTATTGTTCAATAACTAATATTTATTTATTTTCTAACCTAGCTACAAGCCATATATCATATGTAATGCGTTCCTAGTAGTCTGAATAACAATGGATTATAACTATTTTACGTTTATAACTGATTGTGGCCAAACAAATATTAGCTACTCCTTAACACTAGTGAAAATCGCATTTATATCGGTACACACATCTCTGAGAAAAGTGTACCTACCCGCGCACAATCAGATAAAATTTATGAAAACTAAGTGAGTTTTTATATATTTTAATGTTGTTTATAAGCTATAGTCTTATAAACAACATTATGGTCGAACGCTTGTTTCTCCTCGCTGTTTTATAAAATACTGTGGTTTTACGCGCTATAGAAAGCACAAAAGTGACTAATAATAGACTTAGCGTAAAAAAATCAAGATGTGCAAGTACAGTGTAATATTACAATTAATAAAGCTCAAACCTCAGTTTCCGTTACATGAACCGGTGTCAAAATAGTAAGCAGCCTTCGATGGTCACCAAACGTATCATATTGATTAATGGAACACCACGGCTGCCATCGACAAGATTGCTTGTACTCGTCCAATAAAGCTCTATGTACTAATTCAGAACACGATAGATCCCTATACAAAAATTATTATATATACTAAAATTTATAAAAAACTGATATCTAATGGTCAACTAAATCAATCGACGTACCGCTGAAGAATAAAAAATTTCATTGTTTTGGCTATGTACATTTCTCGACATTTTGCATGCGATGCAACAGAAGTTTCAGACTTTAAATCGGTAGATTTGTCACAAACATATTCAGTTTGGCCCACTATGTCATCATCAATTGCTACTTCCTCCGTTTTCAACAGTTCTTTAGAACATGATTCGTCAATAATATTTATATTTCCTTCTTCATTAACTACAATTTTTTTTAAAAAAGAGTCTGTCATTTTTAGCCAATTTTGATGAATTTTTGTAACACTACTCTTATCATAAGAATTCACTTTAATTGTGCAGGTTGTATTTGATTGACATTCGTTACATGCTTCATAATTTACACTTAAATTATGTCCATCAAATTTAGCAGAAGTTGCTTTGTCTAATGACATGTCATAATGATTAAGAGTATCTACAGCTACTTTTGTACCATCAGGGGAATAAACAGAAACTTTATTATTTTCTTTATTTATAGTCACAGTAGTAAAATTAGTGTGCTCGATTGTAATAATAATATGGACAGATATATATCCATCTGATCGTCCATTCTCATTTATATCCTCTTCTTCCACTTTTCTTGACATAGAACTAGCAACGCTTGAATTATAATTGTAGTTACCTAAATAGCTTTTCTGTGATATTGACATTTTCGACTTTATTGTATCGGTTTCAATTGTATCAATATCAAATAAATCAAAATATTCCATTTCTTCTTTTGTCCATTCAGGATAAATCTCTTCATCTTCGACAATATATGTTGTTATAATTCTTGTATTATTAGGAAAAGTTACAACCTGCACCCCGTCCTTGTTAAGTAAAATATTGGTACCATCCATTCGTCTGGAGAATATCTCCCTTAAGCAATAATCTGTAGCAGTGCGGATTAGTAACCATTCAGTATCAAATGCAACACCATTAATCCATTTTTGCCTTAGTCCATTTGCAGAAATATATTCAAATTCCTCAATATTTAACTCAATTTCAGGTGACCTTATTTCCGAAATTTTATCGTCATCAGATAAATCATTTCTTGAAGCTTTTGAGGAAGTTTTACTAGGTTTTTCTTTAGTTTTATCTTTACTTTTTCCTTTTTTACTTTTATCGGAACTAGTTTCACTATGAATATCGTTAATAACATCAGTTGTAACAATCTTGGATTCGTATTTCGTGATTTTAATATAAGAACTATCAGGACGAAGCACTTCAATTTCCCCTGATTTCCTAAAAATTATTACTTCGCCGTTTAAACTTATACATCGCATGTTTTCATCGATATGGGGCAAAGAGATTACGTAATATTGCTTAATGTGAGAAAGAAGAAGAGAATTTTTTTCATATATACTTTCTGTAATAAGCCCATTTGGCAAAGTAAAGTAAAAGGAATGAAAACATCTTGTTTCGTATATTGGCCTTAAAGTATTTAATTTATCTGATGTAACCTTTAATGTCCGTTCCTTATATTTAGGAGTTTCTGTGGTGGATATAGAAAGTGTAGGTAATGGTACTTGATATGACTGTTTTGTTATATTTATCATAACTTTATCCTTACTTGTTATTCTAAATGATTCACAAATATCACGAATTTCTGGAGTAACATACTCTCCTATTGCCCTATGAAACCAAAATTCATTTTTACCATTGCCAGGAATTAATTTTAAAATTATGTATTCTGAATTACTCGGTATTATTAGAGTATAATAACTAGAAACACGAGTACCATCTTTTGAAAAGAAAGTCGAATCTCTACCTACAACCTCTACTCTCCTTTCGCCTAAATTGTATCCAGTAAATGATTTTTTAGGTATTTCAGTAGAATCTGCAGAATCGGTTAGACATGTTAAAAATGACTGCCGTAAATGCTTCGCTGTAGATGGACTGGATGACTTTGTTTTTCTACTACTTTTGGAATCCGGTTGTGTAGATGATGGAGATATAGTAGTAGTCTTTTTGGAACTAGTAAACTTGGTTTCGGTGGACTCCGGAGTAAGTTCAATTTGGGAAACATCCTGATATTTCAAAGACCCTTCTATTAAAAGTTCCATTTCTACTTCGTTATCAGCTACGCACGATTTAAAAGAAAATGGATTAATTAAATCTTTATAAATAGATTGAGTTTTCAATACCATATGTTCATCATAAAGTTGTTCTTCTTTTTGTATCCAATCATAGTGTTCTTCAAGCACAAAATCGAAGAAATCCTGTAAGCACAGCGGCGTTGGCAAATGACTACGCCATTCCTCACGCGCAATACTATCTTTATCGTGACTGTTATAGAACATTAATACAATAGAGTCTGTTAATTCACAATATTTATAATCAACACAATTGTATTTATTAAAAGCATCTAGCATTATTTGAAAAGCATTTATTCCAGAGAAGTCTTCAAAAAATTCATAATCATCAATAATATGATTAAATGGTTTATTATTAGCAATTTCTGCAGCAGAAACTAATTCACTAAGATCAGGGCAGTCAAACAGACGTTTAATACGTCGTATTTCTGATTCGTAAGGGTAAGGTACACTTAAAATATTTTCATTTTTAGTTATAGAAGGAAAAGATGGTGCTGTAGTAGTGCTGGAGTTCTGAAGAGTTGAATGCCTTTTTGACAAAGGTGTAGCAAAAACACTGCGTTTTAAATAAACTTTTTTAAAATCAGAAATAGTCGAAGAAGGCAAGTGGCGCTTTTTTAATGAACTTCTATTATTATACAATTTTCTACAAGACAATATATGAATTAGTCTGTTTAATTCGGCGGTTTCCAGATCCACCCTATCAAAGCAAGATAATAACACATTTATATGAAAACTTATTTTAGCTTCTATCTCACCTTGCGGTGCATATTGATTTTTCCATAAATTGTTGATGGGCATACCAAATAAAGATGACCATATTATATTGTCCAAGTTAATGTTTCCCAAGTGAAAAGTAGTTTCCTTGGCGAAATCGCCATAATTAATAATTATAGGATCTCTATGATTCTCATATTCTTCTCCGTAGGTAATGCGATAAGATTTTTTATCAGATTCAGTTTTACAAAGATTATTAAAAACATCTTTCACTAGTATTTCTGCTTTTTCTGCTCTTTTATTACTAGTATTCACATCATTTAATGTCAAAGCAGTAGATAAAGAACTTTTGCTGCTTTTCTCAATAAGTTCTTGGTATTTAGATACTGATTGAAGTATACTGTCTAATACAGAATATATAGTAATAGATTCTAAAGGCAAGTCATTAATAAGGTGCTGATAACATTTTTTATAACGCTCGTCCTCTTTGTCTTTGGGTATATTTATAACATCCATATTTTGTAAATAATTAATATGTTGTCTTGACAAATCCTGAATGTCGTACATTAGATAACATAATTCATCATATATTTTATCAGGGTTGCCAGAGAGATTTTCAGTATTCCAATATGGAGGAGTGAATACAATAAAAGCGGTATTTTTAAAGTCATTTGCAGAACTTATATTAATGCGCAGTTGCTGCAAATCCTCCCAAAAATTTAATGACTTCTCTGTCAATATTTCAGTTTGACTTTGACCTCTTTTCGTAGAACGAAACAAGCTTGAAGGAACTTTGGCTACAGTAGGGTCAATTCTAATCTGGACTATGGCCGTCAAGGGTATTCCAATTTTTATGAGACAACTTGGTAAATACGGGTCAACAAACCCCGTAACAGCAACATAAAGGTTTGGGCCATCAGTGGGATAGTCATCAACATAAACTTTATCCCGCCATTCTTCACCTCTTACCCTTAGCAAAGTATTATATTTTTTCCCCTCAGTTGGTTCCGGTGTTTGGTCACTGGGTTCACGTTCTCCTTTCTTTTCTTTTCCCTTTGGAGGGGGTGGAAGATCTATAGGTTGCGAGGGTTTTTCACTAATAGTGCCTCTTACTTCGGTTTTATCAATCATAGTTGACGATTCTCTTTTCATTCCTTCTTTAACTTCTAACCTCTGGCGTTTAATGAATAAATATTCGTCTTTCATCTTTAATATAAGATGTTTAATAATCAGTGCTTGAATATCCGGAGGTATATCCTTTTTATCCTTAAGGAATGACTGTCCCTCCTCAAAAACTCTTAAATTATCATCTTTCACTTTCTTTTCTCCTCCTAACTGATTAACCATGAAAGTAGTTTCAGTTTTACAAATATTTTTAATAACAAATCTTTTTTCTTCAGCTGCAAATATTTCAAATTTATTCAAATAAATTCTATCCTGGTCACTACCAGCAGCTTCTATAACAATTACTTTAACTTTCCAAGTATCACTGTCTAGGGGAGCTTCTTCTATTGACGTACGCCAGGAATTTTCATTGAACATTTCTTTGACTTTTTTAGGTCCCATCTTATTTGGAAAAAACTCCAAACACTTATAAGGATAAGTAATAATAATATTAAATTGATTATTAATAATCTTCTCAATGACATGTACCTACGTACACATAAATCAATTTGTTGTGACATATGACACTTATTATTTTATGAACGTTTAAATATATATATATGTATAGTAATAAGTAACAAAACAAGAACATCGCCTAAAATATTTTTTTAAGCTGTACCGAGTGTGGACAAAGAGCAATTAAGAATAAAGTAATTAACGCCATCTGGTATCGAATATACCAGACCGACAAAAGTAAATTTGACTATGTTGGCATACAAGCATAAGGCCCATCTGATGTCATAGCCTACGGAAACTTATGACACCACCCCTGGTGTCGTCACGTGTGCGTTGCAGACATATCATAAAAATAGTTTGATTGGTTTTGTTTGTATATATATTATTTGAAGGTCCAAGTCAAACACGACTTTCATGCCCGATCTGTCATCTTCCACAGATGTCCAGCCAGCGTACATCGCTAGCACAGTACCATTAAAAATGGTATATGCAACGATGGAGGATATAAAAAGCAGTTGCTGTTAATTTTTTTTTTTGTGGATGATAATGGAATGGTGCACCCGCCTGCGCTAACGGTTTACGCTGGCGGGGCACCAGTGGAGGATGATAAGATGAGCATGAGGTCAGGTCAGTTAGCCCATCGTGACTAATTCACCAGGAATTAAACACGATGGTTTCCAGGGGGAACCGCGTGGAGGTCGACCTGACAAGGTATATTGCTAGCAATGGGGTTATCAATCCACATTACTAACAATCCCCTTCCCCCCAGTTGCTGTTAATTATTAAACCTTATCATATCGACCTCCACGCGGTCCCGCCTGAAAACCATTGTAGTTATTACTTGGTGCATTCACTGTGAAGGGCTAACGGATCTGACTTATTTATTATACTAGCTGTCCCGGCAAATGTTGTTTTGCCTTAAAATAAAAATAAAAATTTAGGGGTGGACTACCCCTAACATTTAGGGGGATGAAAAATAGATGTTGGCCGATTCTCAGATCTACTCAATACGCTCACAAAATTTCATGAGAATCGGTCAAGCCGTTTCGGAGGAGTATGGGAACGAAAACTGTGACACGAGAATTTTATATATCTAGACACGCGGCAGCGTGTCAAGCCGAGTTTCAAGTAAACTGGCTTGCAGCACCGTGTGTATATTTACACGAACCATTTGGAGCCACTTTTGACCCCCTCATAACTCAAAAACTCTTTCACACAAACCTGTCAAATTTGGTTCATATATTGAGACTTGCGAGATAAATATGTGTTCCAAATTTCATAAACATATCTCAAACGGTTATTTAGATATTAATGTCCAAAAATCGTCATTTTTATCACTGATCAACTATAGATCAAAATTATAACCCACTTCCAGATGACCTAGGAAGTTCAAATTTGGTATGCAGATAGGTAATTATCATTTTACTACAATTTTTCACTTTAATTGATTCTATTTCAACTTATACTGGACGAATACTAAAATTCTATGAAAACGTCGATAGCCACCAATTGACATTGATCCCTGGCGAAAAATCTCATCTTGTACTGGACGGAAAGTAATATTGTATGAAAACGTCGATCATTACCAATTTACGTTGACCCCTTCACATCAGTGTCGATAACTAGCAAACTTCAAATATTGCATTGAGCGGTAAACACTAGTTGCTATAATTTAGATTCTGTCTAAAATATACTCGTACTTATAACTAGGAGTATAGTCGAATTTCGTATTTATTATGTTATTAACTGAGATTTGGTATTAATTATTGTTTCAATATTTAGCGCACATCGATAGTGTAAAATCATTATTTTTATAAATAATTATTAAATAATAGGCATTTCGGTATAGGGCGCCGCGGTGGCGCCGTGTGGGAGCGGTGCGATAAAACTCAATGTTTTGTTTCTGGATATCTATCCTATAAGGTTGCGATTTATGCTACGAAATTTATAGCTTTCTTAAATTATACTTATATATTTGTGATTATATTATTATTACATTATTTTAGTAAATACGTATGGTATAGACAATAGTTTAAACCAAAAATTAATAACAATTTTAGTATAGTTATAAGTAGGAATGTATAGTTAACTCGAGAATAAGAACTTATTGGTAACAAATTGTTTTCTTGAGAATTCAATAGATAACAGTCAATTTGTTACATAATCGTCTTTAGGAACTATAACGTGTCAATACGAAGTTTCAGATATTAAATAATGTATATGTTGATAGAGAACAATTCCGTATTTGCTTAACATATGCTATTACTATCCACAAATCACAAGGCCTTAGTTTTGGCAGTCCTCTTCTCAACATAGGTTCCTCTATATTTAATAAAGGGCAGGTTTACGTTGTGCTCTCCAGAGTTAAAACCTTAGATGGAGTACGTCTTAACAATTTAGATCCAAGTCACGAGAGCTCTATTGTAGAGTACAACCATCTGTGGACGTTATACCGCCCCGATTTGCCCAAAAATTCCTGATACTGAATTGGCAATGCACTTGAACATTTAAAAGTTACAAGAAAATATAGAAAATAACACAAAAAAAAGACAATTATACCCCGTAAATATACGAAAATACAGTAATTTATTAAAAATAATTTGGTATTAATTTAGTTATAAATAAGTACCTCGTATAATTTATGTACAAAAAGTAATGATATCCCATCAAAAACATAAATGTGAAATGATAGCCGAGTTTAATATTATGATATATGGCTTGATTGTAGACTTCTACGACAAAAGAGATGAGATCTAAATGGGTGCCAAGTTCAATGGTCTGTCCTGAAATGTATTTATAACAATATAAAATATCATTTCTTCTTATAACTTAGGATAATATACTGTAGCCTAAGGTCTAACTTGGCCAGTTCTCATATACCAATTATTACTTTCGATTGCTAGTTACTATTAATATTAAAATAGGAACCGACAAGTAACATGTTTAGAACTTGCGAAGGCTACAGTATATTTCGTATATGAAAACTAGCCAAGTTAGACCTTAGGCTTATGTTTTTGATGGGATAAGATTATACTGCACTGCCCCCAGCACTCCTGCGTATAAGGTTCATCCATTGAAAAGCATATCAGTATGCTGCGCTGCTGTGGAAAAGTGTTTCGTCGATGTTACAATTACACAAATAAATTAATCAGATTGAAAAATTGACATAGTGTAACGTCATCATATTTTTCAAATTTCAATGGTAGTTTCAAGTCAATCACTTTTAAAAAATATAATTTTAATATGGTGGTGTGATGCAAGTCTAATTTCGCTATAAACCATCAAAACAATGGCATCATCTTCATTGGCGAATGTGCCTCCAGTAGATAGGTATAGATCCATCTGGGGTATTTAAATATATCCCTATTAAATTATATGATAGATAACAAAGCGAAGAAAACTTTATATACATTGTACGCGGTTACTGCAAATGCAATTACCATTCAGACGTATATGAGGAGGTACAAGAAAAACTGCATCGATTAGATTGTGAAACAGTGGGCGAAGGTAGAATATCACATGAACCAACTATTAAGAAGATTCACATCTATGATTATTCACAAGGCTATGTAAAAACAGCCAAAGCTGCATTCCCCAACTATAAATCATAATTAGTGATGAAGGATATTAAATGCAGTCATATTGTAATATATTATTAAATTTATTTTTTTATCATTTATGTTCTATATAATGTATATCATTTATTATAAATGTGCAGTTTCAAATTAAAATATAGTCAGATAAGACTGTATTTGTCCATATGAAATTTTAACAGGGCTTACTATTTTCATACTACTTTTATATTGATAATATTTGTAGCATTTTCAATGCCATTAAATAATAAATATAAATAAATAAAAATTGTATGTGTGTTATTTGTTAATTAATATATAAGAAATAAAAGACTTTTATTTAAGGAACTATGTATTATTAGAAATATATATATATATAAACTTAAATAATTACAGTGTTCAAATTACCCGTGGTTATTATCACGATCCTAGATCCTATTCACGTGTGTATAATTATTTGTATTTAACTCTTACTCACTAAATAACAAACTCCTTGTGAATTTTATTCGAAAACATTATTATAAGTTCATTATGGAACAATATTTGATAATTACTCAGAATCTACTTCATACAGTAACAAAATAGATTTACATTACTTAATATTAACCTCGAATGTTTATATATGAAGATACAAGGGTTTAATTATTACAAATGCTTATTTAAATGTTTATATTATTTATTATTAGCAGTATTCCAGTGTATTCAATGAGATATGCAGAGTAAACTGCAAAATACAAAGTCATAACAATTTTTGTGCCATAAAAATGTGGAACATTATTTTAAGTATTTGCTGAAAATAGGTATTAAACATACTATATGAGTTTCAAAGTTAAAACTCACTTGGATTGACTTGGTTTGAACAACGTTACCCAGCATTTTGCAAGAACCAAGATCAGTAGTTTCTTCTAGTCATAAATAAGATGTAAAATTCAACAATGCGGTATAGGCGCTTTATTTCTCATATATTATAATATGTATACAAACAAAAACCAATGTCAATGCATTTAATTACCAACATACCAACTAATACATTACCACTTCACATTTATAAACTACAGTACACAAACTGTACAACACTGTCTCCCATGTATATATAATTAAATTGTTTAATATTGTACTAAATCTAATCTTTACTCTTACTCAAGTAAACAATGAGATTGTTTGTTTATTGCAAAATATCTAACATCTAACATTCAAACTATTTCAGGTAAGTGTTTTTCTACCCACTCTTTAATAATATTCATTCCTCGCTTATTGATGGAGTGTCCCAGTCTCTCCAAGACATGGAACTCCCCTTGAACCCCCAGTTCTTTTACTTGATTGTAGGTACTTTGGCCCCAAGGAAAATGAACCAAGTCATCACTGTCGCCATGTAATTGAAGCAGAGGCGGTACTGAAAAATGTTTTTTATAAGTAATGAAAGTAAGACAAGACAATAAAAAAGCCTGTTCTAGATGATCTACATGATTTTAATGCATATTAAAGTCTTTTTCTAAATTCTTCCTAAAACAATGTCATCATCATCATTTCAGCCCGAAGACATCCACTGCTGAACAAAGACCTCCCAATTTATTACCTAAATAATAATTTTAGTCATACAAGTTGTAAATTAATTATTAATTAATTAATTAACTTTGGCGTTAAGGTTTGTTAACCATAAATACGCAGGTTTATAATAAAAATATCTAGAATCGAATACATACATGAAACATCACCACATTTCTTGAGCTCTTGGTACACAATAGAATTATCATTTAGAAATGAACTGAATACAAAGGCAGCAGCTAAGTTGCGATCCCATCTGTATGCAGTGTGATATGTTAGTGATCCACCCATTGAGAAACCACCTGAAAACAATAAATTTATATACAAAGATTCAAGAAAAACATATAAAGAGCAATACATATAAATAAAAAATAACAAATCCAACCTAATTTGCTGCAATACCATGTGAGGAATAATGTCTTGTTATTATTTATATATTAGAGCATCTGAGGAATATAATCACAATATCTCGGACAATTCACATTGCCTTATCTAGTCTCATGCTAAGCAGAGCTTGTTTTATGGGTAATAAACTATTGATATAAATACAAACATATATTATTTTAAGTATACATAATAATAATAATAATAATAATCTCAGGACAATTTACACAGCGCCATCTAGACCCAATTTAAGCTAGCTAAAGCTTGTGTGATGGGTACTAGACAACTGATACAAATACATAGATAATTGTTTTTTTTCCGTAAATACATACATATTATACATAGAAAATACCCAGACCGATACAAACAATCATACTCATGAATACAAATGTTTGTGTCGTGCGAGGAATCGAACCCGCGACCATCGGACGTAAAGTGGTGTGCTAGACCGCTAAACCACAGAGGTCGTCGAATACATAATATATATAGAAAACACCTATACTAATACACGTAACCATATTCATGATCTCAAATGTTTGTACCACATGAGGAATAAAATCAAATAAAACAACAGAAGGTGGTGTGCTAAATTGCTAGACCGCAGAGGCCAGGAACAATATTAAGATTGCTATGTTACTATGTTCTGTGGCTACAAGAAATAATAATATAAATATCTGCCTGCCTAAACCTGACTGTGGTTATAGGAATGAAAGAAATATATTTATTTCAGATTATTAAATATATTTACAATTCAGAATCAGAATTATATATGAAACAAAGTGCAGTCAGGTAAATTTTCCCCTTCTGAAGATCTCTAGAGATTCCTTCCTAGCAATGTGACGGTAATAGCCATTGTAATGATGATAACAACTTATAATGTCATCATTAACTTAGAATATAGATCAATAAAAAAATTAAGGTATATTTTCTCCTAAAGAGCTGAAGAAAATGTATTAGTACACACTTATATAGTTACAATGAAGTAAATATGCATGAGATATATTAAGTTGAAGAAATTAGTGATATGTATAAAATGTCTATAGCAGTGAATTCTCTTTACCTAAAGGACTTGTTCTAGTCACAATTCTGGTATTTTAAGTATTTCATTTAGAAATACCAGAATTAAAAGTCATCATTTAAACTGAAAATGAAAAGTTTAACTAAACATAATTTATACTTAGGAAATAGACTATTGACTAACTTTACTTATAGACCCTCCATATACAAATAATTCAATATTTAGTAATCCTGTCTTACTTATGTGTCCAGAAAACATATAGATTTATAAATGTTTCTTTTCACCTGCTGTTTCTCTCTACCTGCACCAGCACCTCCCTTTGCTACTGGTTGATCAAAGTTGTCTCATACAAAGTTGAAATTATAAATCAATAATTTATGAAATGTTACGAATCAGCAGGATATTACCTACACACAAACATATTTCTACTCTCAATCTTAATATTATATATGTGAAAGTCTGTAAGTATGGATGTTTGTTACTGTTTCAGGTAAATACTACTGAATGATTTTGATTATACTTTACAGTAATATAACTTATGCATCATAATAACACATAAGGTACATTTCATATTAAATTCTAAAAAAATTTAACGCAAGTGAAATAGCAGGCACATCTTTAGAGTTAAATATTTACTTTGCTTTATATAATGAGTATATACAAATATCTTACCAACGACTATTCTGTTACTTGGTATTCCTGCATTGTTTTCTTCCTTTATTAAATGCATTACTTCAGTCTCAATTTTTGCTAATGAATCCAGTTTTTCTGGTGCTTTAGGGGATATATCAGACCGGTCAAACCAAACATTACTCATCAGACCCCCAGATGGGGAATAAGGTTGCAATGGAGCAGTTGGGTACATAACCTTGATGTGAGGAAATGAAAAGTTTTTCACCATGAGTCGGACCCATTCCTTCATATCAGCACCAGATGATCCTGTAATTTCAATAATATAGAATTACAAGGTATTACAACATCGATCAACAAAATAGTCTATCTGTCTTAATGATTTAAACAACATTCACCTAATTTAATAGAATTAGAATTAAATAGAATTTTAGGTGAATGTCACATAAAATTCTATTAAATTATCTTCAACAATTTAATTGTAAAACAGTAACAGCGAGACAGACACGCCTTCACATAATTAAAATATTAGTGTATTAATACATATAAGTTTTTAACTTGACATGGTCATTATTATCATAAAATACTGAAAAGTATCCAGTAGTTTTAGTTCTATGGTAAATATTGAATATGCCGCTGTTTGTATTAATAAGTAAGGTTATGTAGTGTTTGTTTATTCAACAACATACCAGATCCATGAAAAAAGATAACAGTAGCAGTATGTGCAGTACCAGTGTGTTTTGTTAAATGCAACACACCGAGTTTTGACATGTTAGGTTTACAAAGTATATAAAATAAATAAATTTAAAATTTAATGAAACTATCAAGGTTTAAATGACAATTTAATTAAGTTTTAATATTCGTCAAAGTCGGACAGGCAAAGAGAATGACCCATACTGCCTATGTCTAGTAGTAGTAGCAAAAATATTTAAGTATAGATTTACGTATTGTAATTTACCTATTTTTCAATATTTCATATTTAGTCTAAAAAATTTGTATACATATTTTTTTTTAAATATTACTATAATTGGGGTTACTTATTGCAATAAAAAAAATGTGATATGAATATGAATAAATTTTGCGTAACAAAAATTAAAAATAATACCTAGCTACACAATAAAATAAAATGAAATTAATAGGTTACTTGTATTTTTACAAGGTAACATGGTGAATAAATAATTTCTTTTTCTACATATCAGATACCTCTAACAATGCTATTGCTTTATATATTAACATCATTTCATGTTCTTCATAACTTACATTTTTTGATTTCATTGGGGCAATCCAATGAAATTTACGTTGATTTACTATATTGCTTTTTAGTTTTTGGTTATGAGTATTAAGTATTGTTTCTAAGCCACCTCCTACCTCATATTCGTTAGGAGCAGGCGTTTGAGTTTGTTGAATGGGAAATCGTGGTGCTCGAAATAGAGAATTATGATGCACAGCTGGTAGACATTTTGGATGCTCTAAACTATAGTAACAAGGTCCAGGTGTTTTAACACAACCAAAAACCGGCATCCAATCATACCAAGGTTGAAATCTCCCTTGTAAAGATAAGAATGGTACTTTAGATTGCACTTGTGGATGTCGCCCTAATTTGATTCTTGATTGAGGAAGATCAGCTGGACTCGGTTCATTATTATTTTTTATTAGTGGTTTCATTCTTATTGTTTTTGATTTAAATCCCCAAGTTGGATTACAGCAGAGGCTATTGACTTTACAGTACTTTGTTTGTGATTCTATTTTACCATCATTATCTTCTTCCAGTACATGATCTAAAAATCGGACTGAAGAAGATCCGAACGGCGCTACGGGGCAGTGCATAAATTGACAAGGATTTAACCTGATATTATAACTAGCCGGGCTTGGTCCCTCTTCTCGTCGAGATTTAAATCTTTGACTTTTAATACCAAAGGCAGCAGGCTTATATAACTTTGCGTGGCATGATGTTTGTGGAAAATTCCGAGTCTCAAATGTTCTCTTTATAAAATAATCAGCCGGTCCAGGCCGTTCCACGTACTTGGGTATCACAAATCTTTTAGCTTTAGGACCAACAAATTTGACTTTGAAACCTTTGGGCAAATTTGGACTGTAACTAGCTGGACCAGGACGTCCTTCTGATATATTTCTTTGTTGAACAATTTCTATAAAACGCAACTGTTTCGATGTTTTTCGTTTGAAAGCTCGTACAGTTTCAGCACATAATTCATTCTGTAGTAGTTCCCGTTTCAAAAAGTAATCAGAAGGACATGGTTTGTCATTTATAAATGATTTCTCTTCCCGTTGAGTAGTCCATTTGCTCCATTTCCAGCCACGATAGAAACCAGTGTGTTCATTGACCTTGACATCATAAAAAGGCGGACTGTTATTAGTAACTTCATTTCTTATACGCTTTTGGGAACCATTTAATGATATATAAAATCCGTTGTCCCATTTAGAAGGAGCTGACAACCCACCATCGCCCAATATAGATCTGGGTGGTGGTCCCTTATATAAACATTTATGAACTTTTACTTGACATAATTTTTTCTCTGTTTCTTCATCTTTAGGTCCATGGTCACATACATTTGTTACACTACATAGACAAATAATCTTTTCCAAATCATCTTTGTTAAAAGCTTCATAGGGAAAACGAGGGATTATAGATTTTATAGAAGTACAATTGGGAATTTTTGAATTGCGACCTACATCATAAATAGCATGTGTCCATATCTTTACGTCGTCTTGAGTATTACGAGGTGTTTTAGATAGGAATGGAACCGTGTTCAACTTTATATTACGCTTATCGCCTTTTTGGTATGCACCAGGATCCAATAATTTAAAGTATTTCGGTGTGGGTGGAAATCTTAGTCCGTCATTAAATGCCATTACAAGAGGATAACAGTTAACTACTATTATAATATTTAATACATTCGAAAATCGGTATATAAATTAAAAGTATGTAGATTAGCACAAAATATATAGCAGTATTGAAATATTTTATAAATTTTAATAATAAGAAGAGTAAAATAAAATAATTAAAAAATTGTTTACCTAAATAACCAAAGACAACATGACAAATTGTTTACTTGTTAATCAAATTAGTAAACTAAAAAGGACTGAAGTCGATCGCTCTATATGCACCGTAAACCAAATCTTAAACCATTCGTATTGATTAATACCAATGAATTTTTGTTTTAAGGAGTTTATAAAGAAATGGGCCACAAATACACACAAAATTCAGTAGAAATATTTTGAGTAGTCGAACTATTACCAACAGTAAACGATATGAATTGTCTAAGAAAATATAGTAAGAAGCTACACCCTCCAGGTTGTGAACAGTGCGGTTACGGAAAACTAATATCATAGATGCGAAGTGTACAAATCTACTTTATAAATGCTACGCCTATACACACAATATTTCTACTAATAGTAATTTTGGTATTGCCTGTAAAGCGAATGTGGATTTTGTGTGAAGTGGCAAATTACCTTCCTACTTTTAATAAAGAATATTATGATATCTGTGATAATAGTAACTTAGAATTAGTTACTTTTTATAACAAAAGCTAATCCAATCTGCCAAATAAATATATTTCAAAAATTCTTCCAAATAATCAAGCATGTTGTTGTCTTTAAATACAATTTACTGGTTAAATCACTTTCATCACAAGAAAAAATAATAAGAATTTTCAAATCAAGGCCCATTCAGTACGAAGGTTGTGGTGATTCCTCCAGAAAAACACGTTAATGTAATTTCTTCTTAATACTTAAAATGTAAGGGAGAGTTCCAGTGTTGGAGTCACAGGCTGCACTGGCTAGAACTCAGAACAACAAATAACTATGAAGCTGTCACTACTGTCAGTTGTCTGACTTAGTTTCGCAGTTATTTTATTTTAATAATCATTTAATCAATAAAGTTGAATAAAGTAGTAGCACTACCAGCATCTCTATTGTCGCACAACGTTTACCATTGATTATTAATATTTAAATGATCTTTTTAAAATAATTTATTCTAGAAATAATTTTTATTCTATCAACATTCATATTGTTTATAACAATTATGCTTGTGATATACTGTAGTAGTCCGCAAATAAATTTTATCTTTTATCACCAAAAACATTGACTTACTGATTTATCGATCATGTTTAATGGCATTATTTGGTGAAGTTTTACGTGAGGATGATGCATAAAAATGTAGTATTAATCGCATTTCCAATTATATTGATTTTTGCCAATGAGCATTTACTTGTTGCTGCATCATGTAATCTTTCCAATTCTACTTATGTTGAATACAAGTACAATACAGATGTGGTTGGCAGTGAACATATTATTACGTTTAAGGGATATTTCTCAAGATCTACCAGAGAAAACTATGTAACCGCGGCCTTGAAAAATGCTGGGGTAAGTTATGAACCTGATTAATTTATGATGTTTGTGTTTTCTAAATTATAATTGTAAGTATATTTTTTTATAGAATATTCTGTGCAAAGTTTAGTAAAGCTAAAAGTCAAACGTATTTCAAGAATCCCCATTTATTTACACATTGATGATAAGTACATGTGTGAACTTATCAAATTACAAACATTAATTTCTAGACTAGTTGATGTAGAATCTAACTTAAAACTCAACTTATGTAAAACATTTCATATAGGTAGTTGTGGTGTAGCATGGTCACTTTAAGTATAGAATACACAGTACATGCTACATTATACATATAAAAGAGTTAAATAATATTCTATAAATAAGTAAAGATAGTATAAGTTGATTGTGTATTGGAACCTATATAGTGTAACGACGGCAGTTGGAGCTACAAGCTCCATGGGGCGTCCCAATCGGCAAGTAGTTTCTTTTATCACAGTGTCTCACTTATTCTGTGCATTGGGTATGACACAATTTATTCCTTAAGATTACTGCTTTGTTTTAGTCGGGTACAGTAATGCTGTTTTAATAATTGAGTATATATCAATTTAGGAAGCTATAAAAGGTAATCTACAATTTTTTTTCCATATTCTTTTCTTTTCTATCTGCAATCAGCCCTTCTGGCTGTAATCAGATTGTGTGTAAGTGTTGTAGTCCACATATTTAACAGTGTCTTTATGTGGTAAAGCATTATCTCCCAGCCACACTGTAGGGTGAGTCCTCCGTTTTAGAGTAAAGGTGACTCTACAGATTTTGTAATGTTGTTTTGACTATTCATTATTAATTTTTACCAGGCCATTCTGGACAACAGCAGAAATCATATTAGGCATGTTGTTACTCTGCAAAGGTGGTTATAGTAATCCCATTAACTTATGAGACTTATTCCTATGTATACTTAAGGTACAATACAGGTCTGAGAATTCCTATGCCACTCCTGCTTTGATCTCATAGAATGAAGATTATTCTTTTAATTCTCAAACTTTGAATAGACTATGTAGCAGATAATATTGTAGTAGAAGGTAATAACTGTAACAGGTTTTTCTTAATCTTTCCAGTTAATCTTAATTCTGTGTGAGTTGTAGAATAAAAAATATTATAATTTAAAAGTGCTTCAGTAAGCTCATGTGAATAAAAACTTTTCTTTTTCCTATTTATACAGTAGTCCTTCATTCCATATCTGATGAATTCTTATGTATTCGCAAAAAGGCTGTCAAACAGAATTTTGTTTTTTTTATTGGACATCTGAGACACCAGGATTGTCAGATGCATGTTGTTCACCCTTAAGAAATTATAATATACCCTTGGGGTGTAGTTTGGCCAGGCATACTCTTACAGAAGTATATTCATATTGTTCTCATTAGGTATATTATTTGCGTTGCATACCGCAGATAAATCTTTAGCAAGAACATTGACACTGTCTTTACTTTTTCTAGCATATTAAAAAAATATCAATGTACATAAATTTGTACTAACGAGTATGATTATGTGTATTGGTTAAGGTGTCTTCTATGTATATTACATATGTATTTCCAAAAATATATATAAACATATGTATAGGTATCTGTGATGTCTAGCACTCATAACATAAGATTTAATACCCAAGAAATGGATGGAGCCGTGTGAAATGTCCTAAAATATTATTTTTATTATTATAATAATGTTCTGCTTAGTTACGGACTATGTATTGTGTGACCTACGTATAATCCAGGGTATAAAAAAATATAATTATGAACTTTTTGGTAGGTATCAAATTGGACATTATTACAACGAAATAATCCAGCTAACGACTATCCAAGTGACTTTGATGTGATCGTGTTAGAGGAGAATGGATATCGTGCGTTGGATGCTCTACGAGATCACCCAGCAATTCGTCGTGTCACTGTTCAAAGGCAGGTTCAACGGACCATAAAATATATCAAAGAGGTGAGCTGTACTTGATTTTTTTTACGTATTTGGAATGCCTTTCAATTTTACGTTCAACCTAATGTTAAAGTTGTCAACCGTTGGCAACCGTTGTCTATATAAAGAAGTCTATGATTTTAAGTCTGTACAAAGCATATAATTCCACGGTGAGCTTAGTCTCTAAACAAAACATACAAAGTAAGCAGCTTAGAGTTGGAAATAGAGAAGAGACAGACAGTACTTACCCATACAGAGAAGTCACACTTTGTACAAAGTCTATTTCGGGTAAAATTTTCGTTTAGGTTGACTTACAATATATATTCTTTTATTAATTAAACAGTGTATCATAAAACTATTCACTACTTATACGCTTTTCAAGAAATAAATGTAGTAGAATTGCGTTCCTATAATTATATGTTTTCATTTGTTTTAGGACGAGTGTGGACCTGCTGGTTGTTTATACGCAGGTTGGCGTAATCATCGAATTCGCGCCTTACGTTCACTTAGAAAACCACGTGAGGTACGAAATGTATTGTTTAATATAGGATTTACTTATCCTCATTATTGTATTGGCGAGACAATTTAAAGTTTTATATTAATGAAGTACACTTTGTAATCCCTTACAATTTCAATTCTCCTGATAGTCACTAATACATCTAATTTTTATGGAGACATCGTCTGTTCCTTTATTGTGGATTTATTTACTATTATTTCTCTGTTTAAGATCCAAACCCTCAAACGATTTAACTTTTAACATTACATTGCAATCAGTATCGTTTAAACATTAGTTAATCCGCTGTTAACTCTCAATCGTTACAATGAATTGAAAGTAAAAATATATAATATTATATATTTTCACTACCTACAGAATGGTGGCTACAATTCTCGCAGGTTACTAAGAACAGTTCCACGCCAGATAACGGCAGTATTAAAAGCAGATGTACTTTGGTCGCTCGGTGTTACAGGTGACGTTATCTTTTTTATTATTGTGCTAAGTGTACACGGATATCTTTATCTCCTGTTGGCCAGGGAATGAACGGAAACCGTTTCTTATTACTTATTGAACACCATGGAAGCTATTTCAAAATTTCTTACTAGAAATTTAGTACGTATTGATAGATCATTCAGTAATATATATGGATATGTACTTATCAATTTGCCAATAAAATATGTATAATATATTATAAGATATGTATAAACATGAAGAACCTTTTTCTTTAATTCCTACTTGTTAATATTATTTTGTTGTGGAAGCAACTTTTAATAAAGAAATGAAATAATTTTAATACAGGAGAGGGGGTTAGGGTAGCAGTGTTTGACACAGGACTGGCCCGACATCATCCGCATTTTGGCCGGGTGCGTGAACGCACAGACTGGACTGGAGAAAATACTCTGGACGATGCTCTTGGTCATGGCACCTTCGTAGCTGGCGTCATAGCTTCGCGGACTGATTGTCTAGGTTTCGCTCCCGATGCCGATTTGCATATATTTCGTGTGTTTACTGATAACCAGGTAATAATTAATTACTTATGCTAATGTGTTTAATAATTTAACTTTATATGTATATTCATAGTATAAATTAGTGATGTGGAGAATTTAATTATATATGAAATAAATTTAGAGCCCTTTTTTAATTGTTTGTTATACAGGAGAGACAGCACTAACACAGTTTTTTAATTATTTAAATATGTTATTAGGTATCATACACATCGTGGTTCCTGGATGCCTTTAATTATGCAATAATGCGTAAGATCGACGTGTTGAATCTCAGTATTGGGGGTCCTGATTTCATGGACCACCCATTTGTCGATAAGGTCTGGGAATTAAGTGCTAATAAGGTAAATATTTTATATGTTATTGCTATTTTTAATACTCGTATTTTACCACAAAATATAAATGAATATATAAATTTTTAGTGTGTGGCTTAACAACAAAATGACAACTGTTATTATTTGCTTAGGTCATAATGGTATCAGCGATAGGCAACGATGGACCCTTGTACGGGACTCTTAACAATCCAGCGGACCAGATGGACGTAATCGGTGTTGGTGGGATTGGGTTCGACGATCGCATTGCGAAATTCTCATCCCGTGGGATGACTACGTGGGAATTGCCGCATGTACGTATTTTATTATAACACTGTGTGTACATAATTTTTTCTTGTTTATCTTCAGTGAGATGAGTTGAAACAAGAGTACCCAAAGGCTCGTCTTTTACACAAACATACAAGTGAGAATTTTCTTTCAGGGCTATGGCCGCATGAAACCTGATATAGTGACATACGGCAGCGGTGTCCAGGGATCAAGTGTTACTGGAGGTTGTCGATCTTTAAGCGGTATGTACGTTAAACATAACTTTACGTTCATACATACCTATAATGTGAAATATATTCATTAGAACTACCAAGACAACACTACTTCCATCGTATGAAAATATAAAATGTAAACATTTCGACTATGTGGATAAATAAACTATATATTTTTAATTTTATTTAATATATATATATATATATATTTTTTAATATGTGCTGAATAATTAATTGTAGGAATCATGTATATTTTATATATGAGTGTGCATGGTTATAAGGCCATATGAAGGCCGAAAAAGGGATGGATGGACTGCGTGAAAGATAATGTTGTAAGAAAGGGAATAAATAAGATCACAGCGAACAGAGACGAGTGTAGGAGAAAGTTACATCGCCCCAAATAAATTGGTTAAAGAAGAAGTAGATGATGATGATACTAATTAACTAATTGTAGGGAAATCG
Source organism: Achroia grisella (assembly GCF_030625045.1). Lineage (NCBI taxonomy): Eukaryota > Metazoa > Arthropoda > Insecta > Lepidoptera > Pyralidae > Achroia > Achroia grisella. Next base: position 984,278 of record NW_026712568.1, on the reverse strand, counting down.
TAATTTAATGTTATAATATACAGTGCTATAACTATAATAGCGAAAGTTGTCACTACTTGTCCACATGAATTGATTAGGTCTTGAGGAGGGATCTACAAGTTATCCACAAATTTACACAATTTTGTATATAAAGTTATAAAAAATGTATCAATTGAGTTTCTTGCTAGTTCCTCTCAACTGAAGTAACTAGCGCCAAACTAGATTATAGGGTTAATGATAAATTTAGACAATTTGACGTGCATATGTAATAAGAAATTGCCAATGTGAGTAAATTATTCGAACTATACTGTTTGCGTGATTCATCCTACTCTTAAATAATGGCGTAGTTTATCTAACTAATCTTAAGAATGTATTTAAAATAATTTGAAATGAAATTTATTGTTATTATTATCAATATAGGTACATCGGTGGCATCCCCTGTAGTGGCTGGTGCCATAGCATTGCTAGCTAGTGGTGTTCCACGACATCACTTAACTCCAGCGTCTGTCAAGCAGGCCCTGTGCATCACGGCTCGTCGACTAACCAACTATAACATGTTCGAACAGGGACACGGAAAATTGGACCTTATTAGTGCTTATCAGGTTGCTATTTTAACTCTGTATTTAATTTATATTTTATTAATTAACCTTGTTATGTTACTGTCTACTATCTTGCATTAACACGAGTGACCTCCAACATATTTGACAATCAATTTTGATTTATTTATAGTAATATTTTGGACTGGAAATTCTGTCTATACATATATTGTCTTTTCACGACTAAGCGTATGAATGAATATTAATAAGATCTGTCCAGCCGTTAAGACGTGAAAGGTAACAAGCGCATGAACACTTGCATTTATAATATCGTTACGGATTCTATTAGAATAAATTATGATACCATTGCATCTTAATAAATCAATACATAATTACATAAATGAATTAAAATTCTAACATTCTATATAAATCAGTATTATCGTATACATATGTAGTACCGAACCTATTTTATGACGTTGTAAATATATTATAATATATTGGACAAATTTCTATTCACACTCGGCACCTTCCCAGTTGTTTACTACTCCACATTATTTATATTTAACTTCAGTGTAAAACCAGTCCACCCTCCGCGTTGAGTATACCTGTTACTAATAAGCCATGTAGCACACTATCAAATAAACTACTATTGTAGTATAACTATTACATCTGTATACTCACTGCCTAGATACTACCTGGTCATGTCATACTTGACGCTACACTGGTGAGGTGTATATCATATGCCCATCGCGCTACAATTTTATTCCATTTCATTTCAACAGTTCCTCAGAGAATACGAACCAAAGGCAAGTTTGAGCCCTCCATATATTGATTTGACAGAGTGTCAGTATATGTGGCCATACTGCACCCAGCAGTTGTACTACAGCGCTCAGCCCACCATAGCCAATGTTACAGTTATTAATGGTCTCGGTGTCTCTGGACATGTGGTGAGTTGGATTATTATTTTATTAAGAGCAACACGCAAGTTTCTTATTCCTTCTTGTGATGTGAAGCTGTCTCAGCTTTCTAAATGAGCATTTGATGAAAAAAATCTATGAGTATTCAAAAGTTATTAAATAAAATTTATTTGAATAAGGAATCATAAAAACGTATAATTATATATCATGCCTAACTTATCCACAATTTGCCTGATTTTTTGAAAAGATAATATAACGGTACTAATTTTCGCATATATAGAATTTGTTTTTTTTTATGTGAGTTCTCTTATGGTGAAATAATAAACTTATACAGTGCTGTAGGAAATAACTGCTGTACAACATGATGAGCAGAATATACCAGTCTCTATTTCATTACTATTGTCACCCAAAAGCGTATTTGCAATATAAAATACTATCATGACTATTATCCTGAAGGGGATAGTTTCTAGACGTGACCGCAACTCTTGAAATACCCACATTTTATTGGATATATTTGAATCCAACATAGTTTTGTTATAAATAGATAGATTTTTTTAAACTTTGTATCCCAGATTTTAACTCACGACCTTATGGGTGTGTATGTGAGAACAGTAAACCATCACGATACTTTCATTACATTAAATAAAATTTTCAAAACAATAGAAAGAAGTAACCTGGCATCCTCACCTACCGCACGGCGGGTTGCTCTCTGTGTCTGTTGAACACAGTCAGATATTGTGGCCGTGGTCCGGTTGGTTGGCGCTCAGTTTCATGGTACTGGAAGAAGGAGCCACTTTTGATGGAGTTATTGAGGTAATTCACAATATACTAATAATGTAGGCCAGAACAAAAGTATAGATTAATTAATTCATTAACTGTGGGAAGCCACAACACATATCTTCGCGGAACTAGAAAAGCCATGTAAAAAAACGAATGGACAAAATAAATAATTCGCTAAAAAGGGCATGGACCTTCAGTCTATGGACAATAAGAGTATAAAAAATAGAGTAATAAAAAAACTATGTAAATGAAGTAATATACATTAATAATGGCCTTTCCATAAGCGGGAAGTATTTGGATCTCGATCAGCCGTTTAATTTGTAACTTTTTGCATATATTTTCCAACGCAATTCAATCTTTTATATTAATTTTCATTTATATTTCTTACATTTTCAACTTAACTAAAATATGGTTACAACTTATTTAAAATATGGTCTATGCTTCGTATGTCATATAAGCACCACAGTCCACCAAAATGATTACAGCGGAATATGCGTATATGAAAGAGTGAGTAGTTGTATTGTCAACAGATATTCAAATATATCGTAGTTTTTATAGGTATCCAAGTAATTGTAAATAATAACATCGCCGTCTCAAAATCCACAGTTTACATTTACATACATTCCAGTACGTTTGAAAGTTATCTGCTAAGATATCATTGACAATTTGTGCGGTAACAATAATAAGATTTTTTAACCATTCTACTATAATTGAGTTTGTATTTTATATTTGAAATAATATATAAATAAACTAAGAATTTGTACTTTTATATCATTATTAATTAATTATTATAATATAAAGGTTACGTTTTGTTAGATTAAAATATTAAGTATATGAATGTTTTGCAGGGCCATATAAATGTGACGATTGAAAGTCACGGCGAATACGGGGACAAGACCATGCGTAATGCGACACTGATGCTACCGATACGGTGTGTAAACACTTCATATAATTAAAGATCCACCTATAAAAATACTTCATCGTATTTTGTAAATATATAATAATTTTAAGAAGTCTGAGGCAAAAGAATTTTTGGAAGGCTAAGGTGCACATAAGCATGCCACATGCGTAAAATATTAAAATCTATATTTGCTCATTTGAATCAACTCCATCTTAAAAAGAACACATTCTAAATTACGCCTTCATATAAATACTAACTTATTTTAAGATTTTACGAAAGAAGTAGTCATAGGCTGGCATCAGTGAGCCAGTTCCATCTATATCTATGTCATAGATTCAGCTGAATGTTCAGATGAACAGTACCAATTTTTAATATAATTACAGAGCACGAGTGATTCCGGTGCCAGTGCGTTCACGGCGACTGTTATGGGATCAGTTCCATAGCCTGCGCTATCCTGGGGGCTACTTCCCCCGGGACGACTTAAGAGCTAAACACGACCCTCTGGATTGGCACGCCGATCACGTACACACCAACTTTAGAGACATGTATCACCGCCTCCGTGAGCACGGATATTATCTTGAAGTTATGGGTGAGCCTTGTGAACATTGCCTTTGTGTCTAAAATATAAAAAAAAAATCATTCTTTTGCACGCAAAAATTGTGTGGCGGTTTTAATGCTAGATGGCATTCTATGCTGCTATTCTATCATATATGCCAACGCGCCGATCAAAGATAAGGCGGTAAAATTTAATTATGTGATTGATTGATATTATAAAATATAAATATAGGAAGATAACATTTTTGATTATTAATATTTTTGATCGTGTTTTTTTCTGCCACTCCATATGTAAAAATCCGGATTGGATTCTTACAGGGCGGGACCATATTTCCAAATATTACCTTATACGCTGAGAAAAATGTGAAATTATCTAATTGTAGATTATGTCACTGTTAGGATACATTTTATGCAATCTACAACCGAGCCAGGGCACAAAAAAAAAACAAAAAGTCTTTACATAGTGTAAAACAAAATCGCCGCCACTGTCTGTTAGCTTATATATTTTAATTTACACAACTGATATTAATGCGGCTTTCAGCAATAGACAGAGTGATTCAGGAGAAAGGTATGTGATGCATGTGATATGACATGCATCCGTGTGACGCCGAGTCAGGTCGCTAGTTGTAATATACATTTAATTGAAAATTATAAAATTACAATTAAAATATTATTGTCACTTGGCCGATGTTAGGACCAAGATTGTTACCATTTTGTTGGGATCTTTTGACAATTGCGATTTATGCACGTTTCGATGCATTATAATGAAGAGGCTGTCTGTATTGCAGTTCTAGTGTCATGTAATTACTAATAAAAAATAAAGATTAACTGATAAAATTTGGTACCCGCTACTAGGTACACCTTTAACCTGCGTCGACACATCTCTATATGGAGCTCTTCTACTCGTGGATCCCGAAGATGAATATTTTCCTGAAGAAATGGCCGCATTGAAAAAGGCTGTGGATTCCGGACTTTCGCTGGTTGTATTCGCTGATTGGTACAACGCTTCGTTACTGCGGCACGTGAAGTTTTATGATGAAAACACACGACAATGGTAAGGGTCCCATATCTATTAGGAACTTCAATGTACTTTTCAGCACAGATAGACTACCAAAAGTACCTTATATTATAAGACATATTGTTCAAAATATCTGAACACTTCACAGAGCGCATCCAGTCCTAAGGTAAACAGAGCTTATGTTAGGGTTACTAGACAACTAAATATACTTGTATATTCATACATAACGTACGTAGAAAACACCCATATTGATTATCATGAATACAATATTTGATCGTGCGAGGAATGGAACATGACCATCGGAAGCAAAGCTCATTACTAAATCTCTAGACCAACGAGGTCCAAGGATAGTTTACACTCTCATGAGATTGATTTTAAATCGAAAATCCAACCTTACAGTTACATATATAACAAATATAATATATTAACAGGTGGATACCGGAAACTGGTGGCGCAAATGTACCAGCATTGAATGATCTTCTGAGTATGTATCAGGTATGTTATTTTTAAATCATTTTGCGAAAGCGTCATTGTTTTTTTTTATTCCCTATGTGGTAAAATAATGGTGATATCAATAATATATATTGGATTTGTTAGTATTATCCGTGAAGTGTTATGAATTCGTTGTTTATTATTTCACAAATTAAATAGTTAATTAAGATGAATAAATATCCATATTTATATTTGAAATCCTTTCAACTACGACACAAACAAATACAAAACAATTGAACAATTGTTCTATTTGTGTTTCTCTATAAGAAATGGTTTATAAATTAATTTAACAGAAATGGAATTTCGTGCTTTTTCTATACTAATTTTCTAAGGATTGTATAGCGTTTTTATTGGAACTTTTTTTGTGTATATAGGTAGCACTAGGAGATCGCGTGTTTGAAGGCTCGTTCAAACTGGGTCGACACCCGATATACTACGCAAGCGGGACTCATATTCACAGCTTCCCTCAGCATGGCGTCATAATTACAGCACCATTGAGTGATCAGGGGCAACAGGTAATGTTAATTTTGTACTGCAATAATTAGAACAAAAACTGGAATTGTTAATTATAATTATTTAAAGCATTCTATAAAAATCATATAGGATATCAAAAAATAAATGCGTAATATTATGAGTGCGAATTTACAGTAAAGACATTCATGTGTACTTAATATAAAATAGTCTAATTGTGTCTTAAATTATTATAACTTTAAAAAGGATGTCTTGCAATTAGATAATGTCGAAAGAAAAGCCTAGTGGGAATCGAGCGGCAGACGGGGCACCGACCGTTGATGTGCCTATATTGGGGCTATTGCAGACCGGTAGCCAGAGAAGTAACTACACTAATACCACTATGGAAAAATTACCACGGGTAAGGATCTATTATAAAATTACATGTTTATTTGATTAAATATTTATTGTCATATATTTATTAATAGCCCGTCATATTAATTCTATCACGACGTACTAACTCATCTGACTTCATATTCAACCTATCGATATATAGTTATGTCCTTCATTGGTACCCCATCAACGTTATACCACAGGTGGGTGCACCATAGAATTTAACTACTAGAAACACGTAGTACAAAATACATGGCTTTGTGTATTTTGTACATGAAAACTCTAAAAGTAAAAAAATACATAATTATTACTTCCTTCTACATATAGGCTGGTAGATTGGTTGTATACGGCGACTCTTCATGTCTGGAAGGCGGGGCGGCCCAGCCCTGCCATTGGCTGCTACTGGCGACTCTGCAGTATGCCCTTGTGGGTCACCTCCCTTCGCCATTGAAGGAAGCTGCCACACCACCGCAACATCGGGTTCGAGATGTACACATTATACCTTCAGGTAATTGAAATTAAAAATAAATAATTATCTTCAATATAATGTACAAGTAGTTGAAAGTATAGAGATTTGAAATTCGTTAATTTTTTTCTAATTAACTAAAAACTTAACGTCCATAAGCAGCTAAAATGTCCTACATGAATAAATTATTTTTGATTTGCAGATTTTCAAAACATATACATATAGTTCTTAAACCTCTCAATGTTATGATATGTGTATAGATTTGCCACAACGTGCCGAAGGAGGCCGTTTGCACATGTACTCGCGGGTGCTCTCGCCGGATGGCAGTGGACCCAGGCCTGTGCCTGATTGTGGAAAAAAGCCAGCGCTCACACCACATCCTGTACAGGCACCTCTGGCCGCCCGCAACCTCGCACCCAGGCGCCAGCCGACTGACCCCAAAAGCATTGGTAATTCTTATTAATTGACATACAAAATACCCGTTTTCACCAGTCAAAATGGAGGGAGGAGGAATGACTGGCCCCCCATTTACCAAGCTTAGTTATTATAATAGTTTATGAATTCTGAGTTTGGTGTTCGAAACACTACTTTGCAGTTAAAAGGAGGTAGATTCTGAATATGTTCCTTAAATTCTAAATACGCTATTTTTTGTGTAATTATTACAATTACATAAAAAATACAGCAAAAGACGACTTTCGCTCACCTGACTTGCAATGTCATCATATCTCTTCTAACTGAAACACAGTTTATAAATCCTTTTACTAGTGCTACTATTTTATTTAATAATAATAAAGTATAACCTATTTATAGTTTGTATTTTACTATTATTAAGCAGAATAGTAGCAGATATATAGACATATCACAAATAACTAAAAAACACAAATATCATATAGATAATAAATATATAAGGCTTTATTGCTGAAACCAATAAAACCGCCATATGTGAGACAAATTAAAATATTTAACAGATATATGTAAATAAGGTAACATATAATAATAACGTAAAATACAAGCTAGATACACTTGCATAAACTGTACATAAATTAAAGTAACAAAGAAATAAATAAAGTAATAATAATGTAATAGGTGCTCCAGATATCGATGGTACAGAACCAGCGCCACGTGCATGGCGCGGAGCTGGCGCGGCGCCGTCACGTTCTCATCCGGAATCTGAACCCACGTCCTCCTCAACTACCAGTCGTGCCATCAGTCTGGTCGCCTTGTTCGGTATCATCTACTTTCTCACCACAATCTGGAAACGGTGCGGCCGGAAACTTCGAAGACGCAGACTCATGGCGCTGGCCACCTAGCAAAAACTTACACACAGTCAGCAGAATGATGCTGAGTGTGTGTCAGTAGATGGAGCCATCGATTTCTTAACTAATGTGACTCTCTTTATCTTGTATTGTCAAGACGTTCTGGACAAATACTTCTCTGTCTATTTGGTGTCTACCAAAAATGTATTAACTAATCGATTACGACGGAATGTTACCTAAGATTGTTACGTAGGATTGGTAATGTTTTTGTTTATTTTTCAACACACTTGCTCGTGGATCTAATTTCACTGGTTTTCGATATATAAAGCAGCGTTTAAGATGCGCGTGAGTTATAAACGCAACTAGTGAAGTTGTATACCATAACCGCACTTGAAATGGTGTGCATTACAGTTTTATGGTTGAGTTTATTTCAAATGAAGTGTGTTGAAAAACATCGTCAGCAAAACATCGCAGGATATACGTGCGTATTTAACAAACTCCGCCTTCGGATCGGCCTGAAATTGCTCCTCGTGTGCTATAAGTTATTTATGACGCACTTGAATCGTAATATACTATTAATCAAATAATATTGGTGATCCAAATATTGGCATGGACTACTCAAAATTAATTTCTTCCATGGATGTGCAATGTATTCATACCATTGGTGTAATATTATATATTAATTCATGTCTATTAATGCACTTGTCTACTTAAGACGCACTTGTTCTCTTTCACTACAATCAACCATAAGAAAGGAGCATAGTAATATAATTAATATGTCTGTGTTTAATGTAATTATTTACATTAATAATCCTATATATATTATTGTTAATTATGGATTTCGTTTCGAAAATCATATATTTCTAATGATAGCATATCCTTATAATTATATAAAACGTGGGTAATCAAAACATTCTTAAAAGAATGGATGTTTTTTTACAATCTTAAATAATTTACGATAAAATTATGACAATGGATGTAAAAAATCTTAAAATATAATTATATATGCATTTATTATTTTAGGTTAATTACTTTAGTATTAGAATTTACAAATATAAGTCGTTTAGATACAACGTGCGTACGTTATAACTGCGCCTCTTTCAAAATCCTCACATTATAGGAAAACTTTAAAAATTCTAATGTCTAGGTTTCATTACTAATAATTGTAATGTTTTTGATGGTGTAATACACTAGGCGAGACACATTTAATAAAAGCGATTGTAAAATACCAAATAAATTTGGCTAGTGTTTGACAGTTTATATATTTAATTCTCATCATGTAGCGATTTAATAGAAATAATATCAACGATGGTGTGTACTTTGTACTTAATTACTGTAAGTTGTACATCATTGTAGTTGTCTCGATATCGAAAACTAATTTGTTGGATTGTATAGGAATATTAACGATATAATATGGGTGCTTCAAAACAGTTTTATTGAAATTATGAATTTAAATTGATTGTATTCGTATTGTAATATATATATGCCGCATGTCTACTTAACGCTAATTACGGATTTTACATGTTGGACATGTTTTTTTACATGTCTAATTGTGGCTACAACGATTATAGACGAAAAAGACGTCGCAAACACTTTTAACGATAATTAAGCTATGAATTCAGCTGTGTAAGTAAATGGTCAATACATTTTTAATTTGCTCAAAAACTGTATGCAATATTTCTAAATGTAATTTATTTTATGTATATTAGGGCTTTTTGGCCTAAAAACTGCATTTTTTTACGAAATATGAAATCACTTCTCACAATATGTTTGGTATAAACATAGGTACGTGTTTTGAAAATTTATAAATCATGTAGCTATACTCTATATACCTGTATATGTTCGTAATCAATATGGAATGTGATTTTAGGATATCGATAAGTAATGATAATGATGCATGTATAATATGGAATTGTAGTATTGAAATGGGGAAAAAGTAGTTAGAATTGCGGATATCAATATAAACCTCATTAACTAATCCGCTGCATATAATTTGTGAGCTAAGATACGTGCCTGAGAGAATTATGGTCTGTTTTCGGGGTTTTATAGCTGGTTGTAACGTGTCCGAGTACATCCCGATGACTGTAATAAACTTTTAAGCTATGTAGCATAGCAATTGTATTGATATATATATATATATACACTATAGTCTGTTTAAATGTCGATTTGTGACAATATAAATTTAAACATTTTAGAATAGGTACGACTCACGTTTTCATTGATATTATTGTAAAATTGTGGTAATCATAGTAGTGCATATAAATCAAATTGTAATTTAGCTTTAGAATTATACACATATTAATACACGCAAGTTAATAAAAATGCAGATCGATTGCATTTTTTAATCTAAAAAAGTTAAACCGTAAACAAAACGCTTTAATTAAGTTGTTTGGCCGACAGTACCGAGAATATTTATTTGTTATTTTTTCGGTCATCGAGTATTCATTAAAAATAAACATAAAAATCGTAAATTTAAATATAACTTATTGTTAAACAAAACAATTCATTTGAGCTGTGGTTATATACTTGATATAAGATATCATGTATTATACATACTAAGACTTTGTTATTAATTAGAAGTTCACAACTTAGCGGTGCAATTTTAATGATAGGCATTAACGAGCATAATTTCTTTGAATAATATTAAATAATTATATTATCATTAAATTACAGATAAGAATTGTTTGAGCAAAAATAGGTAACCATCGTGCCTGTTTACAAGTATTTAATGATTGTAATATGAAATAATTGTACCAATGGCAGTGTAGGGTGCTAAACGTTACATAAAGTGTAATCGTTTATTTTTATGGATGATAATGGAATGATGCACCCTCCTCCGCTTACGGCTTATGCTTGCGGAGCACCAGTGGACGATGATAAAATGAGCATGAAGTCAAATGAGTTAGCCCATCTTGGCAAATGGCAATTTACCAGAATGGTTTCCAGGGAGAATCGCGTAGAGGTCAATCTTACATGGTACATCCCTCTGGTAATAGCACAGACATCTATCTGCTGACATGATATGGTGCCGTCCAGCTATGTATACAAATTATACATTGGATTGTTATACGACTATTATAATATTAATATCACAATGCATTTGCAAATCGCAAACAAAATTTAGTTGCAGGAAAGCAGTTTTTATTTTGTAAACTAGTTACTGAATATAGAATGTTGTAATTTATTCAGATTCAGATTCGTCGTATAGGAACAACTTTAAGAAGATATTTCGATAAATAAATGTCTTCATAAGAATTATTATTCCAATGAAATAATTGCAAAATATTATATTTTACGTTTTATTTGAAATTTTATTAAAATTATAAATTATTTATTATGCTAAAAAATGATAATGCAGTTATATTATTTTATTTGAATATATAGCTAGTTGTGCTTTTCTTATGGAAATGTGTCTGCACCATCGATTTTTTATTTATTTATTCTATTAGATTGTACGATTTCGCGGTCTATTGCAAATGTACTAGAATGACATGACTCATTAGTGTAAGTTAATAATATTCGCACTATTTAAAGTATAATAAATAATGCCAAAGACAAAACCTTTCTTATTTTGCTTATTGAACTATGGTTGTGTATGTATTTGCATATAAGGGATACTTCTTTCTAATCATATACTTGATATTATTATCGGTTATATAAATGTAAGAATATAATATCTTTTCCGGGGTATAAGAGCCCATTTTAAATATTAGCCATAATATTATTTAGGTAAGCTTCTAACAACCCCAGCTTATTTATTAGGATTTACCTACGATCGTTTCCAGGGAGGACCCCGTGGACGTCGCCCTAACACATTATCATGCCGTAATAATATTTTACAATGGGGTTTGACGTAAATGTGATCACCGCTACCGATACATAATCTATCAATGAATTTATCAGCAGCCTATGAAATGAGATCACGTTTTTATTCATTCACTATAGTTGATATAACCACTGTTCACACATTCTTCATAGTACGTACGCTTAGATAAGGATTCACCTGGTTACTTGGCCACTTAGATAATTTAAAACTATGTCTATTATCACAATTTCATACGAACCTACTTTTATTCTGTAAATGTATGTCATAAGACGTGTATTTATGATTCTCGTTGTTGTATGCAAATACATTACGAGATAAACGTCTAGGTAAAGAATAAGGAGAAACTAATCTTTTAACTATATAATCAGATAAAACTTCTTCAATTTTGATAGAATTGGTGTGGGATCAACAGGATATCTTTACCATTTGCGAACTGCGTTTCAAAGAGTTTCTTTTAAAGAAAATGATAGATTTTTAATCTAAAATAATTCTCTATCATTCCTTTAGGGATATCGTGTTATATGAACTGTTAGATCTATAAATCTATTTAATAGCGGAAATGTAGGTTTGTTCTAATAATTACATTTTTAATGTGTAAATTAATGAACAGTAGAGTCTCACTAATTCGATACTATTAAAAACTAGGGGGTGCCGAATTATTAGAATTATTTTTCTTCCGAATTATATCGGAATATAAGGTGTAAGGTGGCATTGTATTGTATGTAAGGTGATTAGTTTAGAACAGAGGTTCTCAAACTATTTTGTGTCGTAGACCCCTTGCCATATTTTTCGGTTTTGGGTAGACCCCTCATTCTTACCTGGTATTGATTTTTTGTAAATTTCTAACTAGTAAAGTTTAGTGTTAAAACATAAAGTAAAAACAACAAGATGATCGCTGTCGTAGACTCCTTGCAGTTTGTCATAGACCCCTGGGGGTCGAAATAGACCACTTTGAGAATCACTGGTTTAGAATATGAGACCGGCGAGGGAGGAGCGGGTGGAGACTGCCGACGTGCCGGTTTATTGATGTACCGAATTAGTGAGACTATCCTATATGAAATGTCTATACGTTAGGCATATATTTATACCCACAGGTCTGTTCGATATAGTTGGATATTTGCTTCTTTTTATGTATAAGGGAATTAAAGGAAGTGTTATCTACTTATGGATATTTGATAGTTTTTAGAGCTAGGACATATTTGCAATTTAGATGTCTATGATATTTTAGTGCTAAAACATTTGGATGTCTATATGATACAGACTGCTCTGTCACTTAATATATTTATGAAACTGACTGTACGGTAAATTAAGGATGTCTATTTGACTAAGGGACGAATTTTGTGATGAGGTGTATTAAGTAAACTACAGATTGTGTATTTTGATGTTAGTGATGTAAGTATTTTGGAAAATATCCTGAATAAACTATTTATCTTACTGTCTATAAATTTGTTTCATTTCTTAGTAGTTGTACCCGCGGTTACACCCGCGTAAATTTCAATATAAAATATCGCCTACGTGTTATTCGTGTTTATAATATAATTAAGATACTAGCTATTCCCGCGACTTCATCCGCGTGAAATTTAACTTTATTTTTCTAAAATAAAAGTAGCCTAAGTTACTCATTATATCAGCTACTTGCCAAAAAAAGTCCTGTTAAAATCGGTCCAGCCATTTCAGAGATTGTAAAAAGTGGTTTTTTGGTGTATGTACGGTATTTATATTCATATGCATGTAGTAAAAAACGGTTATTTCAATATTACAAACAGACACTCCAATTTTATTTATATGTATAGATGTATAGATAATTAATTAACATAAATGATTAGAAGGTACCTAGGGGTCTGACCAATTGTCCCCGCCTCACGGGAGTATTGCCATGCATGCATTATTGGATTAGTCTGGTTAAAAAAAACTCAACTGGATTATTTTTTAATTTCTATTTTATTGTTTTTTGGTAGGTAGAAAGATATATTATTGTTTAATTCATTGACGGATTGATAGTCAAGGCGACTTTTGATCCCATTACAAACAACTTTTTATGTGAAGTTGACTACCACGTGGTGAGGGGAAGCTAGTATAAAATGTGAACTGATGTCCCCATTGGTAACAATGTATGCCAGGTTGACCACCACGCAGTTCCCCCTGGAAACCATCATGATAAATTTCTCGTGAATTTGTCACGAAGGACTAACTGAACCGACCTCATGTTCATCTTATCATCCCCCAATGGTACCCTGCCATTTTAAACCGTTTGCGCATTAAAAATAGCTCCACGTGGAACACTGGAAACCATTGTGATTAATTTCTAGTGAATTCATCACAACATTGTGATGAATTCACCAAGAACCTGACTTCATGCCGTTAACTCAGGCGTGTTCAGCATTCCATTATATTTGATTAAAAAAAAAAGAAATTCTTTGTCATCACATATACATATATTTTAAGGTGTAAAGCAATCTTATAGACATCGTCTGAGGATGTAGATCGATATAGATTGTCAAAGTTCATGCGCGAAAGGGTCATTACGCACGCGTATTGTATTTTATGTGAGCGTCACTTGCGCGCGTCGGTCGATAGCAAGCGACGCTGAACCGGTCAGATCGTTCATTGTATGTTCACATTTATTGAACGGTGAGTCGAGCCAACATCACCTACAGGGTTGTCAAACTTAAAATATTTGCTTCGTGTGAATACATTCACAATTTCACTCTTTTATCTCGTACACCGACATAATATTATGACAAGAACTAAATTGCGATAGTTAGGTTTTCTAATCAATGACATAGCAAGCAACCTGACAGCTCACCTTATCGTATATGCCATTCTGCATGAACTGCACCATGAACATGATATTATGATGTGTAAAGGTACCAGTCTTACATCGTTGTTCCGAAGAACTGGATTAAAATGTTAAGCCTCTATACCTTGTTATTTCACTGCCTTCTATCGACACTTACAATTGAAGACTTAGATAAGATATACTAAGTAAGGTGATATGAGGAACCTGATAGCATGGTGGCACTAATAGAAGATGATATACCACGAGGACCAAACGACCATGAAGTCATTCATGGATGAATTCACTAGGAAAAACCCCAGAGGTATCCAGAAAGGATCAAATGGATTTCTACCTGATGTGCTGACAATATGGTCACTGATCCACATTATTGCCTCCCTATCTTTTGTCAGTTAGACTAAGTAGTTCACACTACCTAAAGTGGGTCGGGAAAACTAATATTTGATAGAAAAATAAAAGTTATTGACGAGGTAAAATTTTCGTACAGATATGGTACCGAAGAACAAAAATCTTGTAAACCCTGCGTAGTTGACAACCCTGTTTACTTAATCCACCCAGTTTCCATTCATTCAATCAAGAGGAGACTCACTTCATTCCAGTCGTTCGGTCAGTTTGCGCGAGTGCTCCGTTGTTAGAAGACATTCGTAGGAGCGCTGTTTCACAACGCAAACATACGCGATGTCGCGCGTTTATCAACCGTCTGACCATGTTGTCGAAAACTCCCGTGTACCATCTTTTGAGAAATATAAAGAGATGCACGAAAAGTCTTTAGAAGACCCAGAGACATTTTGGTCTGACATCGTGAAGGAGTTTTATTGGCAAAAACGTCCACAGACGGGCAATTTTCTCAGATACAATTTCGATATTAGTAAAGGGAGCATTTTTGTTAAATGCATGGAAGGTGCTGAAACCAACATTAGCTTTAACCTTCTAGATCGCAACGTAAGAAACGGAAATGGGGACAAGATCGCATATTACTGGTAAGTAGTCGCATCATATATACTGCCATGAATCAATATCCAGCTGAGCGTATGCAGCACTGAGACGGCGCGCGAAATATTGATTTTCCCTGTAGTATATAACATTTTACCTATATTGGTATAGCAGTTATAATACAGGTACAGGCGACATATGATTATGTAATGCATTAATTCATCTCAACATCGATCATGTCATAATAATAATTGGATTTAATTAGCCGAGCGAGTGGATTTCGTTTAAATTGAGTATAGTTTTATTCGATAGGCACCTTTAATCATCTTTTCAATTACGTTTAAAATGTAAATAGGTATTATATTATTAATACAATTCTCATCAAGATATTAATACAATTACTTACACTTAGTAGCTGTAAAATAAATAATTTCAATAATAATAATTTCCCACAACCTGCTACATAGGTAGAGATACCTTCGTTAGCACACACTTGATGTTGATTACATTTAAGTGTTATAATTTGATGCGCTCATTATACATTAATGCGGAGTAAGTAGGTATTTGTGACCAGTAACTTTAGTAAATTACCTATGTTTGACTTTTTACAGTACAATTGTAACTCTTTGGTAAAGACATATGTAATATTCTCAGGTACAAGACTTAGCTAGCGCAGGATAATTAAATATTCCTTTCTGTAAAAATTTGCAAGCGTACTTTCTTATAGAACATTATAACAGAAATAGTCCTACATTTTACGTCTCATGCTTTTTTATGGTAAACGATGACGGTGTCGAGGCACGTCACGTGCGCGATGCCGATCTAATAAGTATGATTGGCAAAACTCAATGATTAGGCATATTTTTTTAATTATGCAAATAATATAAAAAAAACATTGTAATTTTTTTTTAAATCCTTGTATTGATTACCGGATACGGAATAGGAATATAACTAAAAGATATATAATAAATCTCCTATAAAACGGATTATGCATTTTATATGACACTAAGTTACTTAATATTTTGATTAAATATGAAATTAAAATACTTACCTACTCACAAATGTTCGATAGATCGTTCAGTTGATTACTTATAATAATATAATTAGGTAGGTACATAAATTTTACTATGAACAAAGAATCTACTCTTTGTCTTGAAACGGTACGAAATCGCGCTGTAGGTAGATAGGTACCTACTTGAGCTCTAAGTATTGATTTCGTCCATCCCCCACCTTTTCTGTCTGGGATCCTATAGACAGATGTATAGCCTCCCAGACAGGGGTGAGGGATGTTCCCCTCACCCCTGTCTGTAAGCCATAAGTGCAGCGGAGGGTGCGCACTGCGACTGCGACAGGGGGGAAATCGATAATGTTACAGGTACAAGATTTGTATTATAGACATAGACTCCCAGACGGGAGAAGGGGGGCATACATCAAATGCAACGTGGGGTGGTCTTTGCGGGTAGGGGGAGGATTGGAAGTTATGCAGGAAATCGATGGTTGCTAGCGGCTCACAGGCGTGCGTTATTGCGTAATTTGCGCGAGAATAAACTTCAATTTTCTGCAATGGACGATGTTGTCATAATAATATAGGCTACTACAACGTATATTTTTAAGATACAATGAAAATAAAAGACCGGTTTCAAATTATCAACCAAAATATTACTGGTGGTGAATTTATTTTCATTATTTTTAAGGTTAAGGCCGTTAAGGGCAGTTTAATTTGTCAAAAGAATACATAATCGTATTTTTTGGCATATAATCGTAATGTTATGTAACGTTATGGCGAAAGAGTTACTGTTAGTTGCGATTGCTTTGGTCTTCATAGTAGCTCGGAACACGTCATACAGCTAAGTGAGAACGGAATGCCATTTCTCTTTTTTACATGACATAATAGTTTCGGTTGGGCGTTGCCTTATCGTACATTTGGGCCAGATCCGTACATTTTATTTGGTAGAACACTATGGATCTACAGGGTTAGCCGTAAAGGATATTCCATGACAAAACCCAAATAAAGTACACATTATACTGAACCACATTCACTAGGAAACAAAGTTAAAAACAAAGAGTTTGCGCAGTTTATAGAAGGTTTAAAAATATTTAATAATTGGCCTTATATAGGAGCATGGCCTTCCATGGTCCGACAGCCTAACGTGACTGGCTTGATATGAGTCTGTACCCTTAACGACTAACCCTGTATATGTGGTAGATATTCTGCTGTCGTGGCATCCGATCTGCTTCTCATGATCATCACTTCTTCTCATCATCATGTATTACATCTATCATCTAATACATTACATAACTGGGTGGCAGTGTTTCTTCATAAAAAGAGGTTATATGTATTTCTACACACACATATATATCTGTATCTATTATATTTAGGTACTTATATGAACCTATTATATGAAAAACTACAACTACCTAAGAGTACTTGTGAATTGTTTTATTAGCCGTTTATATTTGCACTGCGATATATTTACATAGATAATAATTAATATGAATACTATAAGAATAATACATGTAGGTACGAGCATGTACTCGTAGGTACTACATATAACGCTTTTACATACACTCTACAGTACACTATATATATATTTTAAAACTTAATCTCGCAGATTTCATATTATATATTTATGTTTTTATAACCAGAGACCAACTTATATGTATTTTATACAAAATATAGTCTGATTCTTAAGAAGGGTAACCCCCACAGACCTTAAAACGAAAATTTTTTTAAAGACCTTATCAGTCTTGAAACAGGTGTGATATGAGTCACTAAGTAGCATAAGGGTTTCAAAAACATCTGTTTAGAATAAGATACAATGTTTAAATTTTTTTTTATCGTCCAATCTATTCTGCAAGTCAAATTATATTAGTGAACATTATTACACCTCAATATGCTTAAACAATCGGTTTTTTTAAAACGCTTACGCACATCATTATATATTGAAACCCCAATTTAACATTTTAAAAGTCTAAATAGAAATTTTTGCCCTCAAAATGTCTGAATGTCATTTTGAGGGCACCGCTGTGGTTCGACCTGGGGTGGAATTAGACGGGGGATCGATCGGGAGGGCGACCGGGAGCTCTGGTGCTGCGCGTCCGGGTGCGCAGCGTAATCAACAAAGCGCGCAGGCGCGTAGGCGCTTTGTTGATTACGCTGGGTGGTGTCGTAGAGGTCGTCGTTCTCGCCTGCGAGGATGGCGTCGTGTGTTTGTGGGATGGCGTGGTAGGGACGAACGGGTGGACCCTTAGGGAGGTTAGGAGGGAGAGGGTAGGTCCCTCTCCCTTCTAACCTTTGTGGGGTCGTCGGGAACCGTCGGGATCAATAAGAACATGCCTCGGGCGGCGCATAGTCAACTACTGACTATAAGCGGGTTTGGTTGTTGGTTGCGATTGGGCGGAGTGGGATAGAATTTCTATATTTACCTTTACAACTATTAAATGGCGTTCGCTTATGGAAGAAAGCATAGTATAGCTTTAATCATTGACGTTGATCGTCAATCATCGATATATGATTTTCGAGCAAAAGGTGAGTGACTTGTATGTATACTTTTCTCGACTTATTTATATCTAGGGGTAGATCCCGTTTCTATTTCAATTTACAAACTGGATCAGTTGCCATTTATGTAGATCAGTCAATTCTCAGTGCGTAAGCAATTGAATCTTGTTTTCAATTGTAATTTTAATTTTAATTTTCAACTAAAATCAAAGTTAATATTTTTTATTCATATAGGACATCTAATTTTCATACATTAGTATAATTGCTAATTAATATAGTCATTTTTATTATTGACTAGTTGTACCCGCGAAATCACACGCGTGGAATTTATTTTTCTAGAATAAAAGGAGCTTAAATTACTATTTTACAGCTAGCTGCCAAAAAAATCCCGTCAAAATGGGTGCAGAGTTCAGATCCATTTCAGAGATTAGCTGGAACAAACAGACAGACAGACAAAATTAAAAAAAAAATATGTTATTTTGGTGTATGTACCGTATTTATATACGCATGTAGTAAAAAAAGATTATTTCAATATTACAAACAGACACTCCAATTTTATTTATATGTATAGATTAAGCAATGAGTATAGTACAAATAATATGTGAAACATTGTATATAGTTTTTAGCCAGGTGAAATCTGTGCAGTGTGATCGGTCACATATGTACTGAATGTACATCGGAGACGTCGCTCGACTCCGACTTTATTCATTCCGTCTAATATGTACGAATAGCATAAGTAAGGTTTCACGACCTCGTTAAACAATTTTTATTAGTATTCAACCAAGTAAATATTATTTATTGATCATAAATAATATTTACTTGCCTATAATGTTATAACCATAACAAATTTAACATGTATCATACACAGAGGAAAATAAAGACAAAATCTATTTGGGGCCGGTTGAAAATTCTTAGTTTCCTAACGAGAGTGTAGTCTGTCTCTCTGTCGGTGCGTTGTGTTTATAACTTGAGAGTCACTTATCCGGTTAACAATCGTAGGTATAAATAAATATGTGAAACATTGAACCCAAGTACAATAAGTAAACTTTAAACAGTTAATATTATCTTTAAAAGATTACAAAGTTGAAATCTAAATTCGTTTTAATATTTTTTGCGAGACTTCGACCCTGTTGTTTTTGACTCGTGACAATGATCAACGGTTATCAGTTCACGCATCCATTATTGCGATCAGTAATCGCTGTAGTAACATCTCTTAATATGACTTTCCTGCTGTTTGGAAAAAGATTGGTCATATACGCTATTTGAATCAGAATTACTTTAAGTAGTTTAATTTAAATCATGATATTTATGGCGATTTCGTTTTATTTGAAAATACAAGGTACCTCTATTCACAGCGTTGTGTATAGCGCGGCGTAGGTAGACGTGTAGGGCTTCACACTTATATGTGTGTTTATGTAGGATAGGTCGACTATATCTTCCATACATATGTAAAAATGTCATATTACCTATTAATTGTTTGTTGAAAAATATTAGGTATAGTCCAAACATAATTTTTTTTAACATTAGCTAATTCTGATAACTATTAAAATATTAATAAAAGAATAATGAAAAATATAATCCTAATTTCAATAGTATTTGTTTAAACAGAACGAAGTCAAAATTTTCAACCGTTTGTACTTATATACGGGACAAACGGTTGAATATTTTGATAAATAAAAGTAATAATCAAAATCGACCTAGAATAGACGAAAACGAAACATGACTTATTTAAGTTTGCTTTTTTATACCTAATTACATTGGAATAGCAAATAAGTTACTGACACCTTGATATAAAAAAATAGCTTTACAAAGCATCCCCGTGTTAGTTGCCGGTATGCTATGTCTATTCTGCCAGTGATTACTTTACAAACGTTTAAAATTCAAAAATTAAATTTAAAATTACCTTGTTTCTTACATAATGAGATACTTTGTGACGACTAGGCCAATTTTTTACTTATTATAAGCATACTAAATCATTTTTCTCGTAGGAACTTAATAATTTCCAATTTTGTAGTGACACGACATCAAGTACAAATACGAGTTAACTGCCTTCAATTGGTCAGAAAACCTCGAGTTTACCTTGCTACATACAATTACGAATGCAACAAGGCAAGTAGGTAGTACCTACATAGTAAATGATTCCTTTGCATTTACAGGAAAACCCCCTTGTACTTATTAGAGCTTGGATTTAAAAAAGTATTAAAATTAGTAATATTAAATTATTATTGATTAACAATGAATCTTATTATATTATTTTAACATTTATGATTGTTATCCCGTCAAACTAATTTCAAATATAGGCGGACAGAATTCATATATATCTGTATATTGTAGAGTACTTTGACTATGTCGTACAGAAAAAATATTCTTAATTAGTATGAAGTGAAAGTAGGTAATATTGATATTGAAATCACTACTGACCTTGTGATTGTGTAAATGAATCATGTATGCATATATCCATTATATTTTGGACGCCAGCAAAAAAACTGTAAACAACGTACCGCAAGTGTAATCTGAGTTAGATACCTACTCGTACTTAGTTGAACTCTGGTAAGCTCATGGATATATTTTTTTCGGACTACTCTAATGCTGTTGGCCGTAGCTGGCCTTTACAGCTTCACCGGGCGAGTGCAGATAGCACTACAAACCCGCGGAAGGTCTTACGGAGCGGCTGAAGGCCAACTTCCGCCTGACGGATATGACTTTAGTCTGAGGGCACTGCTAGGGGTTCCAACCTCGGCTCAAGCCGTCGTAATATCGAACCCCGTTTGAATTGGTCGGGGGTTCGATCGGAGGGGAAGTATGGATGTATCTGCGCCGGATTAGGTTAGCACGAATAGCAAATGCTGCGAGCCACAGGCTTTAAAGGACCCCCCGGTTTCACTTCTGATTGTACACAATACAAAGAACAAATAGTTAATAAAATTACATCCCCCTAGTGTAACAGTGCCCCAAAATGTAAATAATCCACGACCTTGTACTGTAAGAAAAAGTAAGTGGCCAATACGGACTAAAATCAAAATCGTAGCCCCTTGAAAAAATTTAGTCCGTGTTGGCTTATTTATCTTTGAAATAAAAACAACAAATTTTAAATTTAATATATAGTAATACCCGCGACATCCATTACAGACGACTATTCAGTACGAGTAGAGTAATATTTAAGTGAACTTTACTATTTTTATTATAAGGCTTAACCTAAACCGATCGAATTTGATTGAAACAATAAATCTCTATTCTCTCGGCCCTGGTAGGGACTAGGTAGGTCTGCATAATATGCAGATTGATGTTGTCCAGTTCCAGTAACATACTGTTATTTTTTATTGTATAAATAAACTATATAAAATACTTCTATAAACTCGCCATTATCTCACAAATCTATGAAAGATTCCTCAAAATAAAATTTCATGTGTGCATCTAAAAAATTATGGAACGTAAGCAGCCAGAAAGCACTAATCTAATTATGTCTAAATAATCAGAGCATGCTCAATTCCGTAATAAAATTTCACAACTACTATGAGTTTGTTACGTATTTTGATATTCACTTTCGTTGTATCGTATCGTATTTCGTCATAACGTTATTTCTATTTCATACTAATTACTATAATAAAATAGTATTAGATTAGTTAATTTTTGAGTTAGCAAATTTATACTATTAATTTTATTTTACTCAATCCGCACTCATTTATGTTCATACCCAATTTAGGCCATGCTTATGGGGTGGCAGTGTTGGCGCAAACTTAATCTCATTAGCAATTAAAATAATTAATTCAAAATCAAAATATTAAATAAAAGTATCGTTCAGTTAATAATCCTGAAATTTGGTTTTCTTGAAATGTATAATTTGATCAATGAAGTAATTAATTGACATGAAAGACTCACGTTAAAACATATTCTTAATATATACCATTATGTTTTCAATACATATGATCGAGAACAAAGAGATGAAAATATACAGATAGTTCTGTCCTGTTTCTACATATATTCCTTCCTATACCTAGATAATGATAAATATATAATACCGTTTTTGGTAAGATTGAATATTATCCAAAAATTACATACATATACCTATATATATGAGAAGACACATACACACCTACATTGAATACACACATGTAATCTATGTACAATGTCATAATTTTGTAATAAACGTAATTGATAAATTGAGAAGAAAGAAGAAATTGGAAGTGTAATATGGGTAGATAAATAAGAATATGTAATTTGCAGGGAAGGTAACCACCCTGATGACTACAGCCGGGTGACATATAAGAAGCTGATGGACCGAGTATGCCAGTTCGCCAATGCACTACGAGAAAGTGGTGTGGGCAAAGGAGATCGGATTGCCGTCTACATGCCAATGATTTTGGAAACAGTTGTATGCATGCTGGCCTGCGCTAGAATTGGTGCCATACATTCCGTGGTGGTAAGAACTTGCAATATTCCTACGATTAATAATTTGATGCACTCATATATTAATTGTCATTGGCATTATCGGTAACGTGATATTATGTTTTGCAAAGAAACAGAAGTTGGTACGTATCTACTTAAATGAAAATTAAAATAGTACTTGTAGATTCATGTCTTCTTCTCGACAGGCTATGATCTCCCACGCCCGGTAGTAGGTACGAAATAGAAATGTATATGTAAACAATAGTAATAAAACAATACTAAATATTAGTTCAAGATCAAATAGAGTGTATATTTTTTTATAAATAAAAAAAAAGTTATAAATTTGATAGATTACTTTAGTTTTTCATTGCTTTTAGTTCGCTGGTTTTTCTTCTGACTCACTGGCTGAACGAATAGCCGCCTGCAAAGCGAAGATGGTAGTGACGGCAGATGGCGCCTGGCGTGGAGAAAAGCTTCTTATTTTGAAGAACATTTGCAGTGAAGCTATAGAAAAGTCGAAGCGTCAACATAATCACTTAGTTTCGATGTGCATTGTAGTATCCCATCTAGACAGGGTCACGCCTTGTGGTGAATTACCTGATGACTATAACGATATGGCAAGTATATTTCACATCCTACAATTTTTTTATATGCGATCGGATACACACAGCTTCAAAACAATAAATAATTTATATAATATCAAATACATCCCAATTTGTTCCATGTTGTCCTCCAATTTGATACATACCCATACCTCCGCTATCCGGAACAAGTTATTCGATTACTTCATTAGCTATGCTACATATACATGTATATACCTCTAATGCTACAGTTCCATTGGAATCCAATTCGTGACGTGTGGTGGCACGACCTGGTGGAAGGGCAGTCTACTATCTGTTCTCCAGAGTGGATGGACGCAGAAGATCCGCTATTCATGTTATACACCAGGTAATTGCACTTTATTTCGGGTTAAATCTCCATGATGATTTTGTAAAAAAAAGTGGACTAATCTTTGATTTTATATCGTACTTCGCTCTTAGATGTTGTTACGTGTAATAGGTGTCAAGTTTAGTGACATAATAATGATGACTCATGGAAAATATCTAATATCATTTCCTAGACTTGATTTCTGATAAAATTTGCCAAAACGAAGACTGCGTAATACCGTAATT
The DNA here is from genome assembly GCF_030625045.1 of Achroia grisella. NCBI lineage: Eukaryota > Metazoa > Arthropoda > Insecta > Lepidoptera > Pyralidae > Achroia > Achroia grisella. The sequence continues at coordinate 959,922 of NW_026712568.1, read as the reverse complement.
ATTATTAAAACATTAGACATTAACTATGCTGCAATTAACTTATTTGGTCGTTGTTTTCATTTGTAGACTGAGATATTATTAAATTATACCATAGTACAATAGTTTCTAATGTCAAGAACTGTGATGCGATGAGAAATCAATGAAGTAGAAAAGTAAATTTATTTTCAATATACAATTAAATTAGAGAATGTGACGTAGTAATGAAATATTGTTATTGACAAATATGCTGGATAATTATTTGTTAGAACCCATTTCATTTAATTATTTTGTAATGGGCTTATTTTTATAGTGGATCCACTGGTAAACCAAAAGGAGTGTTGCATACTACGGCTGGGTACCTTCTCTATGCTACCGCTACCTTTCGGTATGTATTCGACTACCGTGGCAACGACGTCTTCTGGTGCACCGCTGATGTTGGCTGGATTACTGGACACACGTATGTTGTCTATGGACCTTTGGCGAATGGCGCAACATCTGTTATTGTAAGTAAACCAACAATAATTTAATTATTTTGTTTTATTATTTTATTTCATTATGACATTACTACATGTAGTTAATTTTAGATAATGTCTGTGTCTGTCATAATATGTCTATGTCATAACATGTCATAATATTCATGTCAATATCTATATAATAAGGCAATAGAGTCAAAAGACACAATTAATTCACTACATTAGATTAATTCGGCTACTTGGTACTATACGAGTGTTATACATACTTTGTTATTATATCCAATGTCATTAATCACCTCTATCAAGTTTACCTAAATCTCATTACCTACTGAAAAAATAATTATTTTGGTGTTATCACCATATGACCTGGTGACCACATCAGATGTCAACTGCCGTTATTTCCGTGAGATAACATTATGTTTCAGTTATTTTTATTAAACATAAAATGCGCTTTATATTCATACAAATGTATATTATCTATTTACATATTATTATGTTAATAAAAAGCAGAAATAAATTGTAAAAAATAAAAAATAGAGACCTCGACAAGAACAGTGAGAGAGTATAGCTCAGCCAATTTCGCTGCCAATTGTAATAGTGCTAAAGGAGACCTCGATTACCAAGTTTTGCGTCTAAATACATCGATAAACTATCTTTCGAGATTTACAGAAAAATTAAAAAAATATTTCGAGATTTCTTACTAATTATTATTCGTCAATTGCGTACCGAAGTTATCTAGGTCACCTGATGACGCTACGTTTGTATACACGCATTGTGAAGCGTAACTCAATGGCCGCTGCTCTTTTAGCTAGCTAAGCTTAGCACTTAGCTAGTTACTTCGTAATATTGCTAAGATGGTACCAAACATTTTTTGTACATGTTCTGATACCGGTAACGGCAATGATAGCTTTGTATTGATACAAATAAAAAGCCCAATTTCTAGCTTCATTCCACAGCCAACTACGGCAATATGCCTGTCTAGTTTAGTTATACCGTCCACGAAAAAGAATGTGTAGCAGCAGTTCGAGTCATAATGTGAGCCCTATCCAGCATCGTGAAGAAAAAATGTTGAATGAAGAAAGTGATGAACCGATAAGTATTCGTATCAATGACAGGGATGATAAAAAAGAGTTCAGTACTGTATCTAATCCGTTTTTTATCATCCCCCACATGGATCGAATAATAGCAACGATGGAAAGTAACAACGAACTACTAGATTGAGACAACTGTGCTGAAACGAAATCTGAAGAGGATTACTGGTATAATGTATTTGAGTTCTATCATTTTTTAATATATATACTTGTATAACGATTTATAAATTGTAATTGTGTATAGCATATATACCTATATGTATTATGCAATATATCTATATGTATATATTGCCTAATAAACAATCATTAAGCTATATACAAAACATATATAGTTCCTTTTTTAACTGTACCTAGTTATATTGTACTTAATTAGTTCTTAATTATCTCTACTGTCTTAAATAGTTGTAATGTATATCATTTTATCATTACCATCCAACGACATATGACGCCGAATATTTTTTGAACTAATCTAGATAATGAAGTAATAGAACTAACACAATAAACAACATCACATCTTATCTTCACGACAGTGATATGTAGCCAAGCAAAACACAGACGTGAGAATAGCAATATGCTATGACGTACCAACTATTATTGTATGTATATGAAATTAATTCACTTTGCATCCATAAATGTTTGCTTTGTTAAATAGTTGGAATGGATTTACTTTTGTCGATTTTGTTTACACGCCATAAATAATATTACTTTTTTGTTATACATTGGAATAAAATCTGAATTATTGTTTTAAGTATAAAAACTGGAACCTAAATATGGTAACATTTTTTTTTATTTGAAATATTAGTACAGATAAAGGATTTAAACTAATATTATTACTAATATAAAAGTGTGTTTCTTTGTCTGTTTGTTTGGTACCAAGTTTATCACAAATACAAGTTGAACGAATCTTATTAAAATTTTGATATAAGTTAATTATATCATGAGAACATTGGCTATCTTTTACCTAAAAAAGCAGATATAGTCACGAAAAATATTAAGATGAATGCGCATGTTGCAGTTCGAAGGCACTCCGTTCTATCCTGAAAACGACCGGTATTGGTCTTTAGTGGACAAGTACAATGTGAACCAGTTCTACACTGCACCTACTGCTATCAGATCTCTCACTAAGTGCGGTGACCACTATGTTAAGATGTGAGTAATTTTATAATTCTAAATATTAATAAAAATAATAAACCTTTACAATTCACACAATGCCACGCAGTCAGAAACTAAATACGACCCAGCATAAAAATATTTACTCATGTCAACTGTGTGAGACTAGACTTTTCTTTTTACTTTGGCTTTGACTCTTCACTTCTGAGCACATTAATATCTGCTCATAGCAAATCTTATTCTGCAACTCGTGTTAGTTAGATGAGTGACGTAAGTATTTAAGAATATTGTGCGTCAATATTTAATAGATAATGCTAAACTACAAGACACGCATACGTCTCATTATAGGAAGTTGTCCTTAAAAAACGTAACACGTTACTTCGCTAGTTGTAAAATTGTTAGATTATGGAAAATACTCGTAAAATTCTAATACAACAAATACAATGGCATGTTTTGATTTACGTGTCTATATTGAAGTTACATATTTTCGACTTGTTCGGTTGTATTTAGAACTACCATTATAGTTTAAACAAGTCGTATTGGTACAAGCCCCGCTCCTTTAGAAGTCCAATTTTAAATGCTGTACGTCCTCACATCACACTGTTGACGAAAGTACTATGTATTTTTATCTACATTATCAAGTTCGCTTCGTTTGACCACCGCATGAAGATTTTAAACTCTCGTCACTCGACATTTCCTTCCGCGACCATCTTACCTTAATACCTTAAATCTAAGGATAGTACTTTGACAGCGATATCTTTGAAATCTTTTGCCGTAATTGTGATTACATGCAGGCTAATGGTTTTTTTATTGATTGTCTTGGTCTATTGTTAGGTTCTAAGATAATTAAAGGTGCTAAGGCACTACAACCTTCTTAGATCTATTGTGCTCACTCTTATTCAAAGTTCCTGTCAGGACTGTCTTTGCCAGTTTTTGCACGCAAAAGTTTTTTTCTAATATGATTTCTTTTATTAGAATATAGAATGCAACACCCGTACGTCTTTAATAGTAAAGTCAGTTTCTCGATTTTAGACATACAAAATTACATCTATGTCGGACACTATATCCGAAATCTAGTACTATAATAGGACGAATTGACAGAAACGTATCGAATCGAATTCGTAATCTAATAAAGGCTAATTTGGGTTTTGTTCTTACTTTTAAGCTTCCTTAGTTTTAAAAAGTAATCGATTAAAAATTTATGTCGACTTTTTATGTTGCTATAAATAATGCTAAACGCTTTGACTCCAGGAATGATTTGAAGAGTCTGCGCGTCCTGGGCAGTGTAGGCGAGCCTATAAACCCGGAGGCGTGGTTGTGGTACTACCACCTCATAGGAAGCGGCCGATGCTCCATTGTCGACACATTCTGGCAGACCGAGACTGGTGGCCATGTTCTCACTAGTCTACCTGGTGCTACCCCCATGAAGCCGGGAGCAGCAGTAAGTTATTTGGCATACACATATATTGGAGTAATCCAGCATTTTTTATTTAAAAGGTTCATTCTTCTTTATATATTTATTAGATTACAAGTATGAAAGTATTATTAAAATCTAATATGAACCAAGAATGAACTAACTAAAAACTATTATTTTGTGCTTAATTTCTTGACTAAATTATAACAGATAAACGCATTCTATTTTAACGAATAAACAGCCAGTACCTATATAATATTTCATGGTTTTCCTTATATGTAAAATGATTATACCCAGACTCAAACAAATACTGTTGTTATTTCTATTATACTATGATGGTGGCAAACAAGTGTATACTTGGGCCGTATGGCCCATCTGATGATAAAAGGTACGGTTACCGTAGCCCATGGTCGCCGGACACCAGGGGTGTCACTTGCGAGTTACCGACCCTATCTTCATTAGTACGGTTACTTTGTCTACAATTTTGGGTAGTCGGCAAAACCCACGACTTGATAAATTTCATTCACTTTATTACGTAATATACATATGTAATTTTGATATCAAAGCAATTATTTAATATTTTATATACGAGTAGTACTTTGATATTTTGTTCTCTTTATTATTAAGTGTTAATCAAGTATCTTCTTTCCGTGAAGGGTTTTCCATTCTTTGGCGTCGAACCCAGAATTTTGAACGAAGACGGGGAGGTGATTGAAGGCCCCGGTGAAGGATATTTGGTGTTCTCCAGACCCTGGCCAGGCATCATGAGGACTCTTTATGGCGACCACGAACGTTTTGAGACTGTCTACTTCTCAAAGTTTCCTGGGTATTACTGTACAGGTGACGGTAAGTAAATAAGATATTCTCATATATGAATTATTTAATATAATTAGGGTACTTAACTTGTTGCTTCAATTATAAAAACTTACTTTTATAGTTAGTTACAATTATATTTTTTTATAAAATTTATATTTTCTAGTTTCATTATAAACAATTGAATCGTGATTAGTCGAAAAAAGTGATTATGAAAATTACTGTTCCCTTGATAAGAACATATTTTTTCAAAAATAATTTATCAATTTCAAATACCTAGTGAACTGTTAAATTATATCAACCCAAGTCAACCAAAAGTGAAAATTACTTATTATTTATTACACAATGATACAACATTTCGAAGAAGCAAACTGTGAAATAAATACAGTGAACATCACTACTGTCAGTACTAGTGCTATTATCTATGATATTTGTTACGATTTCTGAGTATTGTACACTTTATACTACAACGATGGTCTACCAAACTTACATCACTAAATTTAAAACATGACAACGCACAACTAAATAATGCAACTACTTAAATATTGAATTTATATTAGTCTTGATATAATTAGCATTGGCAGTTCATTAACCCAAACACTACAAGTGGTATCCGTGCTTTTGAAATGGTATGCGTAATGTGGCACGGGATATACTTACCTACTCTTCAATTCAGTTACGACGATGTTCTTAACACTTAACTTCAGACTGCAAACTTTACGCAGTTTAGATAATTAAAACATTGTTTACAAGTGTAACAAAAAACTTAATTTCGTATTTCTAGCAGTTATATTCTAACTGCTAGAAATATACGTAAGTTATGTCAGTTGGTCAGTGATGGGTATTTTAACAGTCGAATAATTTACAACAATATACTACTAGCGGAAGTGTTCTTTAGTATCACCAGCTATATTTGCCTTTTTTTATTCAGTCTAAAATATTCGAAAATTGCCTAAGGTAGTTCACCTTAGACAAATGAACTGCAAAACATTCACCCCTATTTAGATTTGTCAAGTAGTAAATGAAAATAAATATTGTTAACTTTAAGATTTAATTCAGAACCTTTTGAATTTTATAGGTGCCAAAAGAGACGAAGATGGATTTTTGTGGGTAACCGGCCGCATAGATGACATGCTGAATGTTTCCGGACATCTTATGTCCACGGCTGAAGTAGAAGGGGTTTTAGCAAAAGACCCAAGAGTCACAGAAGCTGCTGTGGTATCTAAACCCCACCCTATAAAAGGAGAGTCGCTGTACTGTTTCATAATTTTGAATGAAGGGGCGAAGTTTGACGACGAATTGATTGATTGCTTAAAGAAGCTTGTGAGGAAGAGTATTGGCGCATTTGCAACTCCTGATGTTATTCAGTATGCGCCTGGTTTACCAAAGACTAGGTCAGGCAAAATAATGCGCAGAATTCTGAGGAAAGTGGCTCTCGGAGACGAGGCTGTAGGTGACCTGTCCACATTAGCGGACCCAACAGTGATACCAGAGCTTTTCAAATACAGGCCATAATTTTATTTAGAAGTAACCGAAATTTGAATGGCTATTTAGATCGATTGTGGAGTTTTGTTCCTAATTTTGTATTAGGCTTATATGATTTAGTTTAACGCACATGTAACGAGTTTCTTTTTTAAGAGCCGTCCGCTTCCATACAGTAATCCATTTTAAATAAAAAATGTAACAAACATTTCTAAATTACTGGTATAATGCAACTGCGCAAAACAGTTTGATGTTTGTGTTTCAAATCGTTTTTATTGTAAAATACAGATTCATTAACGAGTTTAAATATATGAATGTGGGGAATGGGAGTACGTCGGATTGGTGATTAGTAGGGTTAATATTTATTATATACATAGGCATAGCTCAGCACAATTGTAAACAATTGAAGTGTTGTGATCTTTATTGTAATTACATTTATAATTTTGAAAGCAATTAGGTCGCGTTATTACTTGGAAATTTATCTATGTATATGTTTTATATATGTGTATAATGTTGACGGTAAAAAATAAGAAATTTTTACAGGTGTGATTAAATTTTAGCATGGTTACATTCAAACACGAGTTCTCGAAGTAATGGTTCGTCCATTAAATAGGTCACGTTTTTAAACAGCATTTTAAACCCCTCCTCTAACCTTCATGATACATGCTGAGATTATATAGAACATTGCAGTTGATCGAAGTATTGATAAATTATGCTTATTTTGTATCTACAAATAAATTGTAAAATCTATTGTTATCATTTATTTCGGCTGATTAAGCAAATTATAGAGAAAGTTATATCATTTAGTTTTATGAAAATTTATTCCGATTTAACAGTCAAGTACCATACCTGCTATTTATTGTTTGGCAGGTCCGACCACCTTAATGCGATCATTATCGCTCATTTGATATGGGTTTTCGGTAGATGAGACTAAATTAAAGATAAGTTAAATGGTTAAAAAACAATTTTAAGATAAACTGAATGTTGGCCATGTAGTTTTATGGATAATTGAGTAAAGAAGAAACACGCTACATCGCGTGGAATCTAAGCAGGACTTATATGCAAAATAAAACCTAAAATTTAACATACCAAGAACTAAAAAAAAGTGACCACTTAACTGCAAGGCAGTTAACGTTAATTTAAAAATGAAAGTTAAATTGAAAAAGGTAAACCAACAAATAGGTAAATAGTTTTATTTACTAAATATAAATATTAAATATATTGGATATTTTTGTATATTTTATTTTGGTATTGGCTGTGAGCTTCATTACCGTTGGTGTGGTTAAAAATGGAAAAGATAAATTAAGTCACTGAAATCAACAATTAGATCTGTTATAAAATGTTTTAGTACAGTATGTTGTGCTCATGATTTTCCTTAAATATAAAATTTTATTTATTTATATTACATTTATTTAGTTATTACCTCTATGAGAGCTGTTTTGTTGAGAAAATATTTTCGTTTTTAATATTTAGCATTCCGAATAGGCTACCTTTATTGTAGAATCATAACAGTTGTTAAAAAAATGTTTATTCAAAGAATAGTGCAATATAATTTGGGAATATATATTGCACGTGTATGGTGAAAGACGTTTAAACTTTTGTTGTTATTTTTTTACATAAATTGTAATTTTAAGTTGTGACATTTTTATAGATTAGGATTTTTATGAATAATTTATATAAAATTCTGTAAGTGAGTAAAAATAAAATTGTTAATATTTTTTTAATTGAAACTCACGCACAGCTGTTTAATTAAGGTATAATGGTATATTAAGTACTTTTCAGTTATTGCGCTATTTACATTATTCCAGTAGAGCTACCGAATCAAGCTCTATGATGCGACAAAACAAAATATAAACTACATCTCTCTTAACAATATCTGAAATCAAGATTACCTTATAATTATTGTATGGGGACCTCAATCCAATTCCATTGCGTTGCCATGATATTATTACTAATTAATGCTAACATATTTTACGTTTCATATTCTGTGAAAGATTTTTTCACTTTAAACATTTTCCTGTTTAGACGTTTTTACATTACTTTTTCTGTATTTATCTCATCTTATTTCAAACAAATGTTGTTGTGTCGTCTATTTACTTAAATTTAGCTTAGCATTGAGTTTTGTAATAGGTGCGAGCGATAAGCTCTAAAATTTTATGTAAAACGCATTATATAGTAAGCATTAAATATATATGTACTTATGAAGTACCTACTTACTATATGTACTGTTTAATATTTATAAAGTATACACTTTTGTCCGCACAATATTGTTGAATGTGGCCATTATTTTTAGTTTTTGCAGTAATTGTGTTTGACATGAATACTGGAGAAAATATCTATTATTAATAGTAGTCACTTATTTTAATTAACTTTGTAATTTGACACAACAGAAACATACTTTTTTATGGTTCTCAATGGTATAAATGAATTTTAAATTGATGTTCTGACCGATTCAATTTGATCCCGATGTCTGATTCCCTTCCGAAAATGATGTCATGAACGCTTGTTATACATTATTATTATTGTCCATAATTAAACAAAATTATATTCAGTGGAAAATAAAGATACGAATTATAAGTAATTAGATTGCTTGCCTATATACCTTGAGTTAGTATCTGTAGTACCTAGAAATATAACAGAATCCCAATTGCAACATGTTACTAGTTTGTAATGGATGTCTGTTTACACATAGTATAGAATTGATGTCGTCAAGTGGCTACGAGTAGTTATAAGTAGCTCACCAACAAGTAAAGCGCAAATGAGAGTTGAGAATTTTAAATATAAGTAATTAGAATAATTGTTACTATGTACTTATATTACTTACTGATTAATATATTCATACTTAAACGTATTTACTATGCCGTAGCTAAGACTGTGAAGGGAGGGATACATTGTAATGGGATGAAATGACAGTTTATAAAAAATATCGTTGAAATATGAGGTTTTGACGAATTGGCAAGGTTACTTTACAATCACAATTATAAATATAAAATTAATGTGTGTTAATTGACATCACATTTGTTAAATATATACAAAACTATTGGAGTGGTCATCGGAAAGAAGTGAAGCATGATTTTCTTTGCATTAAATTTTATTATTAATCGTACCTTAGAATAAAAGTAATGTCATTTCGAAATATGCATACATATTTTCGAAAAAGGGGGTAATTAGATTTTAATATAAACTTTTCGCTATTTTTTTTACGCCTGACCTATATCTATAAGCGCTCATTTGTTTTTACATTAGTAGGTACCAATCTGTATGTTTGGGGTCAGTCAACTGTTTTATGTCACAAATTGTTTTTTCATATCTGAAGTTTATGATCTGAATCTAAACAAATATAGCGTGGAACTTTTACGAAGTTATTATTTATAAGCAATGTTAGAACAGATTAAAAAAATATTGGGTCACAGATACCTTGACTGTGTCAGCTCTATAACAAATATTTATTGTGTATAAATCAGGGCAATATTGGTGCAGCTATGTTAGGGATAAAATTGGTTCAACACACTCCGAGAAATCGACTGAATTTCTTGAATCTTGATTTTGTGACACGCAGTGATGTAGGAAGTGATCTGCTTCGATATTGCCACAGTTTACAGGGGCCTGTGTAGGCCATTTAAACGAGATTTGGGTGTGATAAATATAAAAGATCTGGGTATAAAAAATATTGTCGTAAATATAAAATCCAATATTTTATTATATATTTTTTAACATGGTGTCCCCGACTTGACATAAAAAAGTTGACCCCGTCCTTTAATCTCGTCGCCGATATTGGCGCACTTAATTATAAATGTTAGATTTAAAACGCTATATATTGTTGTCAAAAATCTTTTATACAATGTAGAATTGAAATTGTATATCAATTCGAAATGCAGAGATTGTATTCTTAACTTCTTGAACTTTTCAAGAATGGGACCATGTCATAGACGTGTGTATTGTAATGGTCGTATTGAACAACATAAGGTTGCATAAAAGAATACGAAAATTGCCTATGGGATTGTTGCCTGAACTGATATAATTATTAAGACCTTCAAAAATCGAAAACATTTTTGCCTCTGCTTACTGAATTAATCAAATATTTTTTGTCTAAAGGACTGTGTTCAACTTTAGAGCTATCTTTATTTATTTTTGAATACCATCGGCGGATTGTTATACTGTTTCTATTACACGTTGTATGAAGTCAGTGGGCACCTATATTACGCCCTATATGTATTCCTACAATTATATGTATGACTACTGACTTATTGTCATTGATGTCTATTAATCAGTACCCAAGGTATAAAAATATTGGCACTAAATATTATGTGTAGTGATTTAGCCGGTAAGGGATGTTATTGTGATTGTATGTTGGAACGAACATATCATTGGAAGTGATTAAATAATATTGTGCTAATAAAATGGGTTTTTAATTATTTAATTTCGTTGAGCCTTTTTTAACAAATTAAATTAATGTTAATTTGACATGTACATTGTTACACTGTAATGGATGGCAAGCTGTTTCAATTCAAGCAAGGCAACTGTTCCTCTGCAGTAAAACTACGTGCCCTAAATGTGGACGATGACTGAAGAGATCTTGGCGATCTAGAACTGGGACTAATATTTGTGCGTTCGGCGCTAATTCTGACTAGGCGTAGCAGATTCAGGGTAGCCAGGGGATGACAATGGGGCTTCATCTAGTGGGGCCTAATTCAGATGAATGACGACGATTACGTTCACCCGCGACGGCCATATGACCCTGAACCTATCTCACTAGGATACCTTGTTCGCGTACATTGTTGTGTCTTATTCTCGTTTCATAGTTAATGGCAAATAATACGGTATTCGAAGGACTTTATTTGAGAGAGATTAATGACGAATATATTAAGACGCGAACAAAAAATAGCACTGATGTTATCACACATATAATTTCATATAAATTCAAATATATGTCTACTATAAAAAATGACAGAATATAACATACTTATATAACTATACACTTTAAATAATAAGTGTAATAAGGTTGTGAATACATTAACATTCTCATCGTTGTTTTTCGAAACAAGGAATATACTTGTAATAACTATGTATGTATTAAGACCAGAGGTCTGGGGTTCGTATCCTTGCAAACATTGTCCGCACTCACAATGACCAATACCAAATAAGATAACCTAAGATAAAAAATTAAGAAATTTATCATTTATTACTTCGAGAATACTGAGTCGACTGTATGTAGATTAAGTAGGTATAACTATGTTCTATATCTTATCTATAGTATAACTTACAATGTATGCGGTAATAACTGAGTATTTCGAACAGTTTTGTTATTATCATTATTATCACCACGTTAATCACTTGGTCGAATCAGTATGAATAACATGGTATAAACAGTGAGTAGCACTGCTAAGTACGACTAGGTACTATATACTAACTTCTCTTGATTTTCATGATTTACTTAAAATATTTTAATAAGGATTCATTAGAGATAGTTGTTGGTTTAGAAAAAATAAAACTAACATTATTATGTAGCAAAACTGACAAAAATAGTAATGTATTAAAAAGATTCATGATACAAACAATCATACAAAGCTCCTAAATACTAAATAAAAAAACCTACTCATTCCTTTTCTTGTTTAACCTTTTTTGAATAAGCAGGTAAAACGGTATACATACGTCTCTAAAATCAAATCAGAGAGGCAATGTAAATCGTTTAAAACAACATGAATAAAATAAAAAATAATTGTAACAAAAAATTTCAGTATCTTTTATTAAATTTATTTAGCCACTACCTTCTTTTATTATTATTTGGTTTTAATTTTCTTATTTGACGGCACTGGTTGCGTCTTGAAGTAGAGTCCATAAAACACTCCAAACGCCACTACCAGGATTGTTGAAAGGACAGTTATGTACTCAGCTCGGTTTCTGCAATTAAAATAGATATCAGATTATTATAAGTTTGACACTATTATTATAACTAAGTTTAATTTGTATGTTATTATGCTGTGAGACAGAGGTTAGAATGGTTACTCTTGGTTTAATACAGGTATATAATATAAGCTGAGTATTAAAAACCTTTATAAAATATCATTCCTGTTATTAATTTAAAACAGACGTATTGCTAGTACGCTTTGTCGTTCTTTTTCTCTTACATGCATGAAACACAAATAACTTGCAAAATAGCGTAGGTACGTAGGCAAACAAAATGTTTATTTGTGTTACGTATAAAGGTAACTATGACAACACAATCCGTCTCATCGTCCAGTAAAGCTGTAAGGGCCAGCTGTGGTCAACAGCATTGGATATCCGAAAAAATTAACAAATAAAACTAGCCCTTTCATAAGGGGTTTCAGCTCTAGACGTTTAAGCTATTAACCTACTAAAAGACTAACCAATTAAGTCTAATATCATATAACTCTGAATACGGATCGATCCAACAATATCGAAAAGTCATTGCGTTGTTAACTTATTTTGTATATATTCTCCTAATTATTCACATATCTCAATTAAGGAAGGAAAGAGACAGTTTAAAGCACGCAGTACAATTTTAGCTCAACCTAATTTTAAATCAAGGTCATTTTGTATTAGAATGGATAATGTAACTACCTACTGCTCTGATTGAATAACACAATAAGATTGGGATCTTACGCAAAAATAAATGTAAAGCGATATTAAATATGTATCCAATATCACTTTTAATTTAAATTTGTATTGAAAATATAAATATTCGGAAATATACTATAAAACTTAACCTATTAAATTCAATATTCTTTTAATTACAATTTATTTACGATTATCTAGTTACCTTTTTTACGATTATTATTTAATTACGATTATAATGTTGTGATATACGGGCATGATTAAATAAAAGATACGTTATGTTGTGAGTAGGTATTTATTTATTCATATTTACTAATTTATTGTCTTTTTAGTAAATTAATGTGTGTAAACATCGTACGATCAGCGAATAGTACTTAAAATGGAAAACTGTAGGTACTATACCTACAGTTTTCTGGTACATAACAGATTAAATAATATATCGGTACGTTATATATGGTGTCAAAAGAAAAGATAACTTAAAAAATGTTACTGTAATTACTTAATTATTGAATTGAAGTAAGTTGCTAGTTGACGTGGACGTCATAAAAAGTCCTCACATCTATGTACATCTTACGTATAAAATTCTCGTGTCACAATATTAGTTACCATATTCCTCCGAAACGGCTTGCTCGATTTTTATGAAATTTTTAAGCATAATCAGTAGGTCTGAGAATCAGCTAATATCTATTTTTCATATACGAATTTTTTTTTTGTTTATTTTTAATGTTGCATTAAAAAATACACACAACTCTAATTTTTGCACGCTCTAATCATCATATATCAACCCCTATTTTTAAATAGGGATATAATAGTATACTCACGCGAATGGAGTTCCGCACACGACGTACCAGCTGAGGCCGTTAGCTGGTTTCTGTCCGCCAACGCAATGGAAGTTGAAGTAACCCTCGTCGTAATTTTCCGGACAGAAGTACTTGCGCTTCAGCAGAGTCTGGATGAAATCATTATTTATTTAGGTAATCACCAGCTTATACAATTTATACATATCATTTAATACATAATTAGCAAAGTCAATAACATATAGGTAGATACCTCATGAATTTATCGAAATGAGACAATGAGAGTGACATTATCAGTTACCTACTTTAAATTTTAAATTAAATCTAGCAATCTAGCATCAGCAATACAGTTAAACAGGTCAGATCAAAAGGAGAGGGTGAATATAATAAGTAAATTACGTTACTATAAATTATAATAGTAATTATTTTCATACTAATTGTAACATGCGACTTCGTCTGCTTTTTGAGATAAAAATAGCTAATGTTCGTCCTTGGAATACAATCTGTCGTCATTTTTAATTTTATTAAAATCCGCTCAGCCGTTTAGCAGTAACGGCTCAAGGGGTGTTAATAAAATTAAAAGTATCAAACCGACCGACGGGCACGCTTTCGAATTTATAATAACAGGTGTTATGGATACTTATTACGACACAGTATATAGTATTTATTGACAATATAAATTGTATAGGTATAGTTTATACTTTTTTTTTATTCTACAGGAGGCGGGTAATTAGTATATATTAGTTATGTAAATAAAAAGGAGACATGGCTCTAGACAAGTAGCTACAGCACTACTTACTTGACCAAACGGTGTAGTGAGTGTGGCGACTTCATTGCAAGGCCCTACAGGCTCGTGTAATCCAAGTGACCATTCCCTCTCGGGGTGGAAGAAAACTACGAACACCCAGTAGATAGCATAATGGACAACCAGTTGCAGAATAAGGATGTAATCGGTCGTACTTAATCTGGAGAAGATTAAACAATTTATATTATTACTTGTCATCTTGCGCTGATTTTTTTATGTACCTAAGTGGAATGTTAATTTAACTGGAAGACGAACTGATGGTACCGAAGGAGTGGTATCTATGATCTAGGTATATCCGTAATATATGACCGTCATAATGTGAAGTCGTGGTACCCTTATACGTAGGGTTGCCAACTATACTGTTTTAAACAGCATTATACTGTTTTTCACAAAATTATAATTTTTACTGTTGAACTAAAATAAAATACATATACAAAATACTGTTTTCAGCATTAAAACCTCAGCATTTACTGAAAGAGTTTTTTCAGTAATGAATTCTAAGTGGCGGGATGATAGACATAGGGCATCTATAAATATAATAAAAAAGTTATTTATTTTAATTTCAATTATAATTGTGGTGAGACGTATGAAGTGTTTCAATAAGATTGTAAATTAGGAGGTAAGTTGCTTAAACATAAAGTTGCGAAAAGCTTACTTAATACAATAAATAAACAGGATACTGTTCATTTTTGTAAAATATTGTTTAATAAAGGAATAGGTATGTACTCAGTATTTGGACTATGTTTTATTAAATTAACATAGCTGTCTTTAATAATCACAACTATACAATTATAACGACTCACCTTGTTTTAGTCTTCTCTCTATCAGATAGCAAGCCGTGCAAGATGATCACGGTAAATATAGAGAAGAGGAGGAAAAATGTGACTTCCGAATGAATACCGAACACATCGTGCAATGGATGGTAGATTGGTATGAACATCAGCACGCCGCCTGGCATACCCAACAGGGTAGCGACCGCCAGAGACTTCCACTCCACCGATTTCCTAAAAACAGAAAAAGGTTAAACAGTTTAACATAGGCAGGGCCAACCTTCAGGACTTAGGTAATCGTAGCCTATATAGATGAAGAACATCATGTGTCATGAACACCAATCATGCATTATCATTCCGGACGACTTAGTGTTTGTTTTGTAAATTTTGTTTGCATATTTAAACATATGTATACCTACATAAGTTTCTAGTGATGGAAGAAAACCGATATAAACTAAATTAATCGTTAGTTCATAAACATTTTATCAGCAAAATGTCACGATTCGTTATTTAGATCTATATTATTGTCTACTTGTCCTACTACTACTACTACTAATCCACTTTATAACGGATTATATTATAGATCATTATGTATATTAGTTACGTTACGAATACTGTTATTAGTTACGGCATTTTAATAGTTATTATTGCATTTTTAACAAGTAATCCATAACAGGATTACAAAAAAAAGTATTAAATTCATTTTTTGTAAATATATCTATAATACACTTTTCCAGAACATAACAAACAATCATACTTATGTACACAAACATTTACATTGTGCGAGGAATCGAACTCGTAACCATCGGAAGTGACGCAGTAAACCATTTAGCACTGGTTTATGAAGCCGTCAAACTAATTAATTCCTTCAACAATAAGACAAGAATAAGAGATATACTAACCCAGCCGATTCCCACTGCGCTACTTTAGGTGCAAGCCATCGTCTGCTAACATTAAAGAAGAAGAACAAACTGGCTGCGAAAGTCGCGTGGAAGTAGTACGAGTTCCATGGCACCCAATAGTGACGGTCGAAGATGTTTGGGTCCGTATCGTGCCAGGTCCAATGCACGAACTTAACGGCCACGATGTCATAGGGTATATCGATGAGGACGGTCACCAAGCCGACGGCAAAAGGCTCTGCGTATCTAGGTAGATTCAATTTCGATACGGCATACGCAGCGTGGTATATGAACGCTGGGTCTGTAAATTGTGATTAACAAACATTAAATTAAGGGATGATTATTTAAATTCATTAAATCAAATCAAAAATCACGATATTACTCATGTGAAACATTTTAGTCGCTTGTGAACGTCAAGGGAAAAAATATTAATACAAAAATATTTTTTCCCTACCGTGATTACTTAGCAGTCTAGTAGATAGATAGTATAGTAGGTACATATATTGTTTAATTGGCCTGAGCTAGAAACCTCATGTTAGTGTATGACTGATGATATAATTAATACCCGGTAATCTTACTAGGATCCTTATGGTCAGTGTAACGATATCATGATATTACTCTTTAGAACTAACAATCAATGCGAGAGAAAAAATATGATCTGCAAAATTTTGTTCTTAAACTTATATTAACTACATGGTTGTTTGGTTATAAACAGTAAATTTTATAGTAATTATTGTGTATTTGGTTGAGTATTTACAATAGTGATACTTTTTTTTTTTTTATTGGGTTGTTTGGGCTATTGTCAGATGTGTAGCACCTGTAGCACTGCGACCTACATAGATCTATTGTGCTCGCCCTTTTCAGAGTTCGCTACCTAGACCCGTCAGGGACAAGAATTGAAGGATATTCTTAGGATAGTGATACTTACACAACAATATTATATGAAGTGGAGTTCGAGCCCCCAGGAATATGATGGGTGTTTGCGAATGCCAGAAATTATCATACTCGGGCACAACAAAGTGCCAAAAATTATCTGCGTATTGACCATGTAGCACGGTCGCCAACCAGAAATACGGCCATCTACCTCCTTTTCTGAAAGCTTTATCAGGAAAGAGAAAACATAATTATTCATTGAACACATAGGTAATGACGCAACCTAAGGTGTCTTATCAATAATGAAATGAAATCAAAATATCGTTATTCATGTAGATTTATTAAAGACTTTTAGGATGTGTCACATACGCCGTCAGTTCGGAGAGCTTTCAAGCTATTTTTTAGCTTGAAAGCTCTCCGAACTGACGGCGCATGTGAATCTGACAGGAAACACAGCTCTTATTCCTTTCAAATATGCTTGAAACCAAAGATATAAATTCATTTTTAAATTCAATTAG
The DNA here is from genome assembly GCF_030625045.1 of Achroia grisella. Taxonomy (NCBI): domain Eukaryota; kingdom Metazoa; phylum Arthropoda; class Insecta; order Lepidoptera; family Pyralidae; genus Achroia; species Achroia grisella. The sequence continues at coordinate 942,322 of NW_026712568.1, read as the reverse complement.
GGAGAGTATAGTGACCACGGGCATATGTTATTGCATTTTATGTATTAGTATAACGGATGAGCCAGACATCATTTCACTGCCAGTTTTTCTTTATTGGATAACTATGGAATGGTGCACCCGCCTGCGTTAACGGTTCACATTGGCGGGAGACTAGTGGACTATGATACGATGAGCATGAAGTCAGATCAGTTAGCTCATTGTGTCAAATACGCATGTAGTTCAACCTGATTGATTGATGGATTGATAACCACATTACTTACAATTCTCTTTTACCTCTCTCTTTACCACTCAACCATATTAGAGCTAGCACCACAGTCCCGGCCCACCACGTATTAACTTTATTGTTACGTTGGATTAACATATTAAATTTGAATGATTATGTTTTAATGTATCATTAAAAATCTTCAACAGTTACAAAATCAGCATACACAGGACGAAACGCTAATCGATTGCGAAAGAAATAGGTTCGAGTATGTAATTGAAACCCGTGCGGAATTGTTACATATATCGCGTAACGAAAACATAAAATATAGTTGCTACTAGATGTCTGCGATTACTAAGTTAGTAAACATTAGTAACATTTGGTCGAGAAATTTAGAGTGAAGTTAATAATCAATTTATTATGAACCAGCGTCCTCGTACCCTAACAACTTCTCTGTTTGTAAATTTTAACCAAATAGTTTCATATTCTGATTATTACAATAATATTAGTGAAAACCAGACACAATTAGTTTCTGAGATTGCCGCGCAGAGACAAAATTCTAACAATTATGTTGCGGGTTACATTACGCTTGTGATTTTACAAGCGTAATGTAACCCGAAACATAATTGTTAGAATTTTACTGTTACTGATGATAATTTTCTTATATATCCTATACAGACTTTAGTTACATTTGTATTATTGACATTTTACAAACACTGAATATGGTAAATACGGGTCAAAATATGCTTCCCCCATACGCCTGTCATAAATAAATTCATAATGTAAACGCAAACCCGCCTTGTTCTAAATACGATGTTTTTATTTGTACGTTAAAAAAATTTGTGTTGTCCAGAAATGCAGATATAGCATTTCTGGATAACTAAGATGTTAAGAGAGTTATATGTATGTTTGTTTGCCATCTGCATAACCATATAGTCTCCGACCAAAACCAAGGTTTTTAAACAAACTTTACACTTTAAAGACACAAATTGAAAATGAGGAAACATATTTTGAAATTTTATACTAAAAATGAACAAGAGATCGCGCTGCTTGAACTCATATTTTGATTATTTTCACGAAATTGGCAGTTTACCTATTTCGCGTCTATAATAAAGATGCATTTTATGTAATTGTAATACGCATATACACATGAACAGCACTAAGGACATCATGTTATCGTATAACATCCACAATACTACTCACGACTGTATTGTTGATTATATAAGAATTACTTAGAGTAATAACTTTTAGATCTTACCGTGGAGAAGTGTGATTAAACCAGCTAATATATAGACGGCCTGAGAAATGAGGTACGTCGGTTGCGCCGCCCATAGCTGTTTTATATCGTTGATATGCACCAACCACTGCCACCACTACCGAACAGAACAAAAAGGTTTACAAATCAAAAATATTAGACAGAAGTAGCTACATAGGATTGATGTGGTCACTTGTGACAGTTGTGACGTAGTGACTTGAGAAATGTTACCGACATAATTTGCGTTATATGATAAATATCAAGTTATATTATAATTCAATAACGGTATTCAAAGGAATAAAACGGCTGCAACGTAGAGAATCGCCATAAATTAGGAACCAATTTTAGGTGAAAGACATGAGATTTAAGACACGGTAATAACTACTGCTATTGGATACCGATTAATAATAATAGTAACAAATAATATTCAATACAGCGTTTTGATTGCATTTGGTGCCAAAAATACAGTCCTGATCTATTACAGGTACCAGATAATTGATAGATACGCCTAATTGTTTTAATATAAGTACCAATAACAACATACACGTATAACCATGGATATTAAAGAAAATCATAGGCACTGCAGTAAGTGAATATCGAACCATCAGGGTTCGTTGGAAAATAAGTCGGTGTACTAAACTGTTATGCCACCAAGGTCCCCTTAGATGTCGATGTATCGATCCAGGTGGACGTTGTATAGCAGTGTATCACAACGTGGGGCCATGCCTCATATTCTATAAGGTTTGATTGTTAAGAGAGCAAATTTAATGATAAAATGTTAAAGGGCAAATTTCATGGTTAGATTTCTTTGCCAAATTTAATGAATAAAACAAATTTCTTAAATAATTGCGGTAAATAACTATTAGGTATAACTTCGCATCATTAGCAGAATGAGGTATTAGTGTTGTAACTGATTTAATATAGGTAGTCCTATTTTACCATCGAGTATATTTTTACATTATTCTTCAAACATCAAACAGAGACAGTTTTAATGACTAAACTAAACCATCACTGCAGCAAAAGATTAATCATATAAAAAAACGCTCCGTGTGATATATTCAAGGTCATATATCCTTACTTCCTTACTATAATATTATAAATGCGAAAGTAACTCTGTCTGTCTGCCTGCCTCGCTTTCACGCCAAAACTACTGAACGGATTTAAATGAAATTTGGTACATAGTTAGTCTAAACCCTGAGAAAGGACATAGGCTTTTTAATGCTAAAATAGGGTTGTAAGGGGTTGAAATTGGTTGAATAAAAGATTGTATAGAAGAATCGTCATTTTTGAAGCTTGAAACTTATTTTTGAGGCTATTGATTAAATATAAATAAATATGACATTTTAAGTAAATTTGTAAAAATTTTACCATTAGGGGTGTAAAATAAAATAGGGGGTGAGAGTTTTTATGTAAATTCGTCATGTTTGAAGCCAAAAGCGTGAAGCTTATTTTTGAGTCTGTTGATTAAATATAAATAAATAGACCATCAAAATTTGGAAGAATATTACCCTTAAGGGGGTAAAATAAAATAGGGGATGAAAGTTTTTATGTAAATTCGACATTTTTGAAGCCAGAAGTTTGAAACTTATTTTTTAGGCTGTTGATTAAATATAAACGAATATGACATTCAAAGTTTGTAAAAAAATACCCTTAAGGGGGTAAAATAAAATAGGGGTAGAAGGTTTTTATGTAAATTCGACATTATTGAAGTTAGAATGATGATACTTTTTTAATGGCTTTTTGAGTTAGTTTATTAAATACCTTACTAATATTATAACTGTGAAAGTAACTCTGTCTGTCTGTCAGTCTCACTTACACGCCAAAACTACTGAACCGATTTAAATGAAATTTGGTACACAGTTAGTCTAGACCCTGAGAAAGGACATAGGCTACTTTTGAATGCGATAGAAGGGTTGTAAGGGGTTGAAAGGGTACATGCAATGTTGTACGTAAGAATCGTTATTTTTAAAACTAGAAGCTAAAACTTATATTTTAGGTTGGTGATTAAATATGAATAAATATGACATGCAAAGTTTGTAATAATTTTACCCTTAAGGGTGTAAAATAAAATAGGGGATCTAAGTTTTATGTAAATTCATGACTTTTTAAGCTAGAATGATGAACCTGAAATTTCATTGGCTTTTTTGGATTTATTTATTACATACGTCACTCTCGATCTCGCTTACACGCCAAAACTACTGAACCGATTTAAATGAAATTTGGATCACATAATCTACACCCTGAGAATGGATATAGGGTACTTTTATGTGGAAAAGGCTTGTAAGGGGATTGAAAGGGTAGGTGCAAGGTTGTATGGATATATTGCCATTTTCAAAGCTTGCAACTGATTTTTAGGCTGACGATTAAATATAAATAAAGAAAATGTGTTGTAAAGAATTTAAAGGAGAGTTAAATGTTTATATGGAAATATTGACATTTTTAAATATGTATGTTAGTTATGTATGGACGTGTTTTGAAGCAAAAAGGATTATTGGATTAGGTCATTAAATATCTTTTTCATTATTTGGTCAAAGTCACTATTTTGCGCGGACGAAGTCGTGGGTACAGCTAGTTAACTTATATTTGTTACTAGTTGTTCCCGCGAATTCGTCCGCGTGCAAGTGCGTGAAGAGTCCCGTCAAAATCGGTTTCAGCCATTTCAGAGATTAGCCGGAACAAACAGACAGACAAACAAAAATTATAAAAAATGCTGTTTTGGTGTATGTATCGTATTTATATTCATATGCATGTAGGAAAAAACGGTTATTTCAATATAAAAATAGACACTCCAATTTTATTTATATGTGTAGATATTGCTGCATACATAAAAAAAAAATAGTAATATGAATTATAACTACGCACAACATACCAGCAACTAAAAATTGATTATAATTTTGTTCCAGGCTGCTAGGTAAGTTGCCGCCGATACCTATCCATATGGAACGAATTATTTATATATATACTAATAAATTATAAACAGAGCCCAACCAATTAGATGTACATAAACGGTAAATAAATGAAAGTACTTATCGCCATAATATAAAAAAAAAATGTCGCGTAGCTACCTTCGCATAGACATAAGATTAGAATATCAGATATAACAATATGTTACTCATTTTCTATTAAATAAAAATAGTTTAAATATTTTGCCAAATATTCATCTGATTAACATAAAATATAGATGAGTAGAACTCAATAATTATACATAAAAATATTAATAAGGAACAGACCGTAACTCCTGCGGCTGCAGACATGTCGACCTGTTGCTGTGCTGCTTATCGCCCAAATGAAATCAACTCACGGGCCACTAGTGATGCATCGACAATAATAGACATCAGTTCATATCGATAGTTTTGTACAGAATAGTTGCCATACATTTTGAGAAACATTTAGTAAATTCTTGTTTTTTACACCATTATGGTAGTTCACCTGCCTACACTAATGGTTTACGCTGGAGGGGCACCGTGGAGGTGATGATACAATGATGAGTCATGCTCATCCTATCGTTCTGGTCAGGTAAGTTATCGTGGTAAATTCACCAGTAATTCACGATGGTTTTTCTAAGCCGACTTTCAGGTCAACCTGATATGATACTTTACTAGTAATACAGTCATCAGTACACATTACTAATAAATCCTTCCCCCCTCCCTCTAATTATGACCATAATTTAATACATGAATTGGTCATGTATTAAATTATGTTGTAAGTAGGTATACAAGCTGTTACTAAAGTACTGTTCGATACGTTTAGATTGATTAGTTATTATTAGATATGTATTTTGCATAAAGGAGAGAGATTTATATGTCAACACTGAATTACTAAATGTTAATTACCCCGGAAAAAATTAGATAAAAATAAAATAGGGAAATTATCATGCATCAATGGGGCAACGTAACGTAGCGCGATGCGTATTAATGTTTTTTTTAATATTCGTATAATCATCAGACAGTCTTATTAGTAGTCAGTACTTCATTTCATGTTAATAGTTAACCTAAATATGTTTAGACCAGAACTTAGCAAATCCAACGGCACAATCGGTCGTCTTGTCTTCCTTAGTGCAAAACACTGGGTTCAAAGAGTATGACAGGAGATGGAACATGTTTTGAAACAGAGCCCCGCAGTCGAAAGCCTCCTGGGTAGCGTTACCTATTTTAGCAAGTTGTACTGCAGCGGCCCACCTGGGTACGCAGACTGTTGAGGGCTTTCCCATATTTCAATGCAGGAATATGGTAAATATTCATGCATTGGAATATGCAGGGTGCTCGGAGGCAGATGTTCGGGTGTTATGAAGACAATATTATGAAACAACAGTCTCAAAGCAATGCGACAATAATCACATTGCCAGCGTCATGAGTCTTGCCGCGCTCGTCAATTTTTAAGCGCTTTGACCGGTGATGACCTTGAACTCAGTAGTCTTGTTTATTTTTAAATTCATTTATCTGCTACGCTATTAGTAAGGTCAACTATGTTGTCATATTTTAAAAAATTGCTTGTATTTGGGGTAAGTGAGTACTGTCATAATTGTGCATATTAAATTATAATACTTTTATTTTCTTGAATAAATATATATTATTATCTTTACTTTTCAATTTCATAAGGCGTGTGACCAGCAGTTACAGGCCCCTTTTGGGTCGGACAGGATTTCATGACCCATTCCATTTTATCTACCTCGCTCTTCCCAGTTTACCCAATTCTGCTCCGTTTGAGCCATTTTTATTCATTCTTATCTTATCGATGTAATATAAAGTTTAAGAGAAAACTGCGTTAATAGTTAAGTTATTATTTCAACACAATTTAACAAGAAATAGACAGATGAAATAATAAACGATAAGTAATAAAATATAGCACAGGATGGCCTACTTTACGTCTCTAATCGACATTAAACGCGTTTTGCCGCTGTAAAACAAATATTGTACAGTTGTACCTACTATCATGATGTAACTAACAGTGGTCATATTTTTATGTCAATGTGTCAAACTGTATTAATATTTTAATATATTTGTAGACAAATGTGTATTATTGCTGTATTACGTTGTATGGATACATTAATAGCTTAATGCAGTTTCAAATGATAATATATAAATCGATATTTTCTTATCGATAACAAAATGTAACACATTAATTATTATCATCGTATGGTTACATCGCGAAGTCCGTTAAATAGTGTAAATACATATATCTACATTCGACTACGTGTCTGCTAAGTGCCAACGCATAAGCCACATTACATTTTAATCCAATAATATGTCGAAACACCTGTAGTTACACCTGAATGTAATCAATCAACTATTGTTATAGTATAGATATCATTTCATTCTAGGTACATATATACCTACATAAATTTATTACTGATTAGAGATATACTTTTATTCTCAGCATACCTATGTATCTTCACAATAAAATGTATTAAATAAACTATGACTCGCTTTAAAAAAAATGAATATTCTAAACCTGCTAAAAAAGTGTGAAAATTTTATATACAAATCAGGCACCTGTCCTGGCTTCGCATGGATGCATTAAAAATCTTTGATTTTCTCTGTTTGTTCTGTACTACAAGACTCATGCATTAGATCTACATATAAAATTCCTTTTGAATCTCTCTATCTATTGCTAAAACTGCATTCAAATCTGTTGCTTAATTTAAAATATAAAAGCGAACAGACAACAGCGACTATTTTGTTTTATACTATAAGGTCTGCAGTTATAATTTTATAGTAGGACCGCATGATGTCCGCATCAATACCTCCACTTGATATATAAAACTTTTCATGGATGTTTCTGATAACCACAATATCCATCTACATATATAAAGAATCATAAAAAAAAACCAGGAGAAGTCGCGGTTACCATCTAGTTACTTTTTTAATTACATTTAATTACATATTGTAATTTAAATAATGTAAATTAAATATTGTAATGGGTGAAAACTGTGATTTGTACAGTTTATGCTGTAAATAATATAAATGACGTAGTGGAGTAACTTGAAACAGTCATGCTCGCTATAAAGTTCAAACTTGTGGCGGCGTGGTGGGCCGGATCGATGTGCTCCCTCTAATATGGTTGAGTGCAATGATGGCTAGCTCATCCGTCATACTCGTGAAAGGGTGCTGCTTGTGGGTGCTGGTCTGCTTCAGATTGCGAACACTGATTAGATTTTTTGATTTTTTTTTATATAGCATATGCTGGTGGTCACTCTATTCTCCCAAATTTAAATTTAAATAAAATGGTATAATTGTAAATATTTACATCATTAAAAAAAAACGTGCTGAGTTTCTTTTCAGTTCTTCTCATCTCGGAAATCATTCCGAACTGAGGCTGTAATAGACCTACATGAATAAAGATATTTTTAATTTGAATTTGAATTGTGCATCTCCCGGTACTAACGGTTTGCGCTGGCGGGGCACCAGTAGAGAATAATAAGAGGAGAACGAGGTCAGGTCAGTTAGCGCATCGTGACAAATTCATAAGAAATGTAATAATATAATAATATAAATACGAGCAATACTGGCAATGGAGCTATTAGTCCACATTACTAACAACCCATCCCTCTACATGTAGTAGGCATTATGGCAGAATATATAGCGTAGGCGGGCTTTCAATGAACATCAATTAAAAAAAAATACTAATTGTAATCCTTGGATTTATTTTACTATCCTCCTCCATTGGTAATCAACCATATCGGTTACCAATGGAGGAGGATAGCCCACGCGCCCACATTAGCGTACTTAAGTCTTAAAAAATGACTCGTTCGGTGCAAGTAACTAGGTGCATTCTATATATTAAAATTCTATAACCTTATAGTTGTGTCCTGACGACTCAGTCAATCTAGCTAATCAATTAGATTACATATCAATTGTAGGGGATGAGCTCTACAACCGGTTGATAGTGATAAAATAATAATGATAATGTTAATGATAAACGGGGATGATTATATAAAAGATACGTCCCGTTGTGAGTATTTATTGTTTATTAGTAAAATGATACATGTGGTGTGCGGTGTGAGGTCAGTGGTCACCGCGCGGTAATAATGCTGTCTATGCGAATTCATATTAATTTAATGATAATCAATTATAGAGTTTGGCTATTATCATACATTATTAAGATTTTGTTATGGTTTCCATGCTGATCCATTTGTTAAAATTATCATAACTGTTTTGTAATGATGACACTATATGAACATGTTTAATGATTCCTGTAATTTAATCGAACACATATTTTAATACTAAATCGAAATATAAGTAAGACTTTATGTCAAAAAACAGTCATTGTAATCCAAACACGACACCTCAAGGCAAGGGACATCGAGGCTGTGTACATAAGACACTGGCAGCATTGCCTCTTTGAATAGCCATACTTAGGACAAAGTAGCTACAGTGTAGTGGACTTCATAGTATATTGCTGGCCACTTAAAAAGCACTTTTTTTACCTTTAAAAAGTGTTGCATAAATTTGAGTTGTTAATTTTTTTACATAAGAAAAATATATGATTTTATTTTACTCTTCTTTGCATCGATTTATTTTACATAGTTATAGAGTAGATGCAATAGCTTTCTGCACATAAAGAACCGACATACAAACATAATACCACAGATAATATAATATTACATAATAATACATACAATATTATCCACCACATAAACTGGCGACTGTGCAGTATAAGACAATATGCAGAGTTGCAAAGAGCTATAAAGGAAAGAAAATTAGCTGGAAGATTCTTTTGGGTCAAAAGTTACCTTGATAAGTCGTATTAAAATACTCGAACAAAAAGGATTTGTATATACCTACATGATCATATTTTAATAAGTTGATAAATAAGACGATAGTACTTTTCGTATATTAAACAAGAAGAAATTTTCCAATGCTGTGAATTGTTTCGTACTTCATGATAATGTAAACGAAGTAATTCCGCCGTTGATATTTTTGACATTTATATCTACGATCTCTTATAACTCGTTAGTACCTCGATAAGTAAAAATGAGATAAATATAAATATACAGAGTTTAGTTAATATATAATCTGTATACTATGGTAGTTCTCATTCTGAGATATTTTTGGACTAATCCACGGAATGACATTACTGTCAAAGTTCTCCACTCCTGTACCTGTCTGATATATCTATATCTGTAATGTCTGTAGTCTATGAATCTATCTCACTCATTTGTATTTCTGTAATGTTTTTCTTGTTGATGACTGTTGTATGAATATTTAATTTAAAACTATATGTTACTTTTTTAATATAAATTATTTTAATTTTGAAAATTACATTCTATCTAAAATGTCGGTTATGCTTAGGAATTTATGTAAAATGACCCACAATTTTGGGTTACTACACGTTTTTAGTAACAACAGTCCGAAGAATATATTTCTACAGAAAGTGAGGAAATCAAATAACGATGTAGCTAATTTGCTGAGGTCTCAAAGACTGAAAAAGAAAAAAGAGTCTGTTGAAGTTTTGAAATGGATACTATTGGTATGCTAAGAACATTGATTAATTTTATTTAACACACAAACAAATACAAACATTTATTATTAATGGTAATTTTATATTAACAACAACAATATATACTTATACTTATTAATTACTAATAATATTTTTTTTTATAAAAATAAAAACTTGATGTTAATTTATTTTACAGTATAATTTGTAATTACATTAATTAATATTTAACAATAATTAAAAAATAAAACATTTCAGATGATTCCAGTGACTTCCTTGGGCTTGGGTTGCTGGCAGGTGTACCGTTTGCGGTGGAAGTTAGAACTAATAGATATTATGCAAGCAAAAACCAATGCTAGTCCAAACAATATTCCTTTAGAGTAAGTTCTATTATTTATAAAATAGTTTTATATTTTGTAAATAACAAAATTATTTTTTGTGATGATTGCAAATGTCTACGATACTAATGCTAATGGATATTATTGTTAATTAAATACATTAAAGTTAAAAAAGAACTATAAAATGCTAACCTGACAAGTAATAAATTACAGGAGTTCTAGGGTAATAAAAAATACAACCTTATTAAGAACCCTCTCATTTTGTATACACAAGGCCACAAATGTGACACAAAGTTGATACAAGGTATCAATTCTATGGATGAATGGAGCCTCCTGACATGGGCTTTTTTATGCTTAAAAGGAGGCTTCAACAACTATTTAGAAATTGCGTAAAAAATATGTTATGTAATTTAAGATATTTGCATTTTATACATACAGCTTCTGACGACTGTCTTATTATTGATATTAAATTAATTTTACACATTACTTCTGTAAATAATAGTCATCTGAAATTTACTGATCTAATATTTTCTCACTTTTAGTTTAACATCTTTCTAGGACACTGAATATTCAATTGTTTTACAGTTTTGAAAAATTACAAGAAATGGAGTATATGCCAGTAAAGGTGCAAGGTGAATTTTTACATGATAAAGAATTTTGTATAGGACCTCGGGCATTAATTGAAAATGATGCACATTCACCATCTAATTCACTACTTTCTGACCCTAAAAAGAACCAGGGTTGGCTAGTTATAACACCATTTAAATTACAAGAAAATGGGTAAGTAATCTTTATTTAAAGTATACATAGTGATGATCAATCATGATATCCTTTATAATTTAAATATAACCTATATAATGTAACATATGTAATATAAGTTTAGAGTCATGCACTGTTTTAGAGTTATTAGGTAATGCATATATAAACTGTCATCTTATTCTAATTTTTAATTAAAATATTATTGATTTTGTTGTTCTAAAATGCATTAGTACTCAATGTAAACAATAAGAATTAGAATTTATATACTGAATGGTATGGGATGGAGGATGGCGGGGAGAAACATTAATATCAAAAATTTTATATTCGTAACTCTACAGGAATTAATTTGTTTTTGTTTTGATTTGATTAGTCGTTAAATTTTTTTTAGAAATACAGATATAAATTTTTCTTAAATATCTTTATTATTCAGATATATTCTCATTTAAGTCTTATCATTTAGGGAAATAATATTAATTAATCGGGGATGGATTCCCCAAAGCCAGAAGCCCAGGGAGAAGCGGCTTTCGTCATTTGTCAAAGGGCCTGTGGAAATCGTTGGTGTTGTAAGATTAACTGAAAAGCGACCACCATTCATGCCCAAAAATAATCCACAGAAAAATGCTTGGTACACTAGGTATGCCTTTGTAATATTTTTTTTAGTATCTAAGTGATGAACTTAGGTTTTATTATTATACTTTTTTTAATCATTAAAATTAAGTATAATTTAGAGGAATGTTTGTCATTATTCAAAGTAAATGTACAATACATTTTTTTCCTTTTAATTATACAATCGGTCTTCCAGGCTATAAACAGATTTATTGATCATGTAAAATGACGTGAGAAGTGATTCTTCGTTGAGAAACCAGCCTTAGATATTCCAGCTTATGCCAGGTCGTTGAAGTCTGGTATTTTACATCTATTAAATTACATTAAATGTATTACTACTGTAAACAATTAAACTGGAAACTTCGGTAGTAGCTCAGTTTGATAAAAATTAATTAATGTTTAGTGGCAAACTGTCTATTATTGTAATTCACTTATCACACTTACTGCAATTATCGTTAAAGGATGACTTGAATATACTATCACTTAAAAACTTTGATGGCCTCTGTGGTTTAACGGTATATCACACCCCAGTACTTCAGATGGTCGCGGGTTCGATTCCTCGCACAGTAGGTACATTTGTATTAGTGAGTATTATTGTATGTATATGATTTTTTCTGTGTATATTATATTTGAATTTACAAAATAAATGTATCTAAATATTTATATCAGGTAGGTTTCTAATACCCATAACACCTTGCTTACCTTGGAATTAGTTTACGCTATGTGAGTTGTTCAGGAATATTATAAATGTTTGTACCCAATTAATTGTTATCCTTTTTTATCTAAAATACAATAATATATGTAATATAGTGTTTTGTTTTCAGAGATTTAGAACAAATGGGTAATCATATTGGATGTTCGCCAGTGTGGTTGGATGCTCGCGGCGTGCTGGATCCCCCATCAGGCTGGCCAATTCCTAACCAAACTAGAGTTAATTTAAGAAATGAACATTTATCATACATTGTCACTTGGTATTCACTTAGTGGATTAACAGCCTTCATGTGGCATCGCTATTTCATCAGGAAGTTACCATTGTTATAACGTACTGTCATATCCATAAGACGTAAAAATGTAATTTATAATGCATTTTAAATAATAGTAGCTCTTGTTCAAAAATATTACACTCCTAATTGTAGTAGGTTTCATTATTATAACCTATACGATGAATTTTAGTCGATTAGATTTTAGAAAGATGGCCGGTACTGTTTGGCGCATCCCTTAAATCATTTTAACATATGCCAACGCAGCAATTTGAAAAGGTGTACTTTATATATTTTAATATCACTATATATCTAACTTATTTTACAAAAAACAACTAAAAGCTGTACTCAGCGGAAATGGAGTGCAGAACAGTGATAATTTGTTACTAGTTCATTTTCAGTTTTATCTATGTTATAATTATATTTCTTTGTAGACAAGAATGTTAAATTCTACAAGTCATTTCTAAGAATGTAATTTATTGTATGTTGTGATTCAGAGTTGAAAATAATAGAACATTTCTATGTTTTGAGCAAATAAACGCTTTGGATTAAGAGTAGAAATAATAGTTATGCATTAATAATATACATTTGTTAAATGTGTGCAATAAAGAATTAATTATTGAGGATCATAAACAGTATAAAGTGGCTTTTATTTTCTTGTTTCTTCGCTTATTTATAAACCACGCTATTGATTTTCATGTACGCAGACTTCCTCTACTCAAGCCAGTTAATCAATCTTTGCACATTCGTCGTATTTTAATCACGATGGCTTTCAGAGGAATCTTTAGGCTTCCTTTGATTTAGGCTGGCGGGGCATTAGTGGAGGATCATAGGATGAATATCAGGTCAATCAACCAATCGGGCAAATCTGCCAGGAATTTCTCAAGAGGGTTTCTAGGGGTTACCAGGAATCTCTCAAGATGGTTTCTAGGGGAAACCACGTGGACGTCAACCTGACATTGTACATTGCTAGCAGTGGGGTCAAGCCACGATATTAACAATCCAAACAAACTTTCCCCCCTGTATGGAGTGTTAGCAATGCATAACAATTAGGCAAAACTATACTAACACCCATTACAATCAAACCCTTTCCTCAGGTAGGTAGGTGGCTGGTATACTAAAAGGTAAGCGTCGTGTTTCTGGAGAACCACTGTGTAAATAAAACAACAAGTTTTAATTGAGATCTGTAGTGATTGGTTAAAGTTATATTATAGTTAATAAAAATTAAACGGTTACAATTCCATATAATTATTAATTGAGAGCATAACTCAACTAATATAGATTTACAAAATTGTTCATTATAAATGAAATCGATGATTTGGAAATTACAAATAAGATAAATATCAATTTTCTTTGATGTAATTGGACATAACAAACACCATAGTAAATAAACAGAGAATAGGCGAGGTCAATAATTACGCTATAAAGCTATAAAATTTTCTTCTGATTGTATAATTGTTATATTTTAAATTTATATTGTATGGTATAAAGTTGTAATTATTATTTAAAATTCAAGTTTCCAAATCGTCGATATAATATAATATATAAATGATAAGTCAAGGACAGATGCGAATCATAAATATCACAGAAATATAAGTCAATAATTAAAAATATTCGAATATAGGCCACACAGAATTGGGCACAGGATTTATTTTAGAATAGACAATAAAATTCTATTATGTAATGGTATAGAGTACGATTATAATTATACATTGTGTAAAGTAAAATGATTTATTTTTTAATTACAAATTTAAATTATATAAGTACTAGCTTATGCCCTCGACTTCGACAGTGTGATATTTGTTATTACTTCGTTTAACATTTTTAACCTCCGTAGTGAACTCGACCGACACGATTACTAAATAACAAATAGCAAGATTCAAATTTTTATTGATACTACTACAATTTTAAGATACGAAACCTCAATTATATTGCAAGAACATAGAACCTTATAATGTTGTCAGGGGATGTAAGGACTACCATGCAAAATATATTTTAAATCGGTCTAAAAGATTCGGAGATTACCCCGTACAAAGAGAGATAGCTTTTTTTTAAACAATCTGGTTCTTTTACTTCTAACAATTAAGGCAGTTTTTTTTCTATGTACAGACATTCGACCTTTACAGTTTTATTACATGTATATAGATTAGCTCATTTCTATTACTGCATGTCCAAAAGTTATATTTAATTAATTAAACTGTAAGTACTACTACATAACTTGGTGTGCCTAATATTAAATCCCTGTTTTCTTTCATTATATTATACCAAATCATATATAGAACATTTGATTAGTTACTTATAAATATGAAATTGCGGATTTCGTTAAAAGCGCTCACTACCGTCTCGTAGGGTCTGCATCATCTGTCAATTTTCATGTTAAAAACACAATTACATAATTTACAGTGTACATAAATGATTATATATAAGTGGTCTAACATCAAAACGACTCTAACATTTAATCATGCAACTCGTTTCATTTAATCAACAATAATATTAAAATGACAGTTACAAAAAAAAATTGGAAAGAAAAAAAGCAAAATATGTAAATATGGATGAAACTTTTTACTGATACATTTACGTGCAACAGGTTTTATAATTCAGAGCATTGTATTGTTTATTTTTGAACATAGACAGTAAAGCAGATTTTGAGTCTTCGGTAGCGAATGCTCCTAAATTATAATCCAATAAACATGACAAAAATACATTTAAAGCAATTAGGCGAATAGTCATCTCTTACGCGAGCTTGTAAGAAACAGTAAATACTTTAAACCTAGTACAGCATTATTTATGTCAAATGCATATAATGCCTATTTGAAACAGATTGAATTGATACTTTGACAGCGTGTATTTACGTCTGACAGTTTCAGACTGAAATAATTCTATAATTTTGAACTATCAAGAACTGTTGCATATACATACATATGTAAATCCATTTATGATGTATATCAATTATAATTCTAATTAAACTAAATTTAACAATATGGTACTTTAAATTTCTATCCTATAAATTATGTAAACTATTTATAGTGAATAAATAAGTAGAGCTATCATGTTCAATCTGTTTCAAACAACAATTCTTACCAATTGCGCCGAGAACCAATCCCTAGTTACTGCTGCTTTATAAACACGACATGATTAATATATTAGTTTAGAAATAATGTAGCTAGTTCGTCTATACCATCTAGAAAAGTAGTGCTTCAATATGAAATGTTCGCTTCATAAAACATGCGAGAAATTAAATTCTTAAAAATAAGTCAAAACTATAATTAATTATTCCTTATACTGGGTGACTTTTTTAACCGTCGGGAAATCATGGCATAATAGTGAAGTGAAGACGATTCGATTGCTAATGGAATCCTGAAAATCTCTTTTTATTGTAATTACATGTTGGTAAACGAATTCAACGTTTAAATATTATTAATTAATATATTTCATTTCTGTTTATCGAAAACCAAAATATTGCCAACGGTATTTTTTATTAATAATTATTGTAGACAGAATACATACAGGATATGCAGCGTACGCTTATAATAATATACTGCATATACTTAGGAGTTACTCTTACCTTTTTTGAACGGTAAAGAAAGTCATACGGTATAGCTAAGCTATCCTACAAGTTATATATATAACAAATTAAATCATAACTATACAAATTAATTCACGAAATGTCAAAATAATTACATTTACTAATATAATGTCCACCCTCGAGAACAAATGACTCGTTTTTCAACTCATAAAATAATATATTAAACAGTAGCATCTACTAGTGTAGGGTCATAAGTTTCCGAGAGGTGTGGCGCGGGAGAATCATACAAGGTTCGACAAATATCGAGAATTTGTTTTCAAAAATCCAATTTTGTAGCTCCGCTTGAGTCGCATTACCAATTAGCGTTATAACGAGAATTAGAACGACAAACTACCTACTTAACATAAAAATAGTTATGTCAGCCTAAATTACCATCTAGACTGACGTTACATAAACACAGGCAATCTGAACTCAAAATTCAAGCGGGCAAGTCAAAATTCGACACGTGTATTTGTGGTACATGAGTCGAATCAATTTTAGGCGTCGCCTTATAATCACATATGCCTAATTCCTTCAGCTTCCATTCCCAACCCATCGTTTGTACTGCGTGTAAGGTTTCTGCTTCCGTGTGCTGACGCCGAAGCATCCCCTCCTATTAATGAGACACAATGTTAATGTTAAAAGAAAAAGTTTTGCGAGAAGAATGTGATAACAATGTTTGACTTGATTGGTTATGCAGATATCTTGTCTTTTACCGGCTTCCGTATGAGGTTAGATTGTAGGTTTAGGTATTTTTCAGATAACTTATGGTAATAAATA
This sequence comes from Achroia grisella, assembly GCF_030625045.1. Classification (NCBI taxonomy): domain Eukaryota; kingdom Metazoa; phylum Arthropoda; class Insecta; order Lepidoptera; family Pyralidae; genus Achroia; species Achroia grisella. The sequence continues at coordinate 925,401 of NW_026712568.1, read as the reverse complement.
TTCCTTGATCTGCATATAGAGATATATATTATATACGATCATAACACTTTACGTGCCTATATTTAACTAAGCATATTTCAATCCAACGCCGTAGGGAGCGAGCCTACCATCATATCAACATCCATCTGGGGTTCACTTACGTAATTACTTTAAAATAAACAGGGTCGATAGAAAAAGTTAAAATAATACAATTAAAAAACAATTACTTTGATTTTTTCCCATTTGTCGTCAACTTCTTGCAACCAGGAATTAATTTGTCTACCGTTACACCGGGAACGCTGCGCGTTGCGTTTCTCCTCCTGTTCTGGAGCCAATACATTGTAGACTTCGTTGTCCCGCAGCATTGTGCACACAGAAAAAGGAAGAGCCTGCCACATCAAACAATGCAGATATGTAGTTTTTTTGTTTTAATTATTAGTACAAATATACCGTATTTAAAATATACGTATAGTAAACGTATATACTACCTGATTAGCCACAGCGCGTTCGGCGCGCCCATGAACGCGAAGTATTTCTTGTTCGACCGCCAGTACAAGTTTTTCCTTTTCGACTAGATGTTGAATACGTAGACGGGTTCTAAAAATGAGTTAGGATAGTTCTCAAAATTCACATATACACAGTGTAAACATGTTTAAAAATATTATATAAAATTTAAAATATACCTTTCTTTTTCCTGAGTCATAAACTCATTGATCATTTGCGGTGGTAAATTTATAGGTATTTCTATCGGAGGCTCAGGATTAACGTTACTCTGAAGGGTATATGTGCACCTATTCATTAGATACTTGTTGAAATCCTTTGGCGGCTTTGGCTTCACCGGGAACAAACCTTTCTGGCGTCGATCAATCTACAAAACATTTGAATATTTATTTTTTGTTGCATAATACAAATATAAACTTTTAAGCACAATGTGCAGTTAATTAAAGCAAAAAATACTTTTTTTAAATAAGGATAAAAGGATTAAGTATATATTATTACCTGTTTACGTATGTGAATATACATCTGGTAGGGGTTCGCGTGAGTCACATTATGTGCAGTAGTGCTGGTTTCCGCCGTATCATTTTTTGAAGCATCTCGTGAATGACTATCTCTAGATGCTTTAATTTTCCTTTTACGAGGATGCAGTTCCACAGTACCACTAGCTGATACATAAAATAAAGTACTTATTATTATAATGCACTTAGTATGGTTGTTTATATAAACTACAATATATCTTACCTGATTCAGATCTGCTATGACCGCCTGATGAAGTTGAACCATGGTCGGCGTCGTGCCCCTTCAACAATAAGTTTTCAATAAATATGACAGTATTTCAAATAAAATTGACAGCCTGAAAGTAGCCCTAATAAATAGACGATAGTAAAAATAAGGTTATCGAGCGAATCATGCTTTAACAGATACATTTAACACATAGATAACATTTTGCAACACTTGATTAAATCTGAAAAAAACTTACTCGAGCATTTCTTTTGCCACCATCATACCTCTGCAGCAGTAAGTTACAATTACATCAAATTTAATATCAAGAAGATATGAAGGCAGGTCCCCATGACACAAACTTTCATGAAATACACATCTATCCATGTTATTTTTAAAGTTTAACAAGTAAATGGTGAGAAAATAAGGAGAGAAATGTGATTGTTATCAATTCATTACAGTGGATTACTAATTTCAAGCTTGCCAAAATTTTGACTTATTAGCAATATTGGTTTCATATAAAAACACACAATGTTAATATCGGACAATCCTAAATCAATTGTTTAGTTGTTAATTATTTAATTTCTACAGGTACATGACAAGTCTGGCACTGGCACTCATAATAATATATAATTTTACCAAAAGTTTAATTATTCATTGGTTTTATTTACCATTAGTATACATTACTTCCAATACATGTATAATAACAGACTTGTCTATGCAATAAACAAGTCTGTGTCGTGTAGACCGGGCCTTAGGTACTTCATCTAACCCTAATACATGGTAAATCTAAAAAACAACTTACAGAGCCCGACGCTGACGGGCTCTTGTTGGAATGCAAAGAAGACTGATTGTGTCCTGATCCGGAGCGGTTATCTGTCCCTGTCTGAGGGGACGTCCTCTCCTTGTCCTTCTCCCCATCATTTGTCCTGTGCGAACGCAGGACTCTTTGCCCAGCCTTGGGAGGAAAAATATTTCTTCAATAAACTCATAATGTTTCATGAAAGCTATGTCGGTAAATGATGAAACCTTTCGCGATTATCCAGTAAATACATTAGGGTACGAAATCTCTACTACAGGCTATCTGGAGTAAACTATAGGATGTGTTAATTTTAGTAAATTAGTATACGTTATATTAACCACTTTACTAACAAAATACAAGCTTCATACATAGTATACCGTATTTGAGATTAGATTGCCAAATTAGATTATGGTTCAAATGTGGTATGTTATGAAAACCATTCTTATTAGTAAAGGGGTTTTAATTATTATCAATTTAGTTTTGATTATAAAAACTATATTTGAATAACATATACCTTTCCGGTATCAGGAACCCTCTTGTCGTCAGAGTTGCCGTCAGAGCTGTCGGATGTCTGCCCTGTATCAGCACTGGTGCAAGGGATGACATATGGCAATGTTGATACACTGCCACGCCCCTTGCCGCCGCCTCTTGTTCCTGAACCACCTGCACACATGCAACTCAATGACACTAATGTTACTTTATATAATATACCGCTTCAGACTTTTTAGGTGCGTTTATTCCAAATATTAGTTAATATTATTTTGATAATACCTTCTCCTTCTTGTTCGTTCCGGCTGCTTGAACCACCTGCACCACCAGGAATTACAATCTTTAAAGGTGGAACTTTTGGGGCCGCTGATTCATGCTTCGACTCTTCATCGCCATCCGCATTGTCTTTCCCCGGATGAGACTTTGGACTAGCAACAGGACTTTTTCTGTCCTGTTTACTTGCTTGCGAACTAGATGCCTTTGAACTGCCAGACGATTTGCCCTTAGTTGTAAATAAATAATATAAGTGTTACAATGTTTATTAGTTATAAATACAACCTAAAAGTGTTTATGCTTAAAATTAATATTATTACTAATTTTCATAATGAATATTTTTTTTATTTAAAAATTTATTTAAAAATCATATTTGGAAATTACAATATTTTATTTTAAGCTTACAATCCACAAGATGGTAAGCGCGTTCGTCATACAAGCAACGGCAATAAACTTAATTTAAAATTTAGTATCAGCATTATTCAAATCGGTATAAAAAAAACATTATAGGGTAACGAAACCCCAGTCTCCTAGATAGATTACATAGTTTAGATTACACCTTTATATGACTTTAATAGTACTTGTACTAAAATGTTCAGTGACAGTCTCCAGATGCCACCAAATCAGATTTCAAAATAAACAGGTAAAAAATAATTGTTTTTACCTGGTGAGAACCCTGCGAGTTGTTTTTTGATCCCGCGCCGCTCCCTTTCCCCTGCGCCTGTTGTCCACTTTTTCCGGAGGAATTACCTCCTTTGTTTTGTCCACTGCTTTTACCCAGTGGAGTTGCCCCTGTTTTGCTAGCTGGACCCGGAGGCTTACTACCAGTAAGAACTCTGAAAACAATATTATTATATGTTATATGCTTATATCACAAAATGTTAGAAATAGAAATAAGAATGAAAGATAGTTATTGCAAAAAATATTTAATTAAATTAATAATTAATTTTTACACTCACCGTCCGGGTCCACCTCGCGCTACAGGAGCTGGTTTTGCCATTGGCTCCTTTTCTTCGTTCTCTTTCCGTTTTTTTCTTTTGGATACATCATCATCAACCGTTTCACTTTCTTGCGATTCTTCTGTATATGGCCTCTTTGTGCTACTGCTAGATTCATCTTGCGTGGACGACACCACGCCACTGCTAAGTTGGGCGCCATCTAACACAGTTGACAATGTTAGTATATTACATTTTACCGAGGTAGACTGTACCAAGATATCTTGGTGGATGATATTTCAGCTGTCAAGATACTTGGTTTGTAAGTTGTGTTTCTGTTCAAGGGTGAGAAATTACATATACATACATATAATAAATTGGAAGCATAACATATGATGTCCGTGGCGCTGTTCATGTGGGTATACAAATGTCATAAGTCACATTTGTATGTAGGCCATCAGATAGTTACCGTTAAAATATTTATATATACTTTTTTTTAGAATTTTATTAATATTTTCCCAAAATAAAGATTTTAAATTATCTATTTTTTAATGTATGTATATGAATAGATCATCTTTTGGACGTCAGGCATCCCAATAGAAGGGAAAGGGGTCTAGAGAGAACAGGTACTCTGTATTTATTTAATATATACACTGTTTTGATATTTTGTAAATAGCAGCTTTAAAGATGTGAACTGCATAATTAATAAAACCCATTCTTAGTATTATGAACTATACTGAACATGTTTTCATTTCAGTATTTTAGCAATAATTTAGAACATTAATAAAATTCTTACCATCCCTATCTGTGGTACCCCCCTTCTCCTGCGAAATGGCTTCCTTGCCTTCAAAATCAGCCTGCGCTAGGCCATCCATGTTGCTTCGTTTACTAGAATCGCTGTTACCACTAGCATTGCAACCCTTCTTGGAGCTGTCATCCCTTGTGCGACTGACGTGTGACGATCTAACGTTATTATCTGTGATTACATAAAGGTAGGTATTTTACTTAGAATAACTAAGTTTGTTGGAACAGTAACAAATTTACTAGATATATTTGTTTTTTTGAAAAGGCAAAAAATCTGATGATCGCTCAACGATAATGTTATTATGATAATTCTTTTAAAAAAATGGTTCACTAAAATGAGGGACTAATACATTATTTTTCTCATACGTGTGACAGTGATAACAGAGTTTTTTTTATATTTTAGACTCAAATGATATAATTTTGCATTACCTAAACGTTACGGTTTAAAAACCTAACCACCTGGTGTATTGTATTGTTTTTTATTTTAATTTATTTGAACTAATATTACAAACTTTATGGCCAACCCATTCCTACAATTTTGACATACCATTTATCATAACAGAAAGTGGTCTGTTGTCTACAGACATGAACAGGTTACAGACATCATATGATAAGCTGTGATGCTAGTGGTGCCCCACATTATGTGTCATTCATGAGGACTAGTGTAATATATCTCTGTAGCCGGTAGTGTAACTAGCATACCAAATCCTTTAAAATAAACATAGATACATCAGTGCTAACATATATTTAAATTGTCGGTAAGAGACTGTTTACAGTTGTATGACTAAATGTGTTCTCCAACATAAAGTTTCTTTACCATTTGTTACCTGTGTATGTGAGCAATAAATAATTATATAAAATCATAAATACAAGGCAAAATAATCACTGTTTTGACTGGAAACAGATACTGATTTCCACCAGGTGGACTCTCAGTTTGTTTGCCTTTTCCAGTATAAAAAATTGTCAAATTCAAGGAAAAGTTATTCAATCTACAAAAATCATGTCTCACATTTCATTTGAATAGTGACAATCTTACACACGTAATAAATATTCTAGATTGAAATAATGTTTACTTGATTTCCAATATAATTAACATGTAAACAAGTGATCAAACTAAACGGTATAACTACCAAGAAATTATAAATACAAATACAACACATTTCTTGAAGAAAGTTGATGTGTATTCAAGTTCATAGGAAGAAGAAAGCTTAACATGACATCTTATTATAACATAAAGCAAATTATAATATCATGAAGCTATGCAACTCCATGAATTATGTATGGCAAAAAAAGGCAAATAACAACATTTATAGCATAACAACTATTGTGAATCACACTAAATAACAATTATTTATACAGAATTACTTTTATCCATAAGTGAAAACATGAATACAAAAAGTAAACAGTTAGTGAATACAAAATTGCACTTAGAGCATTGTTCCACAATGAGTTGAAATTATTATATTTCAGCAGTATTAGAAAACATCATAGTAATAAATTACAGACCTAATGAAGTATTGTGGAATATTTATCTTTTCTTATGAGGAAAGACGCATGCCTAGTGGTCGGATGCTAGTGCATTCTTATGATGACACTATATCAATATTATATACTGTCACCAATATAACACACCACCACACACTAGACCTAGAAACAGTTAAAATGTTATTATGTATTTTATATACAACTTGTATAACATATAGACACATATATGTCACAAATTAATATTATTTCTGAATGCACATTTTAAAAAGAAAGAAAAATGTAAATGGCTGTAAAATGTACATTGTTTTCATTTTCACAAACACCAGTATCACTTCCTTTCCATATGTATCTTTCTTATGTGGAACAAATAATGAATTAAATAAATCACTAATAATTTCAATTGTCAGTTTTTGTAATGATAATGATTCCTGGCATGTAATTAGGGAATCTAAAAATAGAGATGTTGGAGGTATAATTTAAGTCAACATTTCCTTTGTGAACAGCTATAAAAGTAATTTGAGACTAAAATTTAAAACAATATATACCTGTAAAATGGTTATGTTATTGGTTATAATAAACTGAATTTATGGAGGTTAGGACTGAATGAATTCTAAATATATCCATCAGAAACAAAGTAATTACATCATTATAACTGTAATAGTTAATTAGAATAAACATTTTGTATTAAAATAAAATACGTGCATAATCTATATGGATTCATTAGAATCAGCTGTAGTTCCGACACATATAAAAATATATATAGTTCATAGTAGTGGGATATCTATCGTAATTACTTTTTGGCAATACAAATGTAATTAAAATTGTACACATATTCATAAGCATATTAAATTCTTGTAATTAAATTATACTAACGAAGCTATTCAGTTTAATTCCACGGTCTAAATAATCACATTGTCACGTCAGGTAGGTCATTATTAGCTTTAGACAAGGGACGTGAAAAGTGTGCGGCATTCAGAGAAATTTTTATGACTATTAAAAATAAAAAGTATAGGTTTACTATTTAACTCGCCTTTATTGTGGGAGAGCGCCCTCCTTTGCATTTCACGTCGTGGGACACTATATTGCTTTTTTTAGCCAGCGTTGAAGATATTTTTCACAACAAAATTACGCTATTCGGCCCGTAAGACCGTAACGAAGTTGGCGTTAGGGTGGAGCAGCCATCATCTATCATTCGACAGTAATCGACAGACGGCAACACACCCTATGCCGTTTCGTTACAACCTATGCCGTTTCATTATTGTTAAAAGTTATTATGCGTCAAACTATTTTTAAAATATTTATTAAATAAGGTATGTACAAAATAACTGTAACTAAATTTAAATAATGCACTGTAGTAGTGTAAATAAAAGTGGTTTTATATATTAAAGTAGAAATACATTTCGCATGATCCATTAAAAATAAAGGAATGGAACGGCACATGCGGCAACACGTTGTGGTTGTGTTGGCAACGCTGTAAACAGACGCTCACTCTCGCACGTTGTTCACAGTACGCAGAGCACAAAACACAATTATACGTTCCGTTTCACACAAAGATCAATAGTATTGTCTCGAAGGATTGTCAAATGTCCTTTTTTTCTGGAGAAAATTTACGATGCATCGATTGATAATGATATTTTATCTTGGTAGTTTTGATTCAAGTTAAATTTGTTATAATTTTTAAGCATTAAGTTTTTTTACTACTTCCATTGCGAGCGACCTTAATTTAATTCAAATTCAAATTCAAAAATCATTTATTCATGTAGGACATTTTAGCCGCTTATGAACGTCAAGTTTTTACATTATAATATATTTATGTATGTTGTAAGTTACACAACATTTTACGATATATATTTCTGTAAGTTCTATTATGGTTATAAAATCCGTATACTCGTGTTGTTTCTTACTCGACTACAGAGAAATAAAAATGGTTATGATTTTCTCCGTTAGGTATTGGTTGAAAGCGATTTGAAGTAGGTATAATGAACAACCAGGTATTGAGTTTAAAATTATTCTCTAACTTACACCATATTACTAAACAAAAGAATTCTACGCTGAGTATAGATCATGTGACGTCACATTAATTTCAATATGGCGCCCTCTAGACGACATCATAACGTGTTTATTTTATTTATTTAATTAACACAATACACTGTTATCAGAAATTATATAGAGATACTATGCATGGATATCATTTTAATGTGTGCCTTAATATATAATAATATAATCGCTTCGATATTCCTTCCACTACAAAAACCGAAAACTACACAAATAATATAAATAAATACAAATTATAACGCTAAAGTAACATGAATAAAAAGTAAATAAAAGAAATTAAACGTCAAGTGTTATTGTACTGAACAGTAGTGTAAAGTATAAAACGATAAAATATTCACATATGAAATTGTAAGCCATGGTCATAAGTCAAATAAAACAATACATTATTACAGTTGAAGGTTTAGGGCAAACTTCAACATCCTATGTGACTAGAGGGAGCCTCCTGATCATATTCATATAGATGGCATACATACGGCTGACCGTGCTGGGTGATATGCAAAAGATTAACTACATAAAATATCCGTAAATCTAAAATATGCTATTCATAAACGCAATAAATACATATTACGAATTTTTTAATAATTTTATATACCAGTAATGTGTATTAGCTTAGAATAAAATCATAAGTTGTATCTACTAGATTTATTCAACAATCTTAGTGTACGGAAGTGCAACAGAGATTTTATAGACTTGTTTTGGGGCTGACAAAAACAATAGAATGTCATTGTGCGGTACCAAAACTAAAGTCAGAAAAGTATGTGCAACTTTAAATATAAATAGAATTCGTCTATGATACAAATTTCCATTTGTTCCTCCATAGAATAATGAATACATTAATTTCTCTACTGTTTGAACTCTAAAACTATGACTATTTCCATTAACTTACTTCTTAATGATTGTAGTTCTTATAATAAATACCTTAATAAATACTGTAATAACATACATGTAAAATGGATATGAATGATGAAACAACGTGTATTTATTTAGTAGTGTGTGTCGAAATATGATATTGTTATGGTTATCTAGTGTGATGATTTTAAACAATTAGTGATACAAATCTATAGTTAATTATATAAATGTCTTCTATTAAAATTAATAAATTTAATAAACTACGGATGAGCGAACTGTCCGGCAGGTGTGGTAAATGACTATAACATAGTAATTTACGGGCGACTTGTTGATATTAATACCTACTACTATAATAGTAACACATAATAATTGTTCACCTCCTTCATATATGACAAGACGTTTTCATATTGTGAACTGTATTCCCAACTAAATGTTACCTTTTATCTTAAATTTGTCAAAGCTCCACTATTATGTAAATATAGACAACTACTTCAGTAGTAAATTGGTTCAGTAGTATTGGCTTAAAAGTAAGCAACTTATATATTCATGACATTCATAGAGATCTTTTAAAGTACAAGTAGATCACCTAAGTGGTCTCTTAATATATATCTATATATATATATATATTGGCGACATCATTAAAACTAAATTACATAATCAACAATGTAAGGCTAGTGAAGTCGTTGAACAGCCTGCATAATTATTCCCGTATTGCGGTAAAGTACAACATACCTTTAAGTGTCTCCAAATATTCATAGATGTGTGGTGCTGCGTAATCTGACGGCATTTTTCCTTTTTTATTCTTGACCATTGGATCAGCCCCATGTTCAATGAGGAATTTCACCATTTTAAGGTTTCCAGAGGTGGCGGCGTCGTGCAGCGGAGTATCGTCGTCCAAACCCTTCGCATTGACGTTGGCTCCCCCATTAACGAGTACTATAACGACAGGGTGCCAACCGTAGCTGCACGCCTCATGAAGTGGGGTCCATCCTAAGGTTTTTTATAGATACACACATCTATAATAAATTCTTAGGATCGGCCTCGTAATTGATGTCGACCATAATACACACAGACTAAGTTTCTATCATTACTTGTTAAAAAGCATACAATACGTAATGAGCAAAATAAATCTTAAAGAAGTACAATAATGTTAAAATATATGTATTTATGATTTAATACTATTAACTTATGCTAAAGTAACTATAATTTCTAAGCTCCAGTTAATCATTAGGGTATCTATATGAAATGTGGTTTGTATCTATATCTAATGTTACTATTTCAATATAGACTACATTTTCTATACATTTCAATGATGCCTTAGAGCATTTCGTTTATAAAGCGCGTCTCATAGACAGGCAAATAAACTTGAGGACTAAAAGACATCCATTTGGCCACTGAGCTCTGAAAAGACTTATTAAATAGGTCAAGTGGTAGACAGGGTCGCGCACTGTCGGTTCGTATTTTATAACGGGCCTTTATCCGATTATTATGAGTAAATAAGCAATAAAATAGTTAAAAGGAGATCACAAAAAGTACAATGTATTATACTCATATTACACTAACAGTTACCTACAACTTCCCATTTTTTTTATAATAAAAATAGCCTGTCTATACTTTAAAGTCAAATTTCATAAAGACGTATTCAACCATTTAATCCTGTAAAGGTCTAAGACATATAAAAACACGTTCGAATTAATAATAGTGAGTACTATAAATTATTAAGAATATGGACATATTTAAAAAAGTTACAGTCGAAATCTGTTTTTTAGTATTTCAAGAAAATCAATGATTGTAATACGAGTCTAACTAGGACACCGAAATATATTTTAAACACGTTTATTTTATTTGTCTATTATAATACCCTGTATACAGTCATATATTTAGTAAAAAAAAGATAAAGATGTTATTACCTTTAAAAATCAGATCGGTTTAAATAGCAGTGATTATTGTGGGGTATAAAAGGTAACTATCCTAAACAATGCGTATATTTAATTTATATTTTGTTAAAAATTGTTTTTATAATGTCTCTAAAACGACTAAGTCGTTAGAATTATATCTTCATATTATATATATATATATGCCTTTAAATACTGTAACTGTATCAGAGACTTTGTAGAAATAAATATTGACATTTTACATTTGTTAAGTCTAAAATACACAGATATAATATTTAACAAAAGTTTGTAATTTTAACAAAATTCATAGATCTACTTTAAAAAATCTGCTCCCATTGCGGAACCTGTTATAAGGAAATAAACATTTCATTCATCTTTAATAAGGTTAAGGAATATTTAAACTACTAATAGTTTATTTTGCCAGCATTAGTAGTCTATATATTAGTATATTCATGTTTGCAATCTATATTCATTATATTATATTCTCTATATTTAATTATATTTTATATATTATTAAATATAGAGAGTTATCATCAAAATATATGTTTAGACATCTAATTTTTTTGTGATAGTGTTCACTTATTAAAGAACATGTATTTAAATATTATATTTATACTGTAATTTCTTTTTTCAAAATGCAATAACATAATTAAGAAACCCCAATAAACACTAACTGTTTATGAAACTATCTCAAATTTGCCTTTACAATGATATTAATTTATTATTAAACTAGCTTCTCGCACCGGCTTCGCCCGGCTGTACAAGTATTATACATATAAACCTTCCTCTTGAATCACTCTACCTATTAAAAAAACATTTCAAAATCCGTTGCGTAGTTTAAAAGATTTAAGCATATATAGGGACTTTGTTTTATACTATGTAATAATGATTATACTTTTTACTACTTGTAATTTTTTTCATAAACTATAAATACTAAATCCTAATAATATTATTAAGTAACAATATATAATTATGCCACCACTCCTTTCATCCCCCAGCATATTGTAAAAGTCACCAAGGGGAACAAAGCAACTGTTGCGCTTCAAGGAATATAAAAACTTGACATTGTAATAGATAATATGGAATGCAGATAGGTAGGTAGAAGGATATTACAAAAGTAATATTATAAATAAATAATATATTTAAACTATTTTTTTAATCATTAACCCCAAATGACAGACGTCAATGACAATGATACACAAATATATTTTTTTAATAACCGCCACCGCCACAACCACAAATTAGCGATATTTATACAAAGCCATATCGAAAAACTAACCAAAATTACATACTCCTATTATTCAACAAAAAATGTTATAGTACTGGTAATTAAAAAATTGTGCATATGTAGATTTGAGCGCATTATAAAGTACTCAATAATTTGATATATTATTATAGTAGTTACAAAGAACATTAATATTGAGAAAGTCTAATATTTAAGAGATCTATTTAAAATATTTATAAACATTTTTATGGCATGACCATTTCAACTTGATAGCACCAGTCAGCTCATTATTATTGTTAGTGAAACCTAGTTAACGTGTTGGGAGAGATAAATAGTTTTTTATTATAAAATTATTTATGTTAATGCATGTATTAATAATATCTAATAAGGGAGAAAGTAAAAAAGTACGTTGTTTGAAAAAAAGTACAAATAATGCTATTGCGCAATTACATCCCAAGTGTAAACTATATGGCACACAACACAGGAATTCATCTCGATGCTATCCTTAAATCAGTGTCAATTCATGGGCATAATGTTATAATGCTCCATATGATGGAGACAATGTGAATTTTATTTCTAATCTGCTGTATGTGACAACTAGGGAAACAAGGCGAAAACCTTTGATAAGTCAAGGAATACTTGAAATAAAATTTTAAATAACTTTTTTGCCAGGATAGTTATAGTAAATAAAATCCTTATCTCATCATCCACCAATACCAATAATTATGTACTTAGATACACTAATATTAGTTAATAGAAATTAACTCTAAATATAATTATCATAATATACTGAAGTCCTATATTTACCAATACTATAGAAAATAAATAATATTCTATCCCAAACTAATTAATTGGGCTGCATGCAAGGTCTATTAGTGGCACTTGATAATTGTTTTAATAACATTAAAAAAAACAACACTTGAAGTTAAAAATTAAGGGACAATTTATGTAATATTATTACATTATTAATACTCATTAATTATTATTCATACTAACACATGCATATGAAATTACACTGAGTATTATTATTGTTAAGTATATTTACAGCTGAAAGAGTTAAAACTATATCTATATTCACTTATTATAGCTATAGCCAGTTCCTATTACATTGTAGTTAACTAGTAGCCAATTTATCATTGACCAATATTAATCATATGTAACCCTCAACTCGCAACTGACCAGTAACATGTATTGGGGCCAATCAATTATTTTATGTCATGCGTATCAGACTTTCATATTCACAGATAAATTCTATTATTGAAATATGTATATCAAGGAAGCATTACACTTCATGGAATATTACTGGTTGTTAGATAGAATTTTAAGATTTGTTTAAAAATGTTTACTTGGTAACATATAAAGGAAAAATTGATTTAGGTAACAAGCAGCCAATAGATAACAAATATTTTTCTTGTTATAAAGAGAATTATTTATTATGATATTTCACATGACATACATTAAAAAATAACTAACATATAAAAGATCTGATTGAATTTTTTAAAGTTAGATACAAATTAAGATATTGCATAAAATAGTTGATCAACCCTTTTACACTAAATAACACAATAGCAGCATCGGCATCAAGACATTTCCTTTGTTCTTGTAAAAATATACCTGTGTATGTGTGTGCTGTTGGGTTTGTTCTCTCTCTTAATATGATGGCAATAGATCGGAGAGAGTAAGTGGTTTTTGTGAGCCATGAAAACAATTATTTTATAACAAATTGTAATTTTATATAGTTAAAAATGTATTTTACATTTTTCTTTAAAAAAAAAAAGGTGTTAGTTTTTATGGTATTTTTAAGTACTAATACCTGAAGTACCATATTTTGGAATAGGTGCAATTATACATATATTTAAATTTAAATAAATCTACTAAAGATATTGTTGAAAATAAAATAAAACCACATAGCTAAAATTGTACATATAAAACACACATTATTACACAGAATATGTGCAGAATTAAAATACATGCTTAACTGGGCATACCTAACATCACATCAACAGGCCACACAACTAGTGAACATTTTATCATAAACAACATTACATACTTGAATGTTCTAAATGTGATATACACACTTTAAACAAGGATAAGTCATTGCTGTCTGAAATATGGTTTACCTTTATAACTGCATTATGATATCTGTGCATAGTCACAAAATAACTATAAACGGGCATTTTAAACAAGAGTAATTTACAATAACTATACCTATAAAATACTTACCAGCAAAATCTGGAACATCTGGATTTTGACCCTGGTCGAGAAGCTTTTTTACTTGATCATGATCCCCTTTGATAGCTGCCACATGAAGGGGAGTCTCACCTCGCTCGTTACGCTGTTGTCTAGTGCGCTTCCTCTCTTCTGCTGGTGTCGGAGCGGCTAAGGAGGAAGATGGCGACAGGTCAATATAACTGCAATTGTAAATAGAATTATGCTATAAAGAAATAGAGACTGACCTGGAGGAACATCTTGTGATGATATTTGCATCACTAGAGCCAGCTGTTGCCGCTCCGACATGGGCGCTATGACTTGGGCCCGTGGCGCGCCGTCCGGCCCGCGCCCGGAGCCCCTCGACCGCGACGACGACGGCATCCTTCTGGCATAACCACTCCCCTAATAATAAAATATACTATTTGACGCCACGCACCAAAACGCATAAGAAAAAGCGTACGGACCTATTAACGCGCCAATAGTTAATACAATGACGCGAGTAGATATTTACCTTTCTTGAAATGACAAACAAGTTTGTATTACCGCACTAAAAGGTTCCGTTTGCTGTTAGCACCACAAGCCTTGGAGACAAATTTAGAGTAATATATTTTCACAAATTCCAACAAATTGTAACATTTCAAGAAAATACCTAGCTTCAATAAGCCATAGACTAAACTACTCCACAGAATACACTTCACTTAAATATTGTCTGCTCACCACAGATCTAGTAAACAAAGTAATTAAGATAGGTACTATTGATTATTGGTAGTAGGTATGTACTGTGTCTGTCGGTAACTAAGTCAATAATAGTAACATAACAGCTATACTGCTAGTATTTATAGAGAATTAGACAAACAAATTGGAACTGGAAAATTGAATTGTGCATGTACATATAATGTGTATGTAGTGTGTGTATGTCAAATTAGTCCCTAAGGCTCTACAGGTCGTTGCAATTTCGTTTCTTGGCCAAACTGTACAGTTTCTTTACTATTGTGTATACAGCGAGTGTAATTAATGTTACACTCGCACTAATTCTTTTTACGAAGCTTACACGCGTCTTTCTACAGATACGAAACCGCGCTGAACCAGTGTCAGTCACAAAGGTGTCTAACTGTGTAAAGAAACGTAGCTCACTAACGATAACAATATCGATAGTTTTGTTCATCGATTTTTTTTATGTGGATGATAATGGAATTGTGCACCCGCCTGCGCTAACAGTTTACGCTGGCGGGGCACCAGTGGAGGATGATAAGATGAGCATGAGGTCAGGTTAGTTAGCCCGTGGTGACAAATTCACGAGGAATTTATCACGATGGTTTCCAGGGGGAACCGCGTGGAGGTCAACTTGACATGGTACATTGCTAGTAAATAGGTCATGAGTCCACATTACTAATAACCCCTTCCCCCCCTATCTATGTAGTACAGAAGTACAATAGAACTTCTATTCTCTGAAAAGTTTGTCAGTTCAGATTCTAATGAAATGTATCGATAATGCCAGGTTTAAAAATCGGAAGAAAAAGACAGTTGGTTTACCAACCAAAATTATAATTATAACAACAATAATAATGAAGACACATATTTATTATTATTGTTATTATTTAGTATATTTTTTCACTACTAATACATGATTTTCATGTACAATATTCAGCGTGCCAATAAGTGCCAACTATCTGTCAAGGACTGCAATCGTTTTTTCATTGTATCTATTCTTTCTGTGTTGTCAATAAGCGATAGATGATACCTCGCGATAATATTGATTATTGTTATTGAAGTATTGTATGACGTCATCAATAATAATATAACCAAACCACAGAATACACAACACACCATAGAGTAAGTATAGAAATTCTATAACTAATCAAATAGTAGTTAAACTACAATTATTTGCATGTCTCTATATAGTTTGAGAAAGAAATGTTTTTAGGTAACATAGGTGTTTGTAATAATTACCTATATTTTCTGCAATTACACCACTGAACAGTGAACAGAACCACCATTTCTTGAGAAAGTTTGATTCTATGAGTCCTTCTCATTTCCTGTCTATAATAAATTCATAAGGTGGTCTAAGAAATCCAATCAGAACCAAAACGATTTATTATTGTTAATTTATAATATTTAAAGAGAAGTTTGTTATGGGTTCACAATTTTATTATGCAAACGCGTGATGCAAAATCTTTTTGATTTGGATGTAAAAAACTATAGATCTTAATATTACATGTTTTTTTAACGCATGTATTTATAAGCTTTCTTATATTTATATGTCAGTCAAAACTTTTCTGTTAAAAATACAGTAAAAACTACCACATTGAACATTGTTGTAAAATAATGCTTTTTTAAAAACATATATGTATATTTGTTGATTTTGGCCGTATAAAAAATATTGGCACACAATATTTTTTAAACGGTCAAAGTCAACAAATATATATGTATGTGTATATGAATACCTAATGTCCTTGTATTTTTTTAAATTGCACAGAATACAAGTAATTTTAGTTTTTTATCTAATACTTACCTGGCGTAGGGGACACCGTGATCAAGTTTTTTATCTGTACCCGGAAGAAATTTCATACTTAGATTCGTAAAATTTTTTTCGTATTCCTAGTATCCGATTGTCATCTATATGTCGGTATTAGTCTATATTCTGTTTCATAATATATATATATATATATATATATATAAGTTTCCAGGTAGTAAAAGTTAACCAAAAAATAAAATATAGTTATTAATTTCATCATAACATTTCATTAATTACTTATTATTGTTTATTAATAGTTTATTATTATCGTGAATTAATTTCAACTTTCTATAGACAATTTGATTCGAGAAGACCGGGAGCGAACACTCTATTATTATATGGTTAATACATTTTACTAATGTCGAAATAAAATGTGGCATTCAACCTTCACAATACTTCGTAAAGTAATTATTCCATCTATAAAAGCAAATGCTAAATTGTTTTATTCATCTAAGAGTCGTGTACCAAGGTCAACTGTGAAGTTAACAGTTGTAAGCGCCAGTGTTGGAATTCTCGTTGGAGCGGGTTATGGAGGTTATACACATTATAAAATAAATGCTAAGAAGAGTTTGGCACCAGTAGACAATGAAGAGTATCCATTTTTGAAAACAGCACCACTCTACAAACCTCATTATAAGGTAAGAATTTTCAATTTAATATCAATGTTTTTAATTAATCCACTTTTGGCAAGCTTGTCAAGTGGCAAACTATATAAATTTAATTTTACTAATCACATCTGTTCCCTTGTAATTATTACTGCTAAATTCCTTATGTCATGCTTAATCCGAAAGTAAGTATTGACAACATATAATATGGTGTTAATATGTCCACTACAGACAAAAGTAAAAATATGTGTTAAATATATCTGACAACATGTAAGTACTTATAAATCTTGATATTAACACTATATATATACAATACTATCATATAGCTTCTTTGACTCTGCCCAATTCCACCCTAACCCGTTTATAGTCAGTGCGGTTGACTATGCACCGAGGAGTAATATCCGACATACGCGACAACGTCGCCCGAGGCACGTTCTCATTGACCCCGACGACCCCATAACGGCAGGAAACCTCTTCACGGCCCCACCCGTTCCACCCCAACCACACTTTTACACACACACGACTCTGTCCTCGCCGGCGAAGACGACGACCTCAAACACACAATATTGCGCATCCTTGCGCTCCACACCGGCGCCCTCGGGCGCCCTCCGATCGATCCCCTGTCCAATTCAAATGGGGATCGATATTACGATGGCCTGAGCTGAGGTAACGAAAAGTAATATCTAAAAATAGAGATATAATAATAATAATAATAAACCTATAATAAATATATAAATGATAGTTATACTTAAATACATTTCATACATATAGAAAACACACAGAGCAATACAAACAGTTGTACTTATGAATCTAAAAGTTTTCTATCTAGTTTTAACCTAAAGATGTCTTATGTAATGTTAAATAATTATGGGATCTTACCATGTTTCATTATTATCGTATTCAATTCCTGATACTTGAGCAATGTTGCAACATCCATGATCATGGTTAAACTGAACAGCAAATAAAAAGTAGATTATTGGCAGAAATAATAGTTTTCTTTCACATATGCTGGTTTGTTGGTAGCACAGCAATTCATTCTATACTCATCTTGACACTATATTACTTTATAAGTACATGTAAGACATTTTGCAGTAATGATTGTTGTTTAATCAAACATTTACTGCATTCCAGAATAAGTTGCCTATAACCATCTTCCCGATTTAAAATATTGTTATTGTTGTATAGTATAGTACTATTCTACAAAAATGTAAATAAAGGTTGTGTCCATAAATTTGTTGTATAATTATTATTATTATATTATAAAATTAAAACCTTATTTTATCAGTGCAATCCCATTAAGTGGAGCAAATTGGAAGATAAGGAATATAATTTATGAAGTTTGATTTATATAATTCTTGCAACTGATTAGTAGTACCTATAATATTGATTACAATGTTGCAAACATTTTATTTGCTCTGGTTGTTATCACTCACTACAAGGATGTATTTCATGTTCTCTCACATTATTATTACAATGATATTTTGAGAAGTGGTACACTGTTATCCTAATACTACACACTCCTTTTTTCTTAATAATTCCAAGATAAGAGATGCCATTTATTGAAGTATTTGTTAGTGAATATGAAATAATTAATTCTTGTTATTCACTTCTTGTAGGATCTGCGAAGATGCATTTTCTATCTTTAAAATTATATCTACAGTGTGCTTGCATAACAGTCTAACATAATATAGTAGTTTGTAATAAATTACTTTACATTAGTGACCTAATGTAATTTATTACAAATTATTAAAAATACTGATTTAGGTATACTTCTATAAATCATTGTAGTTTCCCATCTGCTTTAAAAACTTCACATTGCAATAAAATTTGACAGCATTAAAAAAAAATTGCGATTAACAATATGTAAAAGATTCATACTTATTAGAGACAATAACAAATTAATTAGAGGTGCTGGTAGTCTCATTCGTTGCCTGGCGTATTTGCCAAAACGTGGTCACAACCCATGATGCTTTCACAGCAACAATATCAGTTACTCCATCTGAGATTACAGCTGTGCGGGTATTTATATAATACTAGTTCTTACTCCTAATTTTTTCTTCAAGACTGACAGCTTGATTGACTAGACTGGTATAAAAAGCTCCTTTATGCGTTATACGACCTACATTCTATACTTTTCAAGGCGATTTGCTGTGCGGTAAATTGCAATAAAAAGTTATTGACTGATTTCCTCTTCGCGACAGACATAGCTTAATTCACTGGACTGGTATAAAAAGCTACTTCATGCGTTATACGACCTATATTGTATGGTTTTCATGGCGATTTGCTGAGCGGTAAATTGCAATATTAAATTATTGACTGATTTCCTCTTCCTGACTAATATAGCTAAATCGTCTGGACTGGTATAAAAAGCTCCTTCATGAGTTATACGACCTACATTGTATGGTTTTCATGGCGATTTGCTGAGCGGTAAATTGCAATATTAAAGAGACATATATTATTGACTGATTTACTTTTCGCGACTGACATAGTTTAATTGACTGGATTGATATAAAAAGCTCCTTCCTGCGTTATACGACTTAAATTATATGCTTTTCACGGCGATTTGCTGTGCGGTAAATTGCAATATTAAGGAGATATGAATATGGTATTGACTGATTTACTATTTGCGACTGTCATAGCTTAATTGACTGAACTGGTATAAAAAGCTCCATTATGCGTTATATGACTTAAATTGTATTATTTTCATGGCTATTTGCTGTGTGGTAAATTGCTATATTAAGAATATATTTTTTATTATAAGTTAATATCAAGATTTATAAGAGTTCATGTTAATTATGTATAATTCTATTTTAATGTCTCTCTTATTTAGTAATGTATTGTGATAAAAATATGTATGTGCTCAGACTATTTATATTATATGTCTGTCTGGCTAGTTACCATTGAATTTTTGAATGTTCATGATTTAATATGGATGTTTGGTTATTACTAATACTTTAACTTAACCTTGTTTTATTAAAGTTGTTTGTTGTAACAAATAAGGCTTTTAAAAGTCTATTTTATATAAAGTACAAGTCAAAGTACAAGTGCTCTAAAATATATGTCCCTTAAAGTTGTATGGTGAATTTGTATGTCTAATTTACTATGTGATTTGATTTTTCTTATTATAATTGTACTGATTAATGCATTATTTATCTATATTATAAAAACAGAAAATATCAAATAAAATACAATATAATACATTAGTAGATACATATGTATGTAATGAACAGGTAGGGAAGAAAAATGAACAAAAAAAAAACAACTTGTATGAGTAACTGAAATGCATATCACTTCAGTTCAATATATTTTTTTTTATTTTGAACCGCTTTCTCTATGAATATATTCATATTGTCTAATGTTGTATAGTCTTATAAGATATAATGTTTGTTACAGATAATAAACGACGCTGACACCAGTAATCTACAATTGGTCCTTTTCCAATATAGAACATGTCCATTTTGTTGCAAAGTTCGCGCATATCTTGACTCTCGGGGTATCAGTTATGATATTGTTGAAGTCGATGCTGTCCTTCGGCAAGATATTAAATGGTCAACTTACAAAAAAGTGCCCATTGTGTTGGCAAAGGTGGATGGCGGGTATCAGGTGTGTTTCCATTGTTGTTCTATGTTAGCTTATACTGGATACTGGATTAAAAATTGGGTTGTTTTAAAGGTCAAGGTATATCGAAAAATAATTTTATTAGCACCTTTAGTCGTGAAATTTAAGCAGTTTTTGTATTTAGGAAGGGTTTTTGAAAGTGAAGGAAATCCTTCTTTCACTTTACTGGTTATTTTCATTTTATACCTAAGTGAGTTTAACAAAGTATTAACCATTGTATGTAAAACAGTCAATTTGAAAATTAGCAATATAAAATGTTGGTCTTTATTATAATTGAAATAAATAATTGTTTCAGCAATTATTAGACAGTACGGCTATAATTTCTGTGCTGGAGACGTATTTACAGGATAAGTCGTCTCAATTACGAGAAGTAGCCAAATTTTATCCGGTTACTACGTACCTCAATGATGCTGGGAAAAACACAACAGACATTACCAACAAGTACTTTATTATGCACAACACTACTGTGCCCGATGAACGTGAAAAAGCGGCTGAGAAGTAAGTATTAACAAAAAAGAAATAGATAGCCTTTATTATTTATTGTTTTATTGTCACAATATACGTTAAGTTCTGGTGATGTTGAGGATTTAACGACGAAGGCTTCCAGAGACCAACCTTGACAAGGAACAGAGCTAGCAATGGGACCACTAGTCCCTGTTACTATCCTCCAACTTAGTTGTACAATAGAGAATGATCTACTTGGACTTGTCCATATTTCTTCTGTTTGTGTACATGTGGCATATTTATTTAACAATCTTAGACTGTCGTGTCGTATCATTTTCATAGCCATTTTCCACGATCTTCTAGCAGTCTTTTTAGCTGTAAAAAGACTACTAGATCGTGGAAAATAGTGGGAGCTCCACAGACTAGAGCACAGCTCTTAAATTATGAATTAATGAACTATGCTTAATTTGTTTTTATTGAAATTTGTTAAAAATTTTGAATACTTATGCCTTATATATATTTAGATGCAGAATATGGTGTCATGTTCAACCACAACTAACATACTCTGTGTAAGACATTTCGGTTTCGGAGAAATGTAATATGAATACATTTATTAAATTGTAGTGAAGAACGTGAATGGCGTCAGTGGGCTGATCGGGTGCTTGTTCACACACTGTCACCAAATGTATACCGTACTGCTAGTGAAGCTCTCGAGACATTCAAGTGGTTCGAGGAGGCAGGTGGCTGGAGACAATCGTTCCCTAGCTGGGAATGTGCAGTAATGGTGTATGGTGGAGCTACAGCTATGTGGATCATAGCTAAGAGACTAAAGGCTAGGTAATTAATAGACAACATATTTATCTGTACATAGTATAAACCAAAGTTGCTGCCGCTATCTCTTTGCTCATACCTTTTAAATTACTGAACGGAGTTTAATGCAGTTTTTAAAAATACTTGACTAATTCAAGAGGAAGGTTTATATGTATAATAATGCAAGTGTGTTGTAGTATAGAACAAGCCGAGAAATTCTAACATTTGTAATGAAGCCGGGACGGGTCGCTGCTATTTATTAAAATCATAAACTTTTGAGAAGGCAAAAATATGCCTTAAATACAGCAATGAAAAAAATAAAGGGTGAAGTAATTATTAATTTAACGATTATATTCAGGACATTATAACTTTATTTATTCATTTATACTAATATTATAGAGGTAAAATTTGAGGTGGTAGTCAACAGAATTTGAAAATTCTTTTAGTCATGGGCCATATAATATCATACTACGACCAATAGGAGTTGAACTGTAACGAAAAATGTTGCACAAACGAGGAAAATGTGTCGCCAACGAAGTTGCGGATAATCTAGTATACTAATAAATGACTTGCCATTGATTGCAATCAATGGATGACTTCTACGAATGTACGTACGAACTAGGTCGCAGGCACATTAATTATTCACGGTTAGTCGGAAAGGGTACGCTCAGCCGCTAGCACAGTACCAGTCGCTTGTGTGTAAAGATATATTTGCAACAAATAACTAAAACATATTATTCAACAAAGCGTTGCAGACGCTATCAGTAGGTGCAGCCGCGTTTTATGTACTCGATGACCTCTGATAGTGTTCAAGATGAATGACGAATGTCTCTGTTAAAAATAATTTTTCTACATCCTCCGGATACTTTAATGAGATCGCTATTCCTTCATATTTGTATACTTGTTTATAATATGTTACGAGTATTATTTTTTACTAAAAACATTATCACTAATAATGTACTAGTATAGGTAAATATTTATCTCTGTAATCCTTATATAACCGGGAAAACCATTGCTAAAATTCATTGAAAATTTGTCATGATGGGCTAACTAACATGACCTCATGTTCATCTTCTCATCCTCCTCTGGTGCCCTGCCATCGTAAACCGTTACGGCAGGCGGGTGCACCATTCCATTATTATCTACTAGCTACTCACCCCGGCTTCGCACGGGTGTACATGTACCATATATATAAAATATCTTCTTGAAAAAAAATCCTTTGCGTAGTTTTAAAGATTTAAGCATACATAGGGACAGGCAGCGACAGCGACTTTGTTTTATACTATGTAATAATGATAAAAAAAAAAAATTGACAACAGACTGAACAAACTGAATAAAACGGAACCCCTACATTTTTAACAGTATGATTATGCCAATAACTACTATACCAATAATATTTTTGTTAAACTTGTTGTATTAGTAAATTGTATATTGTCTAATTATTTAATTAATGTATAAATTGCTATTTTGCAGGCATAATATCAAAGATGACGTCCGGCAATCATTGTATGATGCTGCCAATGAATGGACTGATGCAGTTAAGAAGAAAGGCTCGCGGTTCCTAGGTGGCGAGCAACCGAATTTAGCGGATATTAGTGTTTACGGTGTATTGAGTAGCATAGAAGGATGTCAAGCTTTTCAGGATTTAAGAAATCACACCGACATAGGTAAATGGTACGACGATATAAAGCATACTATAGGCAGGAAAATGGGCAAGGTAGTTGCAGCCACAGTTCATGCATAATTGTATTTAATATTAACGATTAGTTTGCCCCAGCTTCACACAGTAATTAGATTATTATTTTGATTTATGGGTATATGTTACAGGGAATAAATAACACAAATATAATACTCAATATCTGGGTATATAAAAAATTTACGTATTAATGTATATTAGAAAATGTAAAGCGTTTTAACATTTTATTTGGTTTCAAAGCTGTATCCCATAGTTTTTAGAGCCTTCAGACAGGATCATTCCATTCATATTGACTGTTACAAGTTGTATAGGATAATTACCAGTGAAACTTTGTTATTATTTAAATATTTATATGAATTATTATCCTCAAATAGTATTTTTTTAATATCGTGCCTTCAGAGATGAGTTATGCGTGTGTTGCCTTTAGTCGTAGCCTTTGTAGGCCTGCAGGCATCCCTGCGGTCTATGTTGTATTGTTTTGTGATTTATTCTAAGTATTCATCACTCATGTTGCGAAGATTAAAAAAATTATTAAATATTTTCCTTGTAGTTCAAAGATTTATTAGAGTGTTATTTCAAAGTGTGATTATCTTGTTGTTGAAATAATATAGTTTATCAAATATGATTATCTATTTTTTTATCCCAATTTATTTATTTCACAATACATTCGAAGTCGGTCAATATTTGGAATCTGATCGATTATTATATGGTTTATTCAATATTTCGCCAACTTATACAAGACTAAGCTTTACCAAATTCGATTGATTGTATTGGTGGATTAGACCTTTTTCACGTTGGTTACAAACATAATTAGTGATGTAGGTGGAAAGTTAGTATTATTTTCACTACAATAATGTCTCTTCATTATCCAATATACCTTTATGATGAATATATTGACTATATTCAATTGTTTTAAATTATGGTAGAGGTAAAATAAACACTTGAATAATACCGATATTAAATATTTATTATGTTAGAAAAAATTGGTACAATATACAAATTCGAAAAAGAATGGTATGGGCATGTTATGCGGAGGAATGAGGACCATGTCTTATGGAAAGTGTATAATATGAATGTGGATGGATATAAAGGGAGGGGACGCCCTAAGAAAAGATGGATGGATTGTGTGAAAGATGATATGAATAAAAGAAGAGTATGTTTAGATATGACGACTGATAGAGATCAGTGGAAGAAAATGACATACTGCGCCGACCCCAAATAATGGGATAAAGGCAAGGCAATGATGATGATGATGATACAAATTCGAAAAAGAAACAATAACAGTGATTTTAAATTTGATAGCTTAAGTAAATTAATGTCTCCCTTTCAAATGATTTGTTACACATACATTTAAAAAGAAATATTATTAATATATAGGAAATAATATGTCTTTGTGTGATTGTCAATGTTTTCAAATTTTGGTAATTATTACATCACAAATACTATAACACGTATATTTGTTAATATTAATAACAGTTTATCAATAAATATCTAGAATGATAGTACCGTCCTAAATATAATAGTGCCAGCGAAAGTTTAACAGGCGATTTCTGAATATGAAAGAGAGAAGCCCCTGTTTGCGATGTCAGGCGACGTTGTGGCTGTTGCTCCTTCATCACCGTTCGTTACCACGTAAAGTACGAATGGTTTGGCAGCAGCTGTAAACAATGAATTGCATATTTTATATTACATTAGCAATTTTTAAACGGACCTGAGAAAAAACTTTGTAAACTGTGTTTCAGTTGTAGAGTGCAGATTTGACAACGAAATTACAGGATAAGAGGGATGACAGGACAAATAGTCCTTTGGAATGGCAACGCATGAGTGGTATAACGGGTGTCACATTATATGGGTGTCACGTGATGTCCGTAGTGTTGTTCGTGTACATATATATCTAGATATAGGCGATGGTCACCACTTACCGTCAAGTAGGTCGTCAGCATGTTTGACATTCCAATAACATTAAAAAGAAACAGTTTTAATAACTTTCGATTTTAAATATATTATCTGACAGAAATTTCCTAACCTAATCCTTATCCCTATTCTACAAAATTTTTGTTGCTAGATATAAATTAATGACGTTTCCCCGTTTTGTTTTTGGCGAAATACCCTAAAATCGGGGTGAATGCCGTACCACAAGAGAAAAAAAAAAGAAAAAAGAAAATTATCTAAAGCAGACAATGTCTGGTAACGGTTTGTATTAAAGGCGATACGCAGCTTACAACCAGATTTCATGAAAATGAGTTCAACCGTCTCGCAGTAAAACAGAATCACATTTATAAAATATTTAATAATAGAAAATTACTTACTCTGTACGGGGACAAATCCGAGGCCACAGAAGCGATCAGTGCCTACCGGGAGGCCTGTTGACGACACCGTCGGGTTTGGGATAACCACGTAGTCTGTGGTGCAAGCGCCATCGTTAGACGCACCGATTGCAGTCCCGAGGACAGTGTTATCTGCGCCCTCCACGTCTCCAGATACAGTAAATGAATAAACATCACCGCCACTCTGTAATTTAGTTTTTACACTTACATATAACACACCTACCTATATGTAATAAAGATATCTAGTACTACCTTGCCTTGTGTTGAAGCTTGTGGAATAGTATTCAGAAAGCAAAAAATAAAGTTAAAATAAGAATGCGATTGGCAATGTATATTTATGTTGTTGGAGTTTATGAAACAAGAACAAGAATTTTTTTTATATACGGATATTATTTCTATATCTATATATACGTATTATTTCTCTATATATTCATATCACGTATATGGAGAAAACGTAGATTAGATACATCAATATATGGCTGTTACTTGTGATAATTGTAAATGTATGTAAAGGAAGAAGTGATGAAATGATTTATGGACTATCTGAAACATATATGCATAAAAGAAGTATAAGCTCAGATATGATGCTGGAAAGCGGCCCGTGGAAGAAGACATGCGCCGACCCAAATAATGGCAAAGCAGTATCCATGTAAATTCTAGCTGAATTCTTACCTGAGAATATTGAATGGCACAATAACCGGCTTCCATTCGGATGCAAATTCCATAGTTCAAGTTGACCATTTGTCGAGTGCCGGTCACAAGGGACGCGCTCAGGGCCGTATTTGCTCCAGTTCCGTAATTAAAGCTATTTATTGTCCCTGAAGTACCGGTGTAGTACTGCAAGCACCCATTTGGAGCTGGACAGGTGTACATGTACATATATGAGGGACATATCTGTTTGGTACTGGCAAACTTATACTGATTATGTATAATTATTGACTTTTTGAATATTTGGGGTCCATATTTAATGAGTATAGGGTTTGCGTTTTACCTATAGATACGTATTAAATAGATACCATTATATTATTTGTATTAAGTAAGCGGTAAATTATAATATGCTTTATTTAATTTCAAATTATACCGCGCTATCCCTATAACATTAAAAAATATGTTTACAATTAAAAAATAATCACATGTACATAGACAACGAT
This sequence comes from Achroia grisella, assembly GCF_030625045.1. Classification (NCBI taxonomy): domain Eukaryota; kingdom Metazoa; phylum Arthropoda; class Insecta; order Lepidoptera; family Pyralidae; genus Achroia; species Achroia grisella. Next base: position 898,015 of record NW_026712568.1, on the reverse strand, counting down.
ATTCTGAGTTTTCCAAGTTAGCGGTCAAACCTTTACTATGATAATTTGTCATGTCTCTTGGGTTTAGACCTACATATCTATGTTAACACACGTCTTAATAAGTGTAGTGAGAGTATTCCTAGTAACTGAGACTAGTGGCCATAATTATGGCTAATGCGCTTACTCTGTCAGGTCGACTTCTACGTGATCTCCACTGGAAACTGTCGTGGTACTGGTGAATTTATTATGGTGGTCTACGGTTTGACTTCTCTCATTGTATCATCTACGTATGCCAGCCATGCTAATCCATTAAAAATGTTATCCTAATATACATACATACCTATCCCGGGACAATCACAGCCTAGCTGTACAAGTTTAATGTTCCATCTTCTGGAGAACGTTGTAGATGCGCTTGCAGTGATGGTAATAGTAATCGCTGTATTTCCGTTGAAGTCCACAAACAGGGTTTGGCCTGTGTTATCCCCGCAAATAACTGGGACTACTGTGTTCCCGCCTGTTATTGTTATGGAGTCTGTATTGCAGTTACCGTCGCCATCAGGCTGAGCGAGCACCATGTCCAAGAAGTCGATGCGAAGCTAACACAGTTAAAATGGTTATGTTAAGATGGGATAAACACGACTCCATTATAAAATTATCTAGTTACATCTAATATCTTACCTGACAAATATTGCTGTTACATCTGTAAACAGTAATACTGCAAGCTCCACCCCCTGGGTATGCAGCAGGGTACCCTGGGCTGGTAAAGTAAGTGTTGTTTACGTTGGTGGTGGAGCCACATCCTCTGGCCACTAAAAAGTTTAATACATCGTATTCGGGTTAACAGATACTGAAGGTAAGATGACGGATAGTATAGTAATTAAATAAAAATTAAATAATTGATCTTTTAGGGGAATAAGCGTTTTTAACCATTAGAGACAATAATGTGTACATTAGTATGAACTTTCAATTTCAAAACGGAATAGCTACAAATAATTGGTCTCGTAAAAGATTTTCAAATCGTTTTAATAAAAGAACACTTACGTTATAATAACAATAGAGACGACAAAGTGCTGTAGATGTTTTGTAACCATGATATCTAAGATTGTCTAAAGTTTAATTTTAGGCAGATTCTGAAAAGATTATGAATGCGAACGGATAATGAGAAAATTATATGATGTAGATACTGTCGGTAGAAGTTTAGACAGATCTATGATGGTAAAACTGTTATTGTAGGGGAATAATAGTAATGGGCATTAGTGACCCCTATGTACCTGTTAGGCTGAACTCCACGTGGCCTTATCGACGTATTCTATACTCTTCCCTGAGGATCCGCCAGCATACATTGAAAATGGATGCACTAATATCGCCCTACTTAAAGTTGTTAATATATAGGCACATACCAACACAGCATCTGCCCCTCCTAGAAGCACAATTGCCCGTGATTGTACCGTTGAGGTTGTGGCATTCTCTCCGCGCTAAACACGTTCCACTCATGGCATTTGTACTGGAACATTCAGTGTTCGCAAAACGTACGACGCTAAAGAAAGGAAACACTGTAACCGAACGGTGAAACAAAAAGTAAGTATTTCCTGTAAAGGTAATAGTATAGATATTGTTAACAATTTGAACAGATAAACATTTGTTATTCGTTTGAAGTATTAATTTCAATCACAATTCCTATTTTTGTGTGATTTACGCTGTATCTTTGTATGGGTGTACCTACCTATATTCGAACAGAACAGAATAAAAAATTTATTCAAATAAACTTAAGCACTTTTGAATAGTCATAGTTATCCTTCTTTTAATCTACAGCTCATTCGGAAAGCTGTCTCATCATAAGAAGAACGAGATAGAAACTTGCGTGTTGTTCTTTTAAATTATCGTAACTTTGAAATAAAGTTCTTGATCATTATCTATTCGATTCACATCGTACATTTTAGGATATTGTATAACCCAATGCTACTATTGTTTGTAACTGTGTACTAGTATATAGTTACATAAAGAGTAAAAGTAATTAAAATATAAATACAAGAACGAATAAATTGACGTCAGGAGTTTTTGTATAGGTAGTAGGCAGCATAGGTAGGTCACACTAAAGTACTTTCGTAATAATTTATTTTATTTTGATAATTTTTACCTATTTAAGTATGCATAATATAATACAATGTAGTGACTTGTAAATACATTTATTTTAAACGCAAACATAATATAGGTATATCATTGTAAAATAGTATAGCTTCGCAAAGCATGAGTTTCGCAAGACTCAATTTTATAATAGAATAATTTCAAACAATAACGTACGATTATAACTTACATATTTTCCCTTTTCTGTCACTATATTCTTCAATATCGTTATCGTCCATATGGTCTCCATACCGTTCTTTTTCATTGTTTTCATGGTTTATAGACACAGCCGTAATAGTTATAAAAATTGTAGCAATCACAACCAAAAACACTTTATGAGCCATCATTGATCTGCTGTCAAATTCTTCAGGAAGTCTCTTTTCCTAAGTCGAACCTACTTTATAAACGTAGCACCATATTGTTCGAAATTCCACAAAAGCTGACACCTCTAGCCCAGAAATGAGAGAGGTCATGTCAATCATGTATATATAAAGTGGGTGATAACGGTATGTTTGTTTGTGTGAACTGTTAGGGATATTACGGTTTTTCATTTAGCGACTTGGTCGTTACCGTCTTCTACACTAAAATGACGCTTACACACGTACCTACCACTGAGCAAATAACTACAACGTTTTTGTGTAGGTATAGTACACCTATTTCATTATATTTATGCATTATACATGTTCTTTTGGTTTCTCCTTTCATATCCGTATAATCAGAAAGATTAAGAATGAAAACATGTATGTTTACTTTATACGATATCGTCAGTTTTCTTATTGGTAGAGTTTACAGTTTGTGTTGCTTCGGTGCTAGTTTGACATTTTAAATGATTCCACACATGAATATCAAATATACCCTTCTAAATTGAGACATTAATAATCTGTCTCAAATACAGTAGGTATACTTAAAGTCCTGTGCCTACTTTGAGGCACCTAAATAGAAAGAGATTGCATAGTGATATTATTGTGATGACAAAGAAAAATTATTAATTGATTGTGGAGATTTTAGAAGTGGAGATTTACGAATGGGTTTGCACGGACCAAATATGGTATTTGGTCCGTGCAAGCCTGTCTGTCAATCTTTTCTGAATACTGACAGTTACGTATTATCACGTTTAATTTGGTGAGTTGAGGTGCCAGACAGACATCCTTCTACCCTACCTGTCTCTGTCCTAATTCCTTTTCCTCTCTCCTCACCACTCCCTCTTATTAAAAGGCTGGCGACTCACCCGCAATCCCCCCTGGTGTTGCGAGGCTCATTGACGACGGTAATCTCCTACCGTCTTATATGCCTCAAGATTTGCCTCTTATAACATTAAAGAAAAATAGTGGCATATTTGAAATCATTTTAGCCTCTTAGCTGAGAATCTTTCAATCTAATTACATTTTTTTTATATATTTAAGAATGTTGGGATCTAATAAATAACATAGTCGTTCTAAATGTGACTAAATTTAATGTCTTCTGAAATGTGAAATTTGCAAAACATAAGTAGGTATAGGTAGACACTCATCGATGGCAATACATTTGGTTTTTATAATAATAAAGTTAAGTTAGGTATTCTCCGACAACAAGGTGCAATTTTATGTTTTTTATGCTACGGATTTATGTATTAATACATAAAATAAAGGGAATGAAGAAAATTGATTACATTAATTAATAATTTCTATATATTATTAGCCATATTTTATGCCAAGGTTTTTACAGACATAGTAGTATCTATTTACAGTGATCATATATTTTTTAATGTTTTGAGTATCAAGATACCCATATTTGGTACTTACTCTAGAAAGAATAGATATGTAACTTTGCTCATACTACATAATCTTGCACTTTGTTCAAAACCTCTCATCTGTAGAGAATTTCTTAATATGTAACAATAGTTATATTGTATTAAAGTAATATTGAATTATTTCATACACTCATCTAAATAAACCTTAATATTAATTATGAATGTATTACAGTGTAACGTTTCCCATGATTATAGGAATTAAATAAAGAACATAATATGGTAAAAGACGATTTGGTTGAGAATACGTTGGTTGATTTTATGGCACCGTGATTTAGAAAAAAGTATTTAGAGATTTGCAATAACCATGGACAAAATGATTCGTACTTTATTTGCTTGTGCGAAATGGAAAAATTGCGTGGTATCAAATATCTCATAGCCAATTGACCTGATAATGGTAACTATATATAACCCGACCGTAATAGATAAATTTCTTTTTTATTTACTTTACTTGACGGGCTATATTTACTTACAATTTGTGAAAAGTCATTTTTTAATCTATCGACCAATTTCATATCGAATTTTGTAACTATTCTGCTGATATTTCAGGTAAAACACATAAAACTGCGTCTTTGTAAATAAGTACTTATATATTAAAACGTATAAAACCAGTATGTTATATTTAACTGACAAATACGAGCAGAGTAATTTTTTAAAATTATAACATATTTAATATGTAAATAAAACAAAATGTTAGTAAATCACACTTCTGGAAACACTTAAAATTAAATAAAAAAACATTATATTTATTAATTTATATCTTTAAAATATATATCTCCAGTTTATACACTTAACTATACAAAAGTAGGTACATATATATGAACAGATTTTAAAAACATGTCATTGGTAATAAATTATCTTGTGACTTAGTCAACATATTAATTAAACTAGGTACTAGAGAGTACCAATACGCGCAAAGGTACTACAAACAATCATAAAATTAATAATGAAACAATAAGTACAAGGAATAAGCAAGAGCAGAAAAGAGTGAGGTATAATACTTGGTTTTATACAGAAAGTCGAACTTACCACTACTGTCTTTTTATATTATAACTAAATTAAATTATTTATGTAAAAATATGGCATCTACAGACACGTTTATGGCAATTACTCCGCTTTACGAAACTCGAAGAGTAGACTACCTCATTATTTCTACACGCTATTTGAATTGAAAGATACTGAATGACACTTTAAAGCTAACGATTAGGTATTTTTTTCAGCGTTCACTTTTAACATTAATTTGTTATGAGGCACTGTTTAGTTATATAGGCAAATTGAATAAAGTTCGTTAAAACTAATGTTTCACTTAATTTTTCAAGTTCTTATTGGAGACTAGATTATGGTATAGTCACAAGCAAATATATTTAGATTATTAGGCATTATTTTAGTACTAAAAAGGATATTCGATCATTTTAGAAATAAACACCGATTAATAAACTATTTAGGCACACAATATACCATACTATATCTGTAGGTAATACCTATAAAACATCGTAGAGCCTGCGTAAGACTATAGACGCAAAATGAAATCTCATTCTTAACATTCATATTTCACTTAAGTACTAAGTATTTCGTGGTACTTGATAGTAATAGATAACAAACTGACAACGTTGTAGGATTAATAAACATAGTTAGGCACTATATTTTATTTTAATTGATGATGATGGAATGTTGCACTGTGCCTGCGTTAACCCTTAAACTGTGTGATTGTCTATGGTATCATAGTCTTTAAATTTTATGTTAGTGTGTCTTGTATGGGTTAACACAGAACCACTTTAGAAAATGTTATTAACATAATAATTGTAGCACTCATATTAGGTTTGGCTTTAATTCACATAATTATTGTTAGATAAGTAGGTAAAACTAAATGCAACTAACAGTGGCAAGATTGGAAATACACATACAAATAGATTAAATTAATAAACGTTATAGGTACTCGAAACTAATTGTCATGTATATATTTATTTATATCCACAAAGTTACGAATATTTAGAATAGGCAGAAATATTGTAATAATTATGAGAACGAAACATACTTAGTCATAATAATATAAAAACTGGTTCTAAACGGGCTAAAGTTATAATTGCAAATATATTATAGTATAACAACAATGTTAATTATTTGTTCATCCTTAAAATATCATAATGTTATAGTTTTTTTTATTTAAACAGCATTTCAATATTGTTTGATATTTATGGCTTTTGTGGACAATGTAATGTATGAATATTCTGGTCTTAAATAGAGTTTTAATTGTAGGCATCTTCGGTGAATTTTCAAGTAATATTTTCAGAAACGTAGTCCATAGAAAATTTATAATTTGTTAACCAGCTAGTTAAATTCTAACAAGAAATTATACTTGATATAATTATTCGATATCAAAGGCATAATTGGCATTTAGAATATGATAAACATTATAAGGCAGCATTAGGTATTTACACATGGATACATTTCAGAGGGCACAAACACTAATGACTATACACTATGGCAATTGCTTAAAAGATAAAAATATACGTCCCCATCGAATTGATAGTAAACTGGGTAAATTCGAATTTATTTCATATTAATTATGAAAATTCTCTGGACGGAGGCAATAAGGCTGAATATTTTTTTTTCATTTACTAAACTTGTCTAAAGATTTCATAAGAATTAATGTATTACTACAATATACATTTACTACAGTATTGTATTCAATTACATATTAGTTGAAAAGAAAGCCTGTATAAAATATGTATAATAATAGGCAAAAGCTTGTTAGTGACGCGTTATTTCGGAATAATAAAATCTGTAATAAAATGAGACTAGAAAGTGTAAATTCCGCGAATTCGAATTTAATGACCTGTGATGTTTGAATAAATAGATTATATTGAAAATGCCTCATAATTACGCAATTTAAGTAAGCCAGTATGTAGAATATAAGCACTAAGTACATTGTGCGTATGTTTTATTCTGAACAAAACCAACGCAGGTCGTATAATTCGAAAACGCTCCTGTACGATTAAGCTACTAACTACGACTAATTTTATATTTATATTATGAAGATAACTCTATAATATCTTGGATATTCCTTGCTCTCTTATTAAATAACTTACTATAAATTAACTAATCATATCTAATGAATACTTAGAGCTTATGTAACGAGGCTTAAGTGCCGACATCAATTGCTATTGTGGTGAGCAATTTTTTTTATTGGTATACATCCAGTACAAGAATGCATACACTGTTTCTTTTACAAATCCAATTTGTAAATATAATTAGTAATTTCAACTACATACAATTCATACAGTTCAATTGTTCAGTGAACGCCTACCCAATATCAAAGAGATGAATACAGATGTTTCTTGACTAAAAAATAATAAGAGGTACAGGCAGTATGTAACGTGAAATACCTACTACCTGCGTGGGTATGATGTCTTACGAGATAATAAATTTTAATTATAAGCTTTTGGTATGTGTTAGTTTAATATGTTTAAAAGTGGCATATTTATACGCCGCTTTTAAACCGATTTAATTGAAATCTTGTTTATAGTTAGAGTACTTATAATTTATAAAAACTTTACTCTAATTCAACCGGAAAACACAGCAGTTTCCTTATAATATTCTTAATTTTAAAAATATAAATTTTAGAAAGACTGATTTGCATATTTTCTCTTTTTTTTTTAATGATATGACATTACAGTATTAAGCATATATTTTATTAAAATAAAGTAAACATAAACCACAGTGAAACATAAAACTACTATTATTATATATTATCAATTAGAATCTGTATCCAATTCTTCACAGTGTGAAAATTCTAACCTATTGTTTTCTGTTGGGTAAACATGTCTCAATATAGGATGTATCCAAATGTTTTGTATTGACAGCAAAAATGTCGCAATTTACCTCGCTTCGCTTAATATTAGTAATTTTTTTAATGTACAACCGTATCTGATTATATATTCGACGTTATTGATCAAGAAATATTTATTCTAGACATTTATAAAATAAAAAAAGCCCAAGTTATGGAACGTACAATTGTGATTTATATTAAAAAGTAATTAATATGCTAGTTTGATATACGGCTTCACCAGGACTGTTTGGAAGTATAATTAAGAGGAGGAGATCTAGAAGCTCCGAGATTGGGACCGGAGTTTAGTACTGAATACTCTCACCTCATAAGTTACGTCGGAATAATTTTTAGTATAGTTTTATTAGATTTCATAACGATTCTTATTCGTATAAAATCTGATAGGTATATATATAAATATTCTAAGGATCCTTGCGTACTGGAATTTTGAAACGGGTTTTAGCAAACATTGCACGTATCATAAGTTGAGCAAAAGTGTAAAGCGATTTCCTTGGTAATGCTGATATTTTTAATTATTGTTGTGACTTTGTAACAACTATACAAAAATTTATATAATGTATGGTAAATTACTGATTAAACGTTCACCACGTTTCTCTCAACAATATGAACTAAATTACATTTTGAGAAAAGAGTAGGTATAAAGATACTTATAACTAACTGCAATGTATTGAGTACAAATAATATTTACAAGTAATTAACAAATATATTTTGGACTGTAATTTGCTTTTTTCTTTAAAATTTAACAGTCGTTATGGACCAAGTATCCAACCAGTGGTGATGGAGCATGAATATATGTGCCACCTCTCCATCTCATCCGTGGATGTCATAATGGATGTCTCTTAGGCATTAGGCACAATACACCGAATAAATAAATTAGAGAGATTAACTAAAAATCCCTGTTTCTATTTATAGAACACAATAGATATTCTGCGTCTTAGCCAATATCATTTCCAACTGTTAGAGAATACGGCTATAGAATAAAAAGGCTATGATGTCTATATGTAAAAAGTTAAAATACCCCCTCTAATAGTTTACGATAACGACGTTATTTTTTATTTATTTGATCCATATAGAATGTAACAATAAAGAAGATCAATATCAATTTTAGTTGATTACGGTGACTATATAGTTACGTAATCCAGTAAACATTGTTGTCAGTGCATCGACTGCTTCATGTTGTCTATTCTAATCAGTAGCACATCGTGCGAGACTTTATATCGTACACACACTTAGCTAGTAATCATGTCACTTTAATATATTTAAATAAAATCTGTGTAATTATAATAAGAGATTTGTTGTGAAGGGAAGCAACCTTTACAAATGTAAGTATAATAAATAGGTTTGTGGGTGCGCAAGCGCGCCCCTCGGCGCGTCTTGTGTTCCGTAGTCCGTCACGTGGTCGTGCCGGTCACAGCACGCTGTACAACGTGTCCATCAGATTTGAGTCCAGCTCGCACTCCAAGAACATGCTCTCACTGCATTCTTCCTGAAAATTAAATATCACATAAATTTACTTTGACTAGTTTTGTATATATGTACCTTAGACTTATCGTAATGATAAAATACATTTCATTAAAAAAAAATATAAGTCTGTTAGCGTATGATAATAGGGGCTGTATTAATATGCAGGTTTTGTCGTATAAAAGTAGTATATTCAAGTAAAAGTAAGTTGCACACATATAATATAGTTATGTAGAAGAGTATAAAATAATTAGCAATCAGAAATACAATAGGTTATAAGAATGTCTGCAGAAGCCATTTAGTTGTTAGTTTTTTTCCCGCTCAAAAGTATTGCGCCACAGATGCAGAATATTGCACGGCGCGCAGCCGCAGTAGGATGACGAGTGCGTCATGACAGTTTGCGCGATGTTATGAGTATTAACAAAGTCCTTTTTCTGTTGTGGCACCTACATATTTATGTAAAAAGCGTATTACCTGAGTGGTGTGCGAGGCGGGCGGCTGGTCACCGCCCCTCCTCGCGTGTCATTTGGTCGTCTTCGGCAGGTGCCGCTTCATGTGCAGCGCGAGGTGGTCGGACCTCGCGAACGATCGCTCGCATACAGCACACTTGAATGGCTTAGCACCCGTATGCTTGCGGTAGTGGCGAGTCAACTCGTCAGAGCGCGCGAATCTCCATTCACATTCCGGCCATTGGCAAGTATATGGTTTCTCTCCTGTGGACATTCAAATATTAGTTCCCTATTTAGTTTCGGTGTGAACAAAAACAAAAGAAATTTCAATTATTATATTTCCTAAGTGATTACATTAATAAAGTATATTATATTAGGTACTTATAAGAACAGAAATCGCAATGCTTCATAAAATTTCGCTTTGGCTTCTAAAACATTACAAATTTAGTTAGAATAATGAATTGAAAAATGTTCAGCAATTATATTTACCTGTGTGTATTCTCTGATGCGCCTTTAGATGCGAACTTTTCGTGTACACCTTTGTGCAACCTGAAGTAAAAACATGAATTTATTGATTATATATAAGTTTTAGGAAGTGCAGCTACTGTTTTTAGTCAATGTATATAAATCTATTACTCGCACTCGTGGTGTATGTATTATCTACATTTATATAGATTGAACCACTGTTCTTGGCTGTTAAATTGCTATATATAAGTAATGTCTTTTATTTATTATGAATATAAGAGAAATTGTCCGACCTTAGACAGTGCTCTCAGATATAATTGCTTTAAATTGTATCTGATACAATCACCGATATTTATTTATAACATCTAGATATGGAAATTCAAATAAAACAACACTTGCCGATAAAATCGCAGTGGTGAACTCTTCGTTTCTCCAGCTCTGGGTTGTTCCTCCGGTTGTACTTGACTTGAGGCGGCGAGCCAAGTCGCGCGTGCGACAGCGGATGCGGCGGTGGCGGCGCGGGTGCCGGCTGGTGCATTTGCATCGATTGCGCCATTGGCTGCATGAAAAAACAGATATATATCTACTAGGCGATCCTAGCAACTTTGTCTGCATCGCACTTAATCCTTATTATCATATTTCCTCCAATTTCAATTATATCTTTAAATTACAGTCTATGTGTTGTTCTGAAGTGAGCTATATTAGGCTATATTATTGTCAAGTTTCATTACAATCCGTGTCAGTAATTTTTGCGTAAAAGAGTAACAAACATTCATTTATTCATCCATCTATCCATCCATACTTCCGCGTTTATAATATTACGAGTATTAAAAAAATATTTTGTTAAGCGCAAAATTCACAAATTCCTAAAACGATAACTAAATTGTTCTAGAGCAATTTAACTAGTTACCTATTATAGATATACTTATTAAAAACACTTTAAAGCACAAGAATTAAATTTTTGATTAGTTCAATGGAAAAAGATGTCCAGCAAAGTGTATAATTTTTTTCTTTTTTCGATACAAACTGTTCCTGTTAATGTCTTGTAAAATATTTCGTAAAAGAATAGCGTCGATGAAGGTTGGTCAGGATAAAATTGTGTTGAACTGTATAGATCATAGAAAAACTGATTTCAGTAGGTGTGAAAATAATTACATGCCATTTTGTAGTGTTAATTAAAATGTCGAGAAGAGGAGCTATTATATATGAAGCTCGTAGCAGTCAACCAAAACTTTCAAGTTGTCAAGTACCAGTATACTAGTAGGTATCACTTGTGAAAGACAGTAGGTATCTTAAAAATAAGTCTAATAAAGCGTCTAACAAAGAAACTTACGTTCCTATTACAAAAAGTCAAGGCAATACAATTTCTGCCGAATTTTTATTGACCTACTTACATAAATACTAAGAATAATTGTCAGTTCGTCAATCGGTTACACACAATACATCAATAATATGAGGAGTTCAAACTAGGCTAACATGAATAATTAAAATTCAGACTGTATTTTTATGATTCATAGTCATGTCCGTATGGCCGTGTTCTATGGCCAGGTTAGTTTTCTGAGTTGTAGGTGCCTCAAAAATGCAAACACTGAGCTAGATCGTCGTTTTTGAAATGCCTGAACTGTGAAACGATTTTGGTATGTCATTTGATAAAAATACTTATGGAACATTGAATTGAAGAATACAATAATATATAGTTCTTCCCTAACATTTTGACACGACTTTAAAAATCCTTTTAAAAGTAGTTTTTATACCCACCTGTGTATGATGGTGAGGATGTGGCCCAGGATGTGATACATGGGGAGGTCTGAGCAACGGTGGCGGGTGGTACGGCGGCGGCGGGGTTCGACGCGGGCCACCCTGCAAATAATAGTTCGTATTTTGTTTCTTCTAATTTATTTACAATTCTGTCAATAAATCTGTGATTTAAATATCAAAAATTTTTACCACACACATTTTACAACTGCAAACTGATCCATTTTACATTTATGCAGGACAACTTACATATTGCCGACCATCCCACTTACCATTTGAATCATAAATCGTATTTATTTCGATGTCCTTTTATGTTAATGTCGTGACATCGCTAAAAAGTAAACAAGATGCATATTGTAAATTAAAATAATCGCTGAGCAGAAGATGGTACCATCGATTCGTAAGAATTCGCATTCGCTTCTATTATGGAATAAATGATGTTTAAATTATATGCTCAGGTATTTTGTGACACTACTCCAGATCACATTTGAGTTAACCTCTTATAATAGTATCACAAAATAAAATTACCCATACCTGCATGGAATTTCCTGGACTGCCTTGGTCCGAGCCGGGTGGTGTCAAAGGAGACATATAGACAAGTCTATTGGGTCCATATTTGGCGAACGGCGGCGCCGGTTGCTGTGGCGGTTGATGCAGGGGGGGTTGAGGATGCGCATACGTTGGCGGTGCGCACAGTCTTTCCGTCTTGATCTCCAAAGGACTAAGTAGCGGTGTAGCGCATTCTTCGAGCAGTGGATCATCTGCTTCGAGTTTAACGTGAGTGGTCCCGAGGGAAGCCAGCATGTTTGCATTTTCAGGATCGATATTCCTAATTGATGAAGCGATATCCTCCCAGAGGGCAGGCGCAGGACGGAGGAACGCATCCTCGCGGGACGTGGTGCCGCCGTCGAACAGGTCCATGTGGGCGGGCGCTAGCGAGGCGCCCTCCTGCTTGCACAGCAGCGACTCTAGCTCAGATGTCTGAAACAAGAACAATTTTGCTAGTATACCACCTGGATATCTATAATTTTATCAATGGATGATAATGGTATAATGTTTCCGTCTGCACTAATAATAGACGCGGCACCAGTGAAGGATGATAAGACGAACAAGAGGTCAGGTCAGTTACAGGCCCATTGTGACATTTTACCAGGAATCCACGATGGTTTCCAGGGGGAACTGCGTGAAGGTTAACTTGATTACTAATTATCATTATTAAAAATTCCTTTCTATTATTCCACTACTGCAAATATATTTTGTAGTACACTACATATGAAATATTTTGCAGCAACATAGAGATTTATTACAATTTTGGGTTAATGAGCTAGTTCCATGCTCATTTAGTGTTTTATTTATTGCAAAAATTATATACTAAAACTTTCCGACACGAAAAATAAGTAGTCTGCTAATACGTATCATTTATTACGAGTACGTTTCACTATACACTTTATGTATTCTTTTAAAAGAAATGGTATTTGTGTCTTTGGATTAAAAAGTATCTATATCATATAGTATACAGTAGTTTCAATAAAATAATGATACAATATAAGTTAGTATATATCTTATATACAATAATAAATCAGTTCATACCTACAGGACGAAGGAATTCCTCGAGAAATTTATTATGTTAATCCTTTGATCACAAAAGCCAATCTCAAGAGGCCACGGATCTTAAGTGACAATGCAATTCATGGCTTTAGAATAAAGCTTACGAATTTAGTGATGTCTAAAATCATATTCAAAGCAGTATGGTACGAGTAGTATGTAATTTATAATATATTATTTGGTTATACAGTTTCTTATCTTTCATGTTATGCTAATATGCAATATAGATAGAACGAGTTATTAATGAAGTTACTCGAAAAGAAATTGCCTAAGTATACAAATAATTTAACAATAATTATATTCTATATCAAGACAGCAACTTAATCTATAGTAAAAGTAAAGACCTTCAAAGATGTTTCAGTAATTTAGCTTCAGGGTAGTCCACTATATAGTATATAGACAGATATAATAAAAATCTGTTAAAGTGTTAAAGTTGCAATAAAAAGATATCTTTTAGAATAATAGGTGTAGATCAGTAAGTATTGCATTATTTAAAGGCCCTCGGCGGTGCAGTGGTTTAGCACACCGACTTACTTCTGATGGGCGTGGGTTTGTTTCCTACGATATATATTACTATTATTATTTATTTCAGGTGTATGGATTTACAGAATGTATTTAAATATTGCTATGAGTTGTCCAGTTCACATAACGCAGGCTTTGTTTAACTTGGGACTATGTGAATAGTCCCGGTTTATTATTATTGTATTCTGGAGTATTAAAATGACAAGTGATACCATTAGTCAGAACAGTCAAGATTTGAACGTTGATACTGTGTGATTTCCAATAATTTCTGTGTGCATTGTGGAGGAGCGCAGTGGTGCTCGGTCGAGAGTATTAGCATACAATAGGTGAAGCCCACGCGTTGCGCGTCTCGCGTCTCGACGCTGCCTCGCGCAGGTGACGAGCCGAGGGCTTTCTTAACGCACGCTTTATAAACTACCTACCCATTTATTATTATTGTCATGAGCTTCGAAACTAGTTTATACGGGGTCAAATGTTATAATGATGACTGTGACAATCTTAGAATTTATTTTGATTGAATTGTATGACGATAATGACGGTCTCCATGACTGGTGTAGGACTCCTTAACCAGTCACGGAGACCGTCTTTCCTACGGTTCGATTCTTTGTAAAGTGCATTCATGGTTATGTTTGTAGTGGTCTGGACATTTTCATGTATATTATGTATGTATTGAAAACAATAGTTTATAAATTATAAGATTTATTATGTTACTGGGTTATGTTTATTATTATATAGATTGTATTAAACTTACATTTGTTGATATAAACGTTTGAACTAAATTATTGATGAAGGTTCTTATGCGGTGCACCTGTACAGAGAAACTCGTGAATCTTATTTAATAATTTCAAGATTTTTAAAGACTAATCACAACGTCTAGATGTAATAAGTACCTACATGCACTATGCAACAAAACTGCTTTGGTTTTATGTATAAACCTATATTAGGAACTTAAAAAAGTTTCTAACTGCAGTAACCGTTAAGCACTAAAAGTTTTTGTGTAAATATTCGAATTCCTTTAATGTTTTCCGATTATTTCCTTTTCTGATAAGATAAAATATGTAAATAAGAATATTGATAAGCAGTGAGTTCATTGTTTTATCTCTGTTTGATTTACCTATTGCTTACTTTTCTGTAAAAGGCAGTCTTTATCGCATGACCCATCCATGCACTAATGAAATGTACTTATTTTGTAGGTACTTACTTTTACATGAAAGATTATAAAAGGTGACCAGCTAATTGACACAAATTGCAAATACGCCCATATAACTTCATGTGAAAGTTTTCGCGGAATCCATATTCGGACTTAATAATGCGTTGAAATATTTTGTAAATCTCAATAATCTATGTTAATATTAATGCGAAAGTAATTTTGTTTGTTTGCATGACTGTTGTTTTTTATGCTTAAATCATTGCACTATATTTGATTAATTACGGTATAGAGACGGGTCGGACCTTGGCTAAGGCAACTTTTTGTCTCGAAAAATTTAAGGAGGAAAATGGTAATCTGTATCGGAAATGGGTATATAAAATTCATCATTTTAGTATATTAAACTATAAGAATTTTGGAAAGAATGAAATAATATACATGCTGTGCAGACTCCAAGTATAGAGAAAATATTATTATCTTCTATCTACTATTTTTTTTCCAAGATTCGATCGAAGTACAAATTTTACGCAGACGAAGTATTAATGACAACAACAACCGTTACCTATAAGATAATATTCTCGTACCTTTATAATATTAACATATAAAAATTCATAAAAAAATCGGCGTCATTGCGACAACGACGCATTTGCGCTATTAAATCCTTCTCATTATATGAACTGATACCATTTAACCCTCCGTGCACCGAGCACTGAACACCAAGTGAAACCTCTTTGGAACAGTATATTTGATGTCGCAAGAGCGCTGGACCGCGCGAATTCCTTCCATGACCTTTGCGGATCGAACGATTGCGCAGCGGCTCCTCCACTGTGGCTAGACGAGCTTAAGCAACAGCGTCACAGATTATATTGCTGTAGATGTATGTGGACCGTGCCGGGTGCCGTGTTGTGCCTCACGTATGGAAGTCAGTAGGTCTTCTTAATGTTAATGACACTAAATAAATGAGGGTTTAATATGGAATACATAGAAAACATAAAATAATGAGATTGTACAACGATACAATATATATATACATTATAATAGAATATAAAAAGAATAAAAATACAATTAAATATTAAATCTTACAAAGGAGTTCACTAGGAATTGTAGGTACATAAATGCAAAGCTACATAAATCTAGAAATACTCGTATACATACTTGTATGTATTTATGTTTTTATATTATATTACGTACAGTATATATGTATATGTATGTACGTAATATATGTTGTATTAATAATGATATTAACATGCACAACAGTGCATATTATTTATATAGTGTATATTATTGATGTAGTGTATGTCTAAATAATAAACCTACAAAGTAACAAAGTCTAAACATAAAACCTATAATTAGAAAAGTATTATGGCATGGTCTTAAGACAATAGCAGCAACAGCATGGGTTCTTGACCAAGATTATGATTAATAGTTGTCAAGGTATGAAGTGACGTGCCTGATCTGTTTACGATCAAATCAAATCCTGCGATGTTACCTTTGTGATACGAGTAAAATATGTAAGAAGACTATGGAACAATCCTGACAATTTGCGAAATTAAATTTAAAATGTACATGTAAACAATTATCATAGAAAGAATAATTTTATTTCTAAAAAAAAGTTATAGTACCAGACCGCAGTCCTCACATTGGTAGATAAAATTGTACAGTTCGATACCGAATTTCTGAGGAGCAGTTCTGCGTATTTCAGACAGATATAATTATAGTCTTTGACTCGGGCAACTTGCTCGGTGCTTTACTCGCTTCACTATGGTTCATTTACGAAGGCAGCTAAATCCGTCGGATTATACTTCCAACCTAACAGACAGCTATTGTGAAATTAAAAAACCTGCACAGGTTCTGCTGTGTTCAGGTTCTGATGAAGAAAGCACTTGCACTAGATAAAATCTAATATTATTACGACTTACTAGATTGAATATTATTTATTTTGATTAGTGAGTGGTTTAGTTATTTAAGTAGACACTTGTCTTGTTTACAATGCTTTGCTATTTTGAAACTATAAGCGTTAGTAATTTTTATTGATTTATAATTGATATTACGTAAATAAATACTATAATATATATTATTTTAAGTATCTATTATCAGTGATTATTTACATGTTCGCAGTGTGAAATTGTTGCGTCATTTTCACTTGTCAACTGAATCGTACCCAATAAACCCTATAGATCTGAGGGCCCAAACAGGTGGGAAACTATAGACCGAGACAGCAACGAGATCTTTCTCACGAGTACGGTAATAATCCATTTGTTATTATTAGATTTGTTTGTGACTTGTGCTCAGCATCTAGTAGACTTAAATTGAGTGTATATCACAAATGAGATGCATTAAAGCGTATGTATGATTTACTGTAAACTTTCAGAAGACACATCGTAGCATTGTTAATTTTAGCGTCAGTCGGCGAGTGTTTAAAGGGACTAATTCTTTCAATGATAGGTGGTAACTACAATTTTTTTTATTGATAAAGATGTATATTTGGTAAGCTTATTTAAAAAGAAACATTTATTCTAATGAAACATGAAATGTGTTTATTAAATATAAATGATCACAGTTTCTCTTATTGTCGCTTTTACAGATCTTAACTTCTTTATCTCGCATACTGCTAGTTAGAACTCTCTCTTCTTTTTTATTGCTAATTACCTAATGTTTTTGGTTAATCTTTTATTACCCACGACAAAGATATCATTTAATAAGGTAACGTATCAACGTACGTAAATAATGTCTTTGACGTGGGCGTCATAATATCGTTTACATAACGTGACTTTATCGGGAACGTCATACGGTAAGCTTTGTTTCTAAGGTGTTTCTAAGTAACAGTGCAATCCAATTTACTATTTTTTATGCCTGCTTTCTCTCTGCTCATTATGCCGGGATGTGTGAGGACAACCAGCAAATGTAAAATTTTCTATCTTTCGTTCTTTCTCTTTAATTTATTTTAACAAAGTATGGTAGTCATGTTATATAACGTGCATTATGCCATTCATGATAAAGATGTTATTTAGTAATGTACCTAGAACATAAATTTATCTAAATAGTTTAGGTAACTAACACAGAAAAAAGATTGAGCGTGTTCTGATTGGCGGTTTTGTAGATAATGAGCATGACGCATATAGCACCGTACACTGAAAAGCGGTGCGACGCCGGCCAATGACGACGCCGTTACGGCGCCGCACCGCGCCGCGCCGCGCCGCTTGCTTATGACGTTCAGACCGTCACTTTAGTCTAGGGATGTAGTATTCTGTTTAAACAATCGATTATTTTAGTTAGAAATTTAATCGATTAAATATATATTTATATTTTATTAAATTAATTTTCGATAATTTTCCCACAACCCAATTGATTGGACCTCTAACTCCATTTCTTCAGGGCATCACTTGGTATTGTTTTAGAATACTTGGATTATTATAATAACACAACAAAAATCGTCAGTAGAAAAAATACGATTATTGAATAACCCATTTTTTCGTATCGCCAAAACAATCACGATTTTTTAGAATAATTATCGATTTTGTTTGATAAACGATTATATTTTCACATCTCTAGTTCGGTCATCATTGGCCATTATGTTTGTGCATTTACTGTAACCCTTGTTGTCGACCTACATTCACTCAAATAGGTTAATAGTTTAGATGTTAGCACGTACCACTGTGCTATAATTAGAGTCTTAGCTACATTTCTATTGATTTCAACGAGGTTTTTCCCTGAAAGAATACTATCGAAGATAATAATAATTTGATTGTTATTTAAATGAAAATAAAAAAAATAATGTCATAATAATTTATCTGTTATTTAAATGAATTTAGAAGCGGAAACTGAGGAAATTGATGTAAAAGGCCAAAAGGGGTCACTATATGGCGTGTACGTATTCAGAGTCGCTTCGACCCCAGGGACTGTGTGCTAATTAGCTGTTAAGGAGAAGTTATCCTCAGCAAATATAATATTTTTCAAATAATATTGTATCAAAAAAATTTTTAACGCTATGTATTCTGTATATCAGATCGTGTATACGTATAATTTGAATTTTTCCAGGTTGAATTGCACTATGATAGTTAATGTTCATATGAATACATTACCATAGCCCGAGGATCAGCACAAATACATTAAGTAGTATTTATATCTATTGATAACAGTTGTTACTTTCCCAGTTGGGCATCAGATTGTTTATAGATATATAGCATCGTTTAATATAACTTATTTTGTATTTATTTGTACAATAAAAGAAATTTACAATTAAATATGACACTAATAAAGCAACCTTATTAGTAACAGCAATTCTTTCTATATGTAAAGGCAGGATGCCTTCCTGTCTCTACATATAGAATGTCATCGTCATCATTGCCTTGCTTATATTGTATTATTCGGGGTCAGCGCAGTAGGACGTCCTTTTCCACTGGTATAAGAGTGATCCTGCTCCATTGATATTATTTGGTAGTATTATTCTTTTATTTATATCTTTTATATGATGGTCGCAGGTTGAATTCCTTGCATGGCGCAAAGATTTTGTGTTTATGAGTATGATCGTAAGTAAGTATTAAAAAAAAGTATGTAAGCATTTCCATTACTTGTCTTACTTATCCAAAACACAAGCTCTGCTTAGCTTAGCACTACACAGATGGCGCTGTGTGAATTATCCGGGGTTATTATACTATATCTTTCACACAGTCCATTTAACTTTTTCCGTCGTTTATCATTTTTTTTCTATCTATCGAGGATTCATTTTATTTAGGACATGGTGTTCTATAAGTACAAGAAAGAGTTCGACATAAATTTAAAAAACCCTTTCGACATGTAGATGTATGGATTGTCGTCGCCTTAACAACCCCCACTAGTCGCGACCTTTTCAATAATATGTTCTCATATGAAAAGAATTAAAATTACCATTCCATCCCGTTATGGCATTGTTTGAACAGCGTGTTAGCTCGTGCCGACGCTCTATTTCCATAATTCAACTGTACGCCCACCACTCATTCTTCAATACACACGACATTTTAATGCATTTAACATTTGTGACTTAATGTAAAGTAGTAAAGTTCAATTTCTATGTGACTAAAGTAAAGATCGGTGGTGGTAATCGGCATAATTCACATTGAAATTTTATTACAATTGTCAATTTACGATCCAATGTCTACTGCGTATCCGATATGTGAAGTATTGGGCGCTAGTAATATCATTTAAAAGTAGGTTAATACAGAAAATAGTTTATTTAATATGTTTGTGGTACAAAATACAAATAACACTGATAGGTGTTAGTAAGCATCTACTTTAATGGATACAGATTGACAAGATTACTAACTGTAACTAGATACATACTTATATGCTTATATTATCCGTCCATTGCCTAAATATATTCGAATATTATAAAGCTGAAGAGTTTGTTTGAACGCACTAATCTTAGGAACTACTGGTTCGAATGGGAAAAATATTTGTCGAGGAAGGCTTTAAGATATATAACATTACTCTATGACCAATAGGAGCGAAGGATCAGTGAAAAATGTTGCAAAAACGGGGAAAATTGTTAATATTTGAGGGCTTCCAAAGATAATCGCGATAGTGTTTTTGATAACCATGCGGACGATGTTGCGGGCGCAGCTAGTGATTTATATATATGTCATCGATTGTAAAAATGTATCATAATGTAATAAAAGTATAGAATATTAGAAATACCTCAGGCATTACTTCGCCAACGAGGTGGAGACACTAAAACATTGATGACACGGCCAGACATACTTTATTAGTGTACCTAAGTAACGTTTTTCATCATCGGGTACCCCTAAAACTTATGAGGACAATAACTAATAGTAATAACATTTTATAGACAGTCGACATACATTGGCCCCGTGTCGGCGAGCCGGCAGAGTTCGTAGGGCGGCGTAGGGCGGCGGAGGGCGGGCGGGACTTAGATCGATAAGGCAAACCCGCCCATCGTACGTAGTGGGAGTTGGGGGTTGTACGTGCTCGCAAATACAATTTAATGTGAAATAGACTTTAAACGATTACTTTTTATGTCGATTTCCGTGATTATTAAATTGATTCAGTACGAGGGAAATCATTTCCTTACCAAGAATGGAATTGATTTGTATTCGTTGTTTTACATAAGTCATTTGTAAATGAATTGAGCTCGTTGAAATCAAATGTTAAGGGCTTCGAATTGGATAGTAAGAATTATTTGACAAAGATTATTATTATTATATCATATTTTTAAATACACTAACAGCATAGTCACAATCAAATGAAACGTTTTAATCCAAACCTATCCGAAATATAACTTCCTAAATTGCATCAAATTTAGTTTTTAACATTCATACACTAATAAGTTTTTTGTTGTATAAAAAGTAAACATTAGGTAGCCAGTAATTCGAAGATAAGACAATATTGAACTTCGAGATCAGAACATCAACGGAAAATAGAATATTTTATATTATGAAAGAGAACTTTTTGGCTGCAAATAAATCTTTCTCAACTCAATATGGTTATGTCTTAGTTTTTTTTATTGAAATATGTGTTTTTATTATTTTTCTATTGTAGTATTTATATGTAGGATAGAAGCCTGTATTATCTTATTTAAAAGTAAAAAGGATTGGTTAATTAAATTTGTATTCTGTATTAGAGATTAATGTAATGTTTAATATTAAATCACACTTTTTTTTACTTTTAATTGTGAATTAAAAGTACTAAAGTTTAAAATCTTATTCATTACATTCCAAACTCTTTCGTATAATAAAAACCTTCATATTTATAGCTTAAAAGGTCAACTTTTGTAAATGAATGAGTCATTATAAAAACATTATATTATTGTAATAATAGTACTCGCATTCAATCCCACGGCGGCGATATAAATTGAGGAATAAAAAGACCGTAATTCGAGTAATGTTTGCTTTTCCCATAATTTTTGGTAAATGTTAGTTCGGCCGGGAGGGTGACTTGCTAGTTCACCTACGAAATATGAGTTCACAAATTTGTTTATTTTATATAGTAGTGAATTTAGTATCAATATACATATATATGGATTGCTTAAACATTGAAAAATATCAACATATTTTGTTATTAACATAAAAAATATATATAATTAATATAAAATTAACTGTGTTCAATAGTATGATTAAATAAAAGTCTAAAAACAAAAGGAGATCAGAGTACAGGTAAGTAATATTTATCACAGATATTACGTAGGTTTCCTCAATTTAACCGTTTAAAATTTTCATCTTGTTTGAGATTTTTCATATTTAACATATTTGTTTAGAAGCAGATATATGTATTTAATTATTACATAATTAGTTTACTAGACCCTACAAACAGGCTTGCTAGTTCTACTCTGCAATTGGAATATGTACTTACTCACTCATGGGTATAACATAATGACACTATCTGTTTAGCAATCAAACTGCTCGTTAAAGTAAGAAGCGGTTCTTTCCTGATAGGAACATAAAGATAACTCGACACATTAGGAGGACCGTGTCAGCACGACGCTAAAGTTCTCATTGCACGCCTTCAGTCTTTCTTTCTACATTACTGATTTTTTTATGCAATCGCATATATACAGATGTATATGAACAGCATCACAAATATCATATTATCATATAAGGCCCATGATGTCATGCTTTTTATCCTGTAATTTTAATCTTCAACCGAAATATATCTTACAAAGCAAGTTGCTTTGCGGCTTAAATAGTTGAACTAGAGGTAGCAGACTTTTTACTAAGTCTATGTCGGTAGAATATCACTGTATTTAATAATAATAATAACCCAGGACAATCCACACACAGCCATCTAGCCCAGTTAAGCTTAGCTTGTGTTATCAGTACTAGACAACTGATACTAATACATATTATAGATATATATTTTTTTTGTAAAAACATACATACTATAGGAAAGATACCTACATAGAAAATACCCAGAGCGATACAAATAATCATACTCATGAATACAAACGTTTGTACTGTGCGAGGAATCGAACCCGCGAACATTGGGAGAAAAGCGGTGTGCTAAACCACTAGACCACCGAGGCCGTCGAAATACTTTCGCGACACCAGTTTGATATGTTAATATAATAAACACTCTATTCATATATCATTTTTAAAGCAGAATCGATTAGCTATAACATGCTAATTCGTACTTGAACGGAAAGAAACTGCAAGGAAATCGCAACATAACGTAAATCAATAGAAATTATAATGCAGTCTATGTAATAGGTACCTACATATATGGATAATGATTAATTGTACTAGTTTATAAACCAATTGTCTAACATTGACCATATAATTGCATTCCATAGTAATATTATAAATTCGAAAGTTTGTCTGTCTATCTGCTTAGTACCTGTTCATTAGACATGAACAGGAGTGAACCGATGTTTTTAGATTAAATCTAAAAAAAGCAAGCGAGGTGCTGAGATACTGCTAGTAATTATATATTTTTTAAATCCGTGGAAAAGTAATAAACAAAGGCATTTTCGTATTTATATTTTTTGTAGGAATATTCATGATATATTTCAGAATTCCAAGGTTCCATCCATCTATCTAGTGGTCTAGCGGATTTATTTTCGAAGGTCGATTTTTCGATTCCTCTTGCGGTGAAAACATTATTATTCATAAGTAGCTATGATTATTTGCATTGGACTGGGTATTTTCTGTATACATATAATATATATATCATGTATGTATGACGTGTATGTATGTCATGTATGTATGTATGACGTGACGACCTCGGTGGTCTAGCGGTCTAGCACACCGCTTTACGTCCGATGGTCGCGGGTTCGATTCCTCGCACGGCACAAACATTTGTATTCATGAGTATGATTGTTTGTATCGGTCTGGGTGTTTTCTATGTAATTTATGTATGTATTTACGAAAAAAAAATTATCTATGTACTTGTATCAGTTATCTAGTACCCGTAACACAAGCTTTAGATAGCTTAACTCGGGTCTAGATGGCGCTGTGTGAATTGTCCTGAGATTATTATTATTATTATGTATCTCATTAGCATAGGACTAGAACTAAAACTCTATTACTGTATAATTTCATAAAAATCCGATCAGTAGTTTTTTCGTGAGAGTATCACAAACATCCATACATACTTAGAATCTTTCGGGTTTATAATATTAGTAAGGATTATGTTTTCTACCATGGTTACGTATACATAATGAAATATGCGAATGAGAAGGCTACTTTTCTGTACCTACCATTTGATACATGGTTAATGGAGAAACCGTTTGAATCATCTGCTTCGTGATATTTTATTGTTGTTCAAGTTGCTATAGGATCTATATATAATAGCAGTAGTTTTCCATTTAACAGTTGTGCATATATTTTTAAAAATGCAGAAATTATATAAAATTTGTATATAAGATTTTTTATAAGAAGTATAATTTAAAAAGGATGACATTATTTTACATTTTAAGAAATTTATTTTTGGTATCTTTATAAATAGTAAATTTAGCAATATTTGTGAACATGACCTATACACTACAATTCTTTGTTACGGAACAAATTGGCTCTATTTTTGTTATCTATTATTATGATTACTTAACATATTTTTTATAAATTTCATTCGAAAATCTTTACTGGTTTGCAAACTGGAAGTAAATAAAAGTTTTTTAACTTCTATACATGAGACCAGTGTCATACAATTTCATTTTATAATATTATAGATCTGTTTATTAAATTGATATTTTCAAAATACATCGTAAAGATGCATAATATATTACAATCATACAATCACATAATCATAAAATATTTGATGCTCTTGGTCGGCAAAAGAATAGTTTTATAGTGTCAAATATACCTATTTCTTCTATTATTTAGTTACTTTTAGTAGACTTTCATTGTACACTCATTTCTCTGTATTATAATTGATGAATTAGAAAAAATTAACTACTAACTAAATTAAAAGCAGATAGTAATGATATATCGGCATCTATTGCTTGTATCCGTGCGAGACATATGTATCCATACGAGTCCTCATACAAAGTAAAGCACAAGCTGTCCACCTATATGAACAGGGTAACAGTGCTATAAACAAATCACCGCATAAATATTCATGGGTCATCCCCCAGCGGCAGCCGGACCAAAAATGTGTAGCTTTAATAATAAAAACATATTAGCCGCATCGCATGTCTGTCTTTCCGTGACCGGGCATTTTTACACCTGGCCGAATGGGGAGATAGGGGATGGCAAGGCTGGGCAGCGGAGGGTAATGGGGTAAAGAGGAGGCGTGTGGGGGCCAAAGGCACCGTTTGTCGGCGGTCATCTATTAATGAATGCGCCCATAATGTTTATTGTACCCGCTGAGTTTTCGGTAATGCTTGTTACTCATCGCTATATAAATTAACTGTCATGACTATCTGCTATTGTCGATATTAAACAACAGTGTTCTTGTTCGGTTAAAGATAATATCTTTTACTGGAGTTATTAGTCAAATTAAATTATTACGGTTTGTAATCAGTGATAACATAGATAATTAAGAAAAAATGAGTAAGTGAAATAGATAATGATTAGTATATATTTATAGATAGTTTCTCGTGCCTGTAATCTCTGTTTTCACTATAAGATACTTTGTTTTCTTTATATATTAAATACAATGTAATTTTACGGTTCTAACTCAGAATGATCAGACGAGCGAAAACCTGTTTTAAAACTGTTTCCCGGCATGAAATTTGACTCCGTCAATTAGGTAAAGCAATATTCCTACCGCTTGTAATATATTATTTCACTAGCTATACGCCCCGACTACTCACGGGTCTATATGTATTGTAAACCTTACAGTAAACCTTCCTCTTAAATTATTCTATGTATTGCTAAAAACTGCATTAAATTATATTGCGTAGTTTAAAAGACCTAAGCGAACAGACAGCAGAAGTCACTTAATTTTATTTATACTACTATGTACTGATTATAATATTATTTCTAAAATAACATAATTTGTAGTAATGATATTAATACATTTATATTTTTTAAGAAGACATTACATTGTCATAGGATGTCTTGAGGTTCGTGTTATATAGCGTGTTGGATGATCCATTCCCATAGTGTTATTAAGAGCCGGCGCCAAGGGTCACAATTATCACGTGCCGTCGTTTACACATTTGACTTCGTTTTATTGTATAAATGAAATTATTACAAACACGAGGGTCGTGGTCGCGTGCGCGCCGTGCATCCAGACCCTACTCGCCGGATCCCCATTACCTCATTAGATAGTCGTGATGCTCCCGTCCAGGGGTTACTTCCACTATTTAATTTGATAGCGCGGCGGTCGAGTTGCGGTACAATACTTTACAACTGTGGAAGGGTGTGATTTTACGAGCTTTTACCTTATAAGTAAAAAGAGAAACGTGTCAATTATTATGATTGATTTATGTACACATATGACTATTGATGTATTCTAATATGCTAATAGAGACAGAAGTATGTTAAAATAAATAACAAATAGTTTTTTTTATTGAGAATAGCAGTTGAAAGTTGGCCACTAAATTATTATGTAATCATATTACTCATATTTAATTAAGATTCGTAAATAATTTAAGATTATTGATCCTCAACAAGTAAAATATATTTGGTCTAGTACTAATTACAAGGTAAGTCAGTTAAATAATATTTGTTTAATTAAGATATTATTTAACTGACTTACTTGTTTAATTCATATATATTTCGGTAATCATTTCTGGTAAAATGTATAATACATAATGTAAAATCTGATGGAAATTATATTGGGTTTCTTATATATTCTAAAAACAAGCGTACATTAGTATAATCAATTAGTAAGGAAAGACGCGACGTGGTAACAATCTGGAAAGAAGGGGGTCGGTGGTAGGTTGCTAATTAGCTAATGGATTCACGTTTCCTCGCGCCCCCCTTTCACCCTCACAGCACTGGTTACGCCGTGGTGTTCTGTAATGGATTGTAGCACGCTCACACTGGCTACATCTCGGATTTCGGACCTATTGCTGTCAATAGTTAGAGTAATACGCTGAAATTTGTGATTATATATATAAAATATAAGTGTGATGTTTTAGGTAGTATATAGCTCATCACATCTATTACAAATTACTATAATAAGTAAATTAGCAATATATACTACTTGCTTGGTTGTTTCTTTATCGGTATTATAAAGGGTAATTTTAAATTATTTGCAGTAGGGATAACCAATTTTTCGCCAGCCGATTCAAAAGTTCCAATCTTATAATCAAGTTCGTAGATAGGATAGTTGTTATATGTATTTCCTTTTAAAATAGCTATCGTTGGTTAATAGCTAACTACTTATTCGGTGCAAAATTAGACAAAAGCAGTGTAAATAAAATATTACAATAATGCTTAGTCTAGTGTTTATAAGTAAGTACATATGTACGCTTTGCATACCGTTTCAGGTGCTATCATAATAATGTATAATATATATATGATATATTATAGGAATATAGAAAAGTTTCAATAAATAACCAAGACTACGGTCTATTGCAAACATGATTTTATTTGTATATTCTTACGAGTGTCATTTTTATTATCACGCGGAGTCATAGTCGCCTGATATAACCTTTTACTATAATGGGTATTGCATGAAAAGATAAATATCTAAAATAATTCCTCATAATAATTGAACGGACAGTTTTATAGTCGAGTGCAATAAAAAACGCATAACTTGTCCAACGCAAATTGAATGGACTTGTGGTGGAGGTGAGAGGTGGTAAATTATATACATTAGACATTTACATCTACAAGCTACAAGTTTTGGTTCACTTTCGATTGGCAGCGTAGACTACTAGCAAAGCGGTATGGGGTAGCAGGGTTACCAACTGTGAGCCTACGGATAGGAATGGTAGCGAGCGTATGATAGCCTCGCAACTATATCGTCGTATGATGTTATTAGTGGTAGTTATTTGCGACACATAAATGGAGAACGAAACGTAGTCATAAACTCGTTATTTTAGCATTAAAACACTAAAATTTAGGAACTATACTGGAATATGTTATTAATAACACAGTTTTAGATAAATGTGAAATATAAATTAAAGCATATGCACTTTTATATTTATTAAAAATAATATAGAATTGCGGAGACGAGGAATTATGCAAATTAAATATTAAAGATTTAACAATCACAATAAATTAATGTAATTCTAGATAACTTTTTTAAACTTTACCTATTTTAAAAATTACTTCCTATCGTTGAGTTTTTAAATTAATGCTTTCACAAAATTGTCAAAATAAAAAGAGAGAGAGAAAGACTGAGTTTCGGAAGGATCTAGCTGATAGTTGAAATATTACTGATAAATTTGATCATCAATAAAAAAATTGTTTTGTTTCTTTGGTTGTAAGCTTTTCGGATACCTAGATTTGCTTTTTAATAATTGTAAAGTCTTATATGAAAGCCTCAGTTAAGTTAATATTAACAAGAATTATAATTATTAATAATAAATAATTATTGTATGTACTGCAGGTACTCATACATATAACGACACATATTTACATATATATGTACAGATACGTGTTTATCTTAAAATTTCTTGGTACGCTAGTTTTATCGTGGACTCTGCAGCTGTCAAGTATCAATTACAAGTGATATAGGTACATATCAACTATCATAATTTATCTATTATTAAAAATCCTGTGTGTGGTTTCCATGAAAAAGAAAGTACATACTTGAACTTATTAACTTTGGAATTTATTATTTTATTATTAATAATAATATTTCAGTATTAATAAGTAGATACGGAATACAGACGAAGGTAAAATAGATACACAATTATTAACGACGTAACCTATTAATATTAAATACAGTTAATTTGTAAATGTTGTTTTATTTGTAGATGTTGGATACGTAATAAATATAATCATTACTTCCAATTACCAATACCAAGAATGCAATCGAAAGATATTCTTTTTCTTCAGGATGAATTTTATCAAATTATATTGGATTAATTCAAATTAGCAAGATACCCATCAAATGTTGGGTAAAGCCTACTGAAATAAATATTAATAAGGCTGCTTGACGTAATAGGATGAGTCACGCAAACCGATGTCTATCTTTTCGTCATTTAATCATCGCAAGCTTTAAAGTTCTAATAAGAACAAAAAACACGTGTTACCTAATATCAGAGAGAACACACATTGCTTTGATACTAAATCAAATATATATAAGTAGGTACCTAGATATATCGTTAATAGTAAATATTATAATGCAGCAAAAAAAAAAAAACAGGCAAATATACTTATAGGTATTTGTAATTTTTATAATTGATTTCTTCTAAAATATATAACACAAGCTGTTCCCTCGGTTACACCCGAGAAATTTACAGCCTATATGTTATTCTGATGCTGTATTGCTATAATGATAAGCTATATTATTTTAAAGATTAATTAAAATCCATTCAGTAGTTTTTGCGTAAAAAAGTAATAAACATAAACCCATTCATCCACACTCAGAAACTTTCAAGTTTATTTTATTAGTGACATATTATGGAGAAGAATATTTTGCCAAAGGTTACTTCAACTTGATCTTTTATTTATTCTAAAAAAAAGAACAGAAACTATTAATAACTAGCAGTGCAATATATAGCGTATTTGTTATTCTGATGTATAAGCTATATTACTGTAAAGTTTTAACTTTTTCAACCATACTCACAAACTTTCGTATTTATAATATTAGTATATTATAAGATATGACTTCATGGGTGCAGACAATATTTTATTTATGTTGACAAATGATTATAGTAATTATAGTATTTCATAGACAATTTAATTGGTATTCCACTAGCTCTTTTACTCGAAATTGTAACTTCGTGGTTCGTTTTAAAAATTACAAATTCATTATAATTTCAGTAGAACACCGAGTCTCGTAACTTACTCGGGACACGCTATATATTTCGTTAATTAAGTAGGTACATTGTGCTATTTGTATTTGTACAGACAATATTTTATGTGTTATATTATATTATTTTATGTATATATGTATATTTTATGATTATAACTAATAGTATTTCATATACAATTGAATTGGTACGTCACTAGCTCTTTCACTCGGCTTTGTAACTTCGTAGTTTGTTTAAAAATTACAAATTCTTTATATTTTCAGTAGAGCACCGAGTCTCATAACTTACTTGGGACACGCTATATATTTCGTTAATTAAGTACATTGTACTATTTGTGTTAGATATATGGTCGCAATGAATACAGGTGCGCGCGCAGATCGACGGTGGCGCGGTACCGGCGGTGTCACTGGCCCGCCCGCCCTGCGCCGTGATTGGTGTTCGGAGAAAATGTATCATAATGCGAATAAATTACCCATTACATAAGGAACGGAAGTATGTATGTACTTATATATTTTCGGTGTGTTTTTAATTATGAATTCTACTATCAAATTAATAGAAATAATTTGAGAAAAAACCTAATTTATTTCTATTAATTTACACTAAATCCTTCCTCAGCGAAAATTAAATGGATTTATGAAACTACTATCGACATTATAGCGAATTATTACACAAGAGCGGCGGAGAACTTTGTATTATTTTATTATTATAAATGCGAAAGTTTGGAAGTATAGATGTTTGTTACTCTTTCACGCAAAAACTACTGAACGGATTTTGATGAAACTTTCCAGTAATATAGCTTATGCATCAGAATAACACATAGGCTATATTTTACATTGAAATTGTACTTGAGTGGAACCGTGGTCACTGCTACTAATTAATATAGATAATAGACGTAATGTGTTGGGGATGACTGTTCAGCCATCACTGTTACTTGTATGCACAGTTCTTTTTTACAGAAGCTAAGTGGTGAATGTGACATTATACAGTAAAAATAATTATGTTAATAATTGTGAACAGCGATATGGCGCGAGTCTTAGTCATCTTTAAGTGAATTAGAATTGCAAATTTTAATCATCACCAGAGAATTAGAAAATGTAAATGACACGGAAAATATAGCATTGTGAAGATTTAAATCGATGACCATTGTGATGTCTTGTGTTGTAGTCACCTTACTTGCCTATTATTTGTGGACGAATGACTGTATAACACTAATATGGTATATTCAATGGAAAACGGTGCTTTTCTGAAGAAATAGTAATTTAATTATGTAAAGAAAGAATAGACAGAACATCAGATTTGAGAATAATGGCAGTTCATGTACAATATTTTTGATATATAATATAAAGTAAAAGTATACAAAATTACGAATCGTACATATACTTTTATAACTAATATTGTTTTACATAGAGATAGAAAATCTATTATCATCAAGCTACGATCAAATAACTTAAAGAAAGACACGAAACCTTAAGCTGGAATTATATTAAATGTATGTTAAAAGTTCTGTAATAAAGTATAAGAACTGGAATTTAATTAAATACAATAAAAAGAAAAACAGTCTATAAATGAGGGAAGTTGTATGTAGAAATTAATAATATTTGGCAAATATATTGTATTATACTATATAGGTACTATTAAGAAACACACACCTTACCTATTAGTTAACAATAAATGATAAATTGAAGGTAGGAGTACAAGCACAATTAACTCGTTTATTTTAAATCTATGTATACAGTAAAGATTCAATCGGTTAATTTCCTTATTATGTTCTGTTTAGAGGCGACACACGTGTTGCATATATTTGAACGGTATATAGTTGTTATTAGAGAGACGGTGGATACCCACCTTAGATAACTATACAGTCATCTGAAGTATAAAAATACCTAAACATGCTTGGCTCTACACAAATAGTTGGCGTTTATACGCATACTAATGGCGACAAAATTAAATATAATATAAATACTTATTTTTATATTGAATTAGCTGAACGTCCCTATTTCGCAGGTATATCTATGTGTATATTTATATAAAAAATTTGCTCTTGACTAACTCTTAACTATTTGCAAATGCATTAAAATCCGTTGCGTAGTTTAAAAATCTAAGCGAATAAATAGTGTTAGAGACTTTGTTTTATACCATGTAAAGATACTATATACCTCTCGAAGAATTCAGGAAAACTCTCTTTGAGATTGTCTTTCTATTCAACTACCAAAACTAAAACTAAAATGAATAATGCTATTTCATAGAACTTGATTAAATATTACGTATGTATTTTGGCCCATTTCTATTTGTAGCAGCTTTACTGTAGCTCTGATTGGGGCTGACATGAGGTTCTCTATAATTTTTATTAATAGTTAATAATAGTTGTATACGCATATTAAATTAGTCCTTGGTCGTTATGTATTCATTATATTATCCAATGTAGGAACAGAGGAAGTTTCAAATAAATTTATATTTGATAAATTTACATCTATAGTAGCTTCAAGTAAGGTACATCGGGAACGCACATAGTAGGCGTAGAATGCCGGTAGGGAAAAGTTATTTAAAAAGTATTGCAAACAACCTTTAAGGTGATTAAGTACAATATTACAAACAATTTGTCTGTAATAAATTTTATACTGTTAGAAATTAATGAATAAAATAATAATGTTCTACTTCAAATGTATATGAATAGACTAAAAAAATGCGTGAGTGCATTTTATACCCATATAATTCGTTTAAGAGGTTACAGTTTAGAAAAGCTTCTAAAACAAAAGAGCACAGATAAATAAGAGACTCGGGCGCTTGCGGGTATGTATGAATGACTACGCGGAGGAATGTGCCGCACGCGACTACAGCGCACACCTGAGTAACTCTCGCACACACACACATAAGTAGACACACATACACGCAGGAACAAGTTATTCTGTAGGTACACAAGTACAATCAGAGCGTCTGTAATAACACACACATGCATACAGTACAATCAGGTACAAAATTAAAAATAATAAAAATAAATACATGGGTATAAATTATACACAATTACAGTATTCATTTTATCCTTTATCCGATGAATAAATATTTTATTTAATAAATTGAGAACAACATAATTGTTTTAATTATTGTGCATAAGGTTAATTACTTTGCAATATAATATATTATTTTACAGAAACAATTACCAAAACAACAATTTTACACAAAGTAAATTTTACATTACCCGATTCCAAAGAAACCATTGAAATATTTCAAGTTGTACAATGAAACATAAAACAAGAATTAGAACTTAATTGACAATTTCACATCTTGCAGTAAGACATAACAAGTAGGAAACCATATCTTGCAGCAGTCTATAGGGCAGGATAAAATTCACCAGTTAAAGAATTGGCGTGACTTAATTTCTACGAAGCTACATTGTCAGGTCTTTTAGAGCTAAAATATCAACGCAAAATTTAATTTGTAAAACTTAATATGAGTAAATAAGTAACAATATTTTAAAATTTTATTTTGTTCCTTTTTCTCTGTAGTGACTAAATGTTTATAAATTTGAAAAACAAAGTATAAATTGTCTATAAATTTGATCCACTTCAAATAGAATCAACTTTCCTCGCGATTGTATGGCTGTATTGAATGGCGCTGCCTAGACGCGAGATTACTATTTGCCCGTTACTTGTCTCAATGAATGGTGCGCCTCATAATAATGTCCAAAAAGCCTTAAATATGACCATCCTCATACGAAAATGTGCTGACTGGCTTCTATAATAAAGTTCCATTTGAATAAGGAAATAATGATCTAAACGGAATACTTATAGATTAAAAGATTATGATAGCATGTCAAGAGGAAGTGAGGCGCGCAAGAGTGTGCAAAGTTAGTTTTTCAAACAGTTTCGACTCGGGAAACGAACCCTTGACGCCCACGCGCCGCCGGAAACATCGCTGGTATAGATCGTATCAGGTTTTTCAAGTAAGCAAGCTTGGCACGATTCCGTCATTATTACGAATTGTGCATTTTTGCCTCTCAAGAAAGGAAGTCGAGATTTGATATGGTTACAAAGCTCGAGACAGGTCGATGACATATCTCTGAATATGAATAGTATTTATATATTTTATTTTATTAAGTTACAACATAGATAGTACGGATTAAAAAACATAATTGGATTATAGAAAATTCATAGAGTCGTTTAAATTTTTATGTTAAATGACATCTGAGTTGGGTAAAAAATGTATTCGTGGATTGGTAACGAATACTCACTTTCAAATAAATTTATTCGCAAGGAATATCATATCAATAAAACAGCGAGTATTATGTAAGTTATAGAGAGTTCATAAATCATATAGATAGTGGATATGTACAATGCGGATACGCGATCAACGGATGGCGAAATGGAAATAGAAGGCGGTCAGGTGTAATGGGAAAAGAAATGTAGGGGAGATGATCGGACGTAGCCGTACCGGGAGAAAAAAATACCTATATTATAGAAAAATACTATAAATGTCAACAGGTAAATGTAAAACTGTTGACATTTATATTCCATATTCAGATCTGCCTTCTTGAGGAATGCCTTTTATTCTTTGTTTAAGTTGATAGATAGATGAGGCGTCGACGTATACAATAATATAAGCAATAATTATATTTTCCGATACCTGAAGCATTAAAAGATATGTACGAAATCAGGTCACTTAAGCCGTTGTGACGAGTTCACTAGGACTTGTCATTTACAGTTTCCAAAGGAGGTCTATTCTCCTGGGTCATTGCCAAATGTCAATTGTCATTTATTTATTGAAACTAATTTAATTATTCCGTAATTCGTTGTAATAGGAATCCTGGTCATCCTGGGAATGTCGACTATAATATAAATATACTTGTATGGGTTGCTACTCGGTAGCAACAATTATAATTGTTGAAAATAAAAAAGTTATGGTGTGAGTGTGACAGACTCGTGCGCGGCCTGTCCATCGGTCTATCTGACACAAGCTTGCTAACTGATCTCTTAATCACGACAACTACTCATTGTGTAATGTTTAATTATCCGAGCGTTAATTTTTGTTGCGTTATTGTTGTAATCAATTTTACAGCATATTTTAAAATTAAAAATCGTTACTATTACCTTAGTAATAGTCTTACCTAGATCTTGAGTACCTACTATAAGTATTTACGTATATATAAAGCTTCATTAATTTAAATAATGAAACTCGCACTAACTTTGTGTCAAACGAGATCAAAATAGAAATACAATAATGTACAATCACGTTTTAAAAAATTCGAAAAGAAAGCGGTACATATTTCTTTAAGAGGCTTTTAGTAAATTTAGGCGGATTTAGTAGTTAGTTTATTGTTAAGCGTGTGTAATTTGTGTCATATTCAAATTACCATCTTATCGGAGTCATCGAAAGAAACTGGTTATAAAAATTGTAGATACTTATTTACGTAGAGCATCGGAAGTAGGTATACCTATATCCCATAGGCTAAAGATGTATTAAGCTGTGTCCCCTTAAAATTAATTCTTATAGGTCACAGACGTCTGTCTACCTATCATATATTCAACAAATATCTTTAAAAGCGTCCAAAACCAGCAAAGGTACCATACCTGCAAATGCTTATGTAATTTTTGGAAATTATTATAATACTTCTATTTTTTTACTCATAAAATAGAACTCATAAATTAAAACACGATAAGATTAATATCGTTAGAAGCTGTTGAGCATACACCGTCAGTCGTCCGTTAGCCAGCTCGCTAGTATGTACGACCCCGAAATTTTTATGAATGAAGCGGAATCGATGTTAGCCGTTCATGTAATAACGGAACATCTGCTATTGATAGGTACCTCATTAGCATGCCTACATAAATAACGCGCTGGCCTTTTAAATTCGGCGGCATTATAGACAATATTTGGTGGCAAATCACTAATTTATTGTAAAATCTTTCGATTATGAGTTGAAACTACAAATATATTTAAGTTTGTCTATCTATAGTACATATAGGTATTTTGTGTATTTGTGTCATATTAAATAAAAATATTATACTTTTCCTTATATTTCTGTTCGTATTTCCGGTTTATGTGTAATTCATTTTTCAAGCAATTACCCAAGTTATTTAACTAAGTTGAAACTTTGTAGAGATAGTAATTTCTAAGTCCATAATGTTGAAGATTAGAGACGACTAGAGAGTTCGTAGGATTTTTTTAAAAAAATAATGTAATATCGACTTTTTAATAGGAGTGAAATATATACCCCACACCAACACGTATATCCGTCTACTAATTCATTGTTAGCATTAGTTGGTAAGAAGCAGATATAAAAGTTTTTAATTGTTGTAAGTTGTTTATTTGTTACAGTTCATTATTTTCGTTTATTTGTTGTCTTATTTATTTCATTGCGTGGAGATTGTAATGGTAACAATTAAGTGGTATGCGAAGGTACAGTGTCGATGCCGACTATCGAGTTCAGAATTAACGTGACTATCCGATGATGTCACCGCTGGAGGTAACGGACAGTCGGAGCTAAGCTCTCTGTGACTTTGTATACATATTTAAAACAACATTTGAAATGGCAACCGAAATTCAATAAATATGTGGTTGATGTATAACAGTTATTGTAGTACATTTAATCTAAAATCATGTTATCAAAATATTTTATGAATAGAAGTAATACTACAAATGGATGAAGATAGGGCTCAAATATCCGTCCCATCTCATGGCAGACCATATTCCCAACTATACAGTCTCCGCTTGCTATGCTTGCAATGTCTTGTGGCCATTGCCCATTTGTTTCATATATCATAATTAGTATGAGGAACAAAATGCAATTAAATATAAGCCGTATATAATTTGAATTAGACGCCCAACAGGAACTTGCTTTTGTTTTCAGAAATTACAACTTAACAATGGGCGAACCTGCACGTAACTCTAAAGTGTGTAAGTTTTACCATTTACCTACTTGATACTCAATTAGTATTTATTAACACTTTCGTTACACTGTCTCGAATGTCTATGAAAGACAAAAGTGGTCTGACCCGATTATAAAATTTCAAGAGACGCGATTTCATCGCATTTTTTACATAACCGCATTAAAAAACTTGTAAACATTTGCTGACTTTTGGTATAAAACCTCTCTCAGTAAACATACTAGCTGAAGTGTTGTTGAGAACTCTCCAAGCTCTCACTACTCGAGTGGTAAAATGAACTGATTCTCACGAGACGATACTGCCACGCAATCATATATTTGTCATGCCGTTAATATAGCACGATTGCGTACAAATAAATAAAAAGAAATGTTTATTTTATCGTAATAAGCTTAATAAAGACAAACGAAATATTTTGTATAATTTGACGCGACGAAACTTTTTAACTCTTCAAAGTTTTAATTCAATTATGTCATATTTACTGTTTTTTCTCGTTTGACAGTTTTCATTGACTCAACATTAGGGCCAGTCCAATAAAATGTAAATAAGTATTGATTTATAACAATGTTCTGTCATCTATAATCACGTTCGTAAAGATTTACATAAGGCGACAGCAATTAATATTCTATTCATGACATCTTTTTGTATTTATTAATATCTATTAAACTAAATAATTTCTGTGTACAATGATATCGAGGATTTCTACCTCGATGTCATAAAATAAAATACACGTATACTTTTATATCGATAAACATAAATAGATTTAGCCCTTCAACGAAAAATATTGCACACCTTGTCAAATACAGAGTTTGCACAAATAAGCACTTCCTTACGTTACGAATGTATAATATTACAACACAGTCATTTAGATGTCTAGTTGTAGTTCAACTAGCATCTTATCTGGGCCTACAGATTATCGGAATATTGAATAGTAGACAAGTAGTTATTACTTTCTGTAATCCTAGTCACGAAACGCGCCATGTCGGTTGCCTGCATGCGCGCTGCATTCCTAATAAACCTATCAAAATATCAGCAGTCTGTCAATTTTTTACAGTATTTAAACTTATTTTTTTATTTGTAAAAGTTAAAGTTTAAACATCATAAAATCGTTAAATGTCTAATAAATATATTTTTGATATTGAATAGTTTTCACATTTTCTTAATGCGAAAGAAAGTGACAAAACATTCTATTAGGTTATGGGTTTGTAGGTTTTGGATTTTATGAACAAGGAAAAGTTAAATCTAAACCAGTATTAAAAAAGGATTTGTATTTTTTTGTATGTAAAGAATGAACTGTGAAAGTACTTAAACTATATTATAAATGTTTTATTCATTAAAAGCTACATTAGATTTATTTTATGTTAGTGATTTATATTAGAGTGACAGGAAGTGTATTTTTTCAATATATAATGTATAAAATAAATACCGTTGGTCACGCCATGATTTAAGAATGACTTCATATTTGTTTTCTATTTTTGTAGAAAATGGTACAATGAAAAATAATAATATTGGAATCTGAAAATTTAGACAAAGATATCTGTACAAGGTCACCAAATTTCATTTCATCACTAGATTTCGTTATAATATTTGCACCCGTGCAAACCCCAGACAGGTTCCTAGTATTTGTTATACGTACATATTTCATGCATAATGTTCCGAGAGAACTGACTGCTATTTGGTTCATGTAGGTGATATTTCATTTATGTGTTGTTAATGAACTTTCTATTTCATTATAAAATGTTGTCGTCGCTGGTCGTGTCGTATTAAATTTGCTTGTTACTATGCCTTTAGGATTCCATCAGCTGTTTACGGCAATATGGATGTGTGAGTTAGTGTATTGATCTAACTGTCGGGGTCGTGAGTCGCGGGACATGGGAAAACGATGGCCGCCCACGCGTCTGCGCGACCGGTGCCTCGTACAGTCGCGTACTATAACAATTCATATTATAAATTGTTAGATTATTGTTATCATTTTTTATTTATAATAATGGTATGGTTCACCCGTCTCTGCTAACGGTTTACGGCGGGGCACCAATGGAGGATGATAAGATAAAATGAGGTCAGGTCAGTTAGAACCTCATAAGAATTATAAGTCTGCATTATTAACAATCCCTTTTCCCCCCGATTATCGTTATAGTATACAACATAACCCAAAGTTAGACAATGATATCTCAAAATCATATTTCACTTAATTAAAGCATAGTGTTAACACAGGTCAAATAATAAGACTGTAATAGATAATATGATAGATAGATATGATACATATAGGTTTTGGGTCTAAATATTTATTGTATTTGGAATTAATACAAAGAATATTTTCTTTGCGTAAATTGCATTTAATAATGAAATTGCAATTTATGCAAATAATGGCAATTTGGTTGAGTAATTTAAGGATAAATATTCAAAGATATGTGCCCAATTATCTCAACTTTTTTTTGTCTACTACCAACCATTTAACCTACAATTAGATGGGTATCGTAATAAACTCAATATTAATATTATGTGTAGTTCTGTAAAAAGTATTGCAATTCTGAATATTGTTTCAAATATGGAATGAACACGAAAATGCACCATTTAAATTATAAAAGAATAATTAAAATCCGTTGAGTAGGTTTCTACCGTTTTACATAATTAGGATAACGCAAATAAAATATTGTCTTGTTGGTCATAAATGTTATTGATATATTAAGTACACTTAAGTAGGTTAAGTTGGTCGATGTGCGTTTTGTCGGCCACTGTACATGACATCATCTGGGGTACAAGCGCAAATTAAAATACTAGTTTCCTGTTTATATTACTTTTTATTTCATGTTTATTTTATTTTTAAGCAAATGATAAAATTTGTTGAATCAAATTACTTATATAGGTACTTACTACATTTTGAAAGTTAAAAATTAGTAGGTTAATGTGTAGCTACCTAATCACAAACATATTTTTGTGAATGCATACCCAAACTTGAAATTATATAAGTTGACATACCATTTATTATTAAGTTAAATAAGTAGAATAAATAATACAACAATATGTAGTTGTCGCTTTCGTCTATGTCTTTTAAGAATTTGTTATTACTGTACAATTGATTATATATCCATAAACAGAATATCTGTTATTAAAACATGTCAGAAGATCGAGTTACTAACAAGACTAACAACTTTTTCTATGCATAAATACATGGGAACACTCCAAGTTAGTGTTCTATGGTAGATGGTAATGACTAATTTCTTTTCATTTTTACATTATCTCTATAAAACATTTACAACATTGTTTTTTTTTCTAAAGTATCTAACACGTTTGCTTGTTTACAACGAACAGTCTCAAAAATACTATGTTGTTTTTAATATTCTTTGTACGTATTGCTATATTATCAACAAGTAAAATAGCCTTTATTCATTCGAAATAGGCCATATTAGACGTGGACAGCGTCGCGAGAGACAGCTAGTTAGTTATTAAATGTATTGACTACTGGCTGTTCCAGAGACATTTAGCTGAGTCGTCAAAAGCATTCCTTATTAAGAGACAACTAAATCCTTTTCGGTCACATTTAATGACGTTCCTGCACTGAGTATGCAGCATGCTTGATAGATAGCAGTTCGATGTTTTGTGGCTGGATATCTAGAACTAATCACAGCGACGGGAAAACTGTAAATCGGACATTACATAAACGTGCGGAATTGTAGCTCACTGATGTCAACGTAACACATTCAATAAAAAGCGTACAGGATACCTGTATAACATTTAAATATGTACAATCAGTTGTAGTATTCAGGTTTATATATATTTTGACGCACTATGATTTTGACCTTTAATGTTTTCGTAATTTTCAGTACTTCTAGTAATGTGCACATGAGTATAGCATGTCGAAACGTCAATTTCACTGAAAAAGTAATAATATAACAAGGGTTTGGGACAAAATCAAATCTTAGACATATTTATTAAACATTATTTTTGTAATTGGAGAGGCACACAAAGTGATGAACCACCTAATCAAAATAGGCAACCGTCATCTATATACCTATATATATTTATCAATAATCCTAGTACCTCCTATGCTTTGTTATTTCTTAGAACCATGCCATTATGCCGGTAGCAACAGCTTGTATTTTCATTGCAAACTAGCAGTATCCGATCACTTTAAACTAAAACAAGGATTACAAAAGGAAGCAGCTTGGCAGAAATAGCAGAAATAGAGGTACCGATAAATTTAATAATGACATATTTTAGAGTTTATAATGAATAGAATTCACATAGTAGGTATTCCATCTCAATTTGGATCTAACTAGATTTATGGACAGATTTCGTTCATACCTAACCTACGTTTATGGCGTTCCGAGATGTGATTAGCATTGGTGTCTGTTCAAGCGCGCCATATCATACAGTAGAAATGGTCGATGTAACAGTAAATTGGTAAAAAACAATAATGATGATTTAATGCTGAACGAACAGGTGCGCAGATCGATCAGATAACGCAACTCGGTCTATGAGCTCCGGTCGACTTCTTTCAATTACTTACTTTATTGTAAATGAACCTTTCATATAAACTAATAGTGAATACAAATATAGTTCGTTCCGGATAAACTCTGAAACTATATCAACAAATTTTTATGAAAATTCAAATCATCTTGTTTAATTGCAAATTTATAAGATAAGATAGTTTTTATTGATTATACACAGTCCATATATTATTTTCTAAGGTCCTCTCTCTTTAAATATTATACACACAGGTCAGATAACATTCTAGAAATTTAATTTTAATTATTTCTTACCGGACCTTCATAGAAACTGTAACTACTTTATTTAAAGTCACTTCTGGTGATTTTTTTAAAAAAGTATTGAAAAAAAATTCTAGGTAATATACTCGCATTACAGGTTGTACCACTGAACTGAGTCATACAAGAATATCTCCAAAAAATTATTAATGAATTGCATGGGTGGGATTATGACCAACTCGAACAGGACAAATCGATATGGATCCACCTACGGAACACAGAAATAAGCTGTAGTGGAGATGTCAATAAAAATATGATGATGACAGTGGATAACTGTCAGTGAATATATAACATATTTATGTTAGTAAATTATATCGTATTTATTTAACTATACTAATTTTTATTCATAATAATATATAAATTTTCTGATAAAAAATATTTAAGATTGTAAAAGGAGTAATAATCATTGGCGAAATTATCATGTAACATATACACTAAAAACTTTTTTTTAACACTGTCATATACTTATAAAATAAATACATAATATATAACAAATTAACATAGTACTGTAGTTTATTTATGGCTAATTAATGCAAAAAACATTTTTTTCTTTATTAAAGCTTGTACGATGCTTTAGTCACGTTCCGCTCAATCGTTTGTGTGCCCCAGAAGCCCCAGATGGACGGCTGCCCTCAGGCAGGACGGGAGGGCAGTGGACCGTACCACTTTCTATGCGGTGTGCTTCTACATTGTGCAGTGTGCGGTCCGGTCACAATTGAGATGCTCAATTAATTTAATTTCATAATAGGCACACGGCGTGTATTAAATAATTCGGTATGAAATCAGTGGATATTTCCTTAAGGTTTAAAGTAGTTATTTTATATATATACAAGAATAATAGACAACATATTACGTAAATTATAATAATAATAATAATAACCTCAGGACAATTCACACAGCGCCATCTAGACCCAAGTTAAGCTAGCTAAAGCTTGTGTTATGGGTACTAGATAACTGATACATATACATAGATATTTTTTTTTTGTAAATACATACATATTATACATAGAAAAAACCCAGACCGATACAAACAATCATACTCATGAATACAAATGTTTGTGCCGTGCGAGGAATCGAACCCGCGACCATCGGTCGTAAAGCGGTGTGCTAGACCGCTAGACCACCGAGGTCGTCAATTAGGCAAGTAATGAAGATAGTACCTACAGTTAATTAATCAGCAAGATAATGTGGGGACTAATTTTTAACAATACGTTTTATAGAAACGAATAATTTAATTTCACAGGCAAAACAATTAATATACATAATGCAGTTTGGTTACTAAATAACATGACCATTTATTTATTTAATTTTATTTATTTCTATAGTTTCATGATACATTTTGTTAGCGTTACACGTTATACATTTTGTAAATAACAAAGTACGATGCTTCAAAGTAAAAATAGAAAAATTGAGCGCAATGTATCTTTCAAGAAAGGAATTCCATTCTTCTGGAATTTGAATGGTGTAGGTATGTATGTATAGTATACGCAAACACAAATTTAAATTTAGAATTAGCATCACGTGCGTTCGGCTATCTGTTCGATCTAAATCGGCTTAACCCTTCACTTTGATGATGCATACGTATATATAACCATTATAATTTCCATTACCATACGTCTGTTGTACGGCTTCACAGAATGCTTTCAGACGGTGCAATGGAGGAGGAGGTTATAAATAATTTCGTTCATTCGCACTGTGTCTCTGTGTCGGTTAGTGATACACCGAGATTTGAGCTCATTTGTCATCGGAAAGATAATAGTCTATGTTAGCTGGATCGACAATGGGT
Source organism: Achroia grisella (assembly GCF_030625045.1). NCBI lineage: Eukaryota > Metazoa > Arthropoda > Insecta > Lepidoptera > Pyralidae > Achroia > Achroia grisella. The sequence continues at coordinate 854,639 of NW_026712568.1, read as the reverse complement.
CATATTTTCTTCTCGTTATGTTATGTAACAATGTCTTGGGATTATTTGTTTAAGGTAAGTATGATGCGAGCGATCTGAACGGTGATGTTATCACCAGCAAACGATGGTATAAAATCACTGAATTTCATTTCTAATATGTTAAGTATGTTTTTGTTCCTGTTTATTTGTATACTACTGAATTGATTAAATGTGCATTTGGGTATATAATCGGGGTGTCGAGTAATTACAATTATAACATACTTAACATTGTAAATACGTATAAAAAATGTAATAGTATAGAAGTCACCCGCCAAAGTTTTTTTTTTAATTTTGAGTATTGCCTTAAATTAAAAAAGTACTCAAATTTAAAAAAAAATATTCAGTAAAAATACCCAGTTGTCAGTATACTTTGCGCGAGTGTAGTCACGTTTTTTGTTGTCAAAATAAGTATATCTACATAAAGTAAGAAAGCCGTGGTCTGTATTACGATATGCAAATAAATAACTGAAGAAATTAAATTACTACGTTTACCTCTTTTTATACGTGAACGAAAAATGTAGTTAAGGAAAGAAAAGAAGTATTATCCCTTATGTAGTTCGTTCGTACTTAATACCTCAATGGTTATAAATAAATACATATTTAAGTCATGTAAAAAGGTGGCATATAGAGGAATAATTCAAATTTAGCGTATAAACCACATTTATGGACATTACTGAATAATTGTTTCCATGTGAATTCATGAATGGTGATCGTTTTAAATCGACGGATTCGATACGCAATAACCGTACGTCATTGTTATGGGACATAAAAACATACTGGCTACTGGTGTTTAGCGAGGACTATAAAATTCCAAGTTTTATTGGGTTGCCGCATCGACCACTAACAATTTGAACAGAATATTAAGTCATTGCTTTAATAACTTGGATATAAATGTGTGGAAATGAGAAATTCAATTTCTAATCCTTACTAATATTATAAATACGAAAGATACTCAGTCTGTCTGTCTGTCTGTCTCACTTTCACGCCAAAACCACTGAACCGATTTAAATGAAACTTGGTACACATATATTCTAGACACCGAGAAAGGACAAGACTTTTTAATGTGAAAAAATAGTTATTATAGGTTGAACTGGGAAAGATGAAAGTTTGCATGGAAGTGTTGTGATTTTCAAAGCTAGAAGTTTGAAACTATGAATTAGATTATTGAATATTTTCCCTTCATTTGCTTAAGGTCACTATAACACGCGGACGAAGTCGCGGACACAGCTAGTATGTAATAAAACTTTATATTCTTATAAATAGTCATCAAAATAAAATTTACGTTTTGCTGAAGCAACATGTTTTTAAGTAACTGGAGTTATAAATAAGCTGTAACAGGAAAATGGTAGTGTCACCAATAGCAAAGAACCGTAACAGTGCTATGCCACGAGTCATTATGTCTGTCTCAGTGTGTCTATTGAGATGAGGCATACCTTATGCCTTATCATTTGCGTAGTCTATGGTGTTATGTCTTTTGCCTCATGTCGTAATTGCGTAGATAATTTGAAAAGTATCAATATTATGTTAAACGGCCACATGAAATATTTGGTGGTCAACAATTACATTAAAAGATGGATTATAAATGTAATCAATAACGGTTGATGTAATGATGAATATTTTTCACGCCGTAAGTAAAATTTAGTAGGTACAAGATACAACATTAGACGCCCTTATTTTGAATTGTGTCATTTAATATTTTAAATTATTAATGTACTGTAACAAATTAGCAAATTATGGTAGTAAAACGAGAATATTGTTACAAGTTTCAAGCTTTTATCTATAATAAATCAAACGTATAAACGTATAAGGCTTTACTTAAGTAGATTTTCAATGATCGTATAGCCCATCTAGTTCAAATGTACCTATAGAGTTAGACATGGCAGCCCTCGGGTCGTTATATATGTTTGGAAAGGCGTTTCACTTGACAGAGTGAAATTAGAGGTTTCTAGGGCTGCTAATCTGAATTGAACTAGATGTATTAAGTATAGGGATTTATGTAATACTAGCTCAGACTGAGACTTCGTACAGCGTGGTAAACGAATTTCCAAAAGCCAATTCCAATAGAACACAGTACCACAAAATATTACAGAAAATGAAGTTCAATTTGGAATGCCCATTTCTGAAATATGCTCTCACAAATGCTCAGATAAACAGCTATAAATTTAAACCTCATTTTTAGATCATATTACTTATGTTATCATATGGTTACCTGTATCACTTATTTGTGCGTATATATACATATACGTAGATATACGCACAAATAAGTGATACAGGTAACCATATGATGACGGCCTCGATAGTCTAGCGATATAGCACACCGCTTTACTTCCGATGATGCGGGTTTGTTTCCCCGCAAGGTATAAATATTTGTATTCATGAATATGATTGTTTGTATCGGTCTGGGTATTTTCTATGTGTTATATGTGTACTTACAAAAAAACGTTTCTACGTATTAATATCAGTTGCGAGTACCCATAACACAATCTCTGCTTAACTTGGAACTAAATATCGGTGTTTGAATTATGTGAATGTAGTATAAGAGTTTTTCTAATATATCTACCATTTACAGACAGCGATACCGTAATGTACATATTTATTATATGTATAGATAAAAGTTAAACTTCTTCTCTCCATAAACGTGTGAGAACGAATTAATATTTAAATTTAATCAATATTTTAATTAAAATATATCTACCCAAGCTAATTTGTATGTTACTTTTACAGTCGGCTTTATATATAAATCATTAGATGACAGTATTCGTGCTCTCTAAGATAATATTGACTATTGTATAAATGTTGATGTGATCTACATGAAGCTGACTGTATGTACATACGTACCTACTGTATGACTCATATATTTTTTCTATAGTCTATGAGACGACGAGACGCGCCAGCAATATTTATATTTAAATATTTATTAATTGTTTTGCGTCATTATTGTATTAATTGTAAAGATAGGTAGGCGAGTGTGGTGCCACTTGTAATTTTTTTTCGAAAAAATAATTATCTATAAGTTTACCTATATCTACATATATGTTGTAATTATTGGCCACAAAATATTATATTAAAAATCAACTACTCACTTGGTTTTATTTAGGAATAGATATCTACATATTATATGTCCGTACATTGCTTAAATAGCTAGTTTACTGATACTGATACAAGTATAACAGATATCGGGAAATACCTATATAGTATTTGAGTGTACTTACTATATTTTCCCAATATATTAATTTAGAAAATAATGTATGGTACTTGTAGTAAAATTAACTCGGCAGCATCAAGGTCACGCGTGGGCATTCTAGTATCCAATCGAAGGTTCCTATCTCACGTACCTATACAATAATCAAGTTACAAATGTCAAAAAACGCTATTCAAATAATTCAATTGATTAAATGTAAACTAAACCACTTCTATCTCAAGCCGGTTTGTCAATAGTAAAATATAATAACATATACCCAGGGCTACCACAATTAAAAAACCGCTACAATGAAAATTACATCCCATATGTTGCTTTCATCCGCATTTATAACCTCGTACAGCGTCGCTTGGATGCGATATTTTCAGGAGAGTAGGTAGGTAGGTCAGGGTTGTCACACTGTATTTCGACTAAGATACAAAATTGATGCTTCCATGAAAATGGAAAATTTACTCACAATTTTCCGTAGGACAAAATCTCATACAAAATTGTACGAAGCTGATGATATCCTGGTACCTTGTATTGACGACCATAAATCTCATATCTGCACGCAGATACTCGAATCGTTGGCATCCCTACGTACGCTAAATATATATACTAATAGATCATGAAAAATTATCTAGGTAATTCAATGCTATCTGGATGAACGCATCGCTATTAGCAATTTCGTTTTGCTACTTTAGATAATTAATCGATTCACAAACCGACCCGGCCACATTTACTACAATAGATTCTTTAGGTCATAGGTCGACACTATGCTAAACAGGGACAGATATAGTTCACGCAGCTGTACACCGTTTCAAGTGGCGAATCACGCCTCCAATGACAGAAAGGGATAGCATTATCGATAGTGAAAACTTTATGAGATAAAGTCACGATGTAAATGAGTCTTATTGTAATCGAATCTAAGGTTTATTATGGCGATATACATCCGTTGTCACGATTTCAATATTCTCACTAAAACTAATCGGTATTTCACTTTGTTATTATCAATTGTGTACGTATTGTAATGATAATAGGATAGCTTATTTCATAAAACATTAAATATTGCACAGCTGCCCTATGATAATCGGATGATAAAAAAATTAAATATCGTTCAATAAGTAGGTACATGGGCCTTTATCTATCCGATTCACTCACCTTACGTTCTACCTAATACTATTATTTAAATTAGTTGTCTTATTCTAAAAAAATATAAGTATTATTTTTTTTCAAATACACATTCATAAAATAGTTAGATACGATAACTTATCAAATAAATCGATAGACCCATCAGAAAACTCGTATTCAATAAATATTGCTTAACTTTGTATATTGATTAGTAATGAATCCATAAATTGAGGTTAACATTAGTACAGCAAATCATACACAGAAAAAATAGTAGTTGTTGTATCTTCGCGATTTCCATTAAAATCACAAATGGTTTTAAATTCCGACTGTCTCTGTTCAAAAATTAATTTAATATTTTCCATTTTTATTAATTATTGTAAGGGTAGATAGTGTTTGTTGCTTTCCTTATTAGATACATTTTGGTATCCTAGCGTCTTAATCAATTAACATGACATATCTATTGCTAATTAATATATTAATGATAATGGTTGTCGTCAAGTAGTCTAGACCGATACGTCATGCAGTCAAAATTGCGGGCTAATACTAGTTGACAAGTAACTATATATACCTTGTTCCTACAACGAGTGTCGACATTGGCAACTCACCATTTATCGGAATAACGTAGAGATAGGTACTACTTAGTTTTGACATTTCCAAATGACCCTAAGCTTGCAAACATATTGTATATAAGTATAAACTGTATACAATTCTATGCACACGCTAATGATCTTAGTTGAGTGCATCCAGACCTTAAATATTAATATTTATGCATGGATTCACTCGGTTAGCTATACTACATATCAAAATAGAGGTATCGTTGATAAAATTGATTAATTTGTTTAATTTTGGAAGGGATAAAGTCTTCTTTACTTTATTATTTCTTTCTACCTCGCTGTAGGATTGGTGTAGGTACTCTGTTCACTTGGATTTGATTATTTTGTTACTCAAGTAACTAAATTGTTACTAAATAATAAAATTCACAAGATTTAATAAGTATAAATTGTGAAGTCTTGTGAATTTAACTATATTTGATAGTTTTGTATTCACATAAAATCTGTTAATTTGAAAAACATTGTTTGAATCAACAATAGGCAAGTTTCTTGGTCACAATTCTTGTGTTAAATCTGATATATGAATGAGTAATAATACAAAAATATACTTCAAAAGTCTGATTAAGATTATCTAAATAAAAATATTTCTATTCTTTTCTATACGTACTATGTGTATAACTAAAATTCTTATAATCACTATAAATATTATTCTAATATTGATTTTGATAACTGTAGTATATAGATACATACATACATAAAAGCATACAATGACTACGTAGGTAGTAGTATCTACAATCTTTCCTGTTGCCAAATTTAAAAAACAATTACCAAAAACGTTGCTCTTCGGTAATTTTTTATACATTTTTTGTGTTTATATATTCTATCAGGTCATTAATTTTTGTAAACCCCAAATAAATATTATAGTTTTTAAAATAAAATTCCTTCTGCTATACGCTTATAATGAATCAGCAATTTTCACGTAGGTGACTGTATTTACAAAAATTAAAGTTCAAAATGTTTGAAGTATTTATCGCCGTTTTATCTATAAGGTAATGCGATTCCATATCAGTCAAAATCAATAGATGTCTTGGTCGAAACTGGACTGTTTGTATAACAGCAAGATAGACTTCGTGATAACACCACACTACTCCGCTCGTTTGTATGGGTCTAAACTAAACTCAGTCTTATAGCGCATTAATAATGTTCAATTTTTGTAGTTACGTACACATACATTTTTATAACCTAAACCTATTTATAAAAATGTCACTAGCTATATTTTCATATTCAGTCATCTAGTCCAGATGATTTTTCCTTTTTTTTTGGGGTCTTGGTACAATGAGGTAAATAAATGACGATGACATCGTCACATTTATCTCATCGTATCTATATTAATTTAAAAAAAATTGACGTGAATTAAATTCAGTCAGAACAGTAACTTAGTTAGATCAGAAGCTGGCACTGATCTAGCTAATTGTATATACCTACCTATACGTCTGACCTATTTAATTTCAGATAGTTCCATATATTTGGCCTGGGATATATTCCAGTGAGTCGGCTTATATAAGAAAATTGTAGCAACTGTCAGCTGCAATTTTCTTTGTTACTACCACATATAATATATGTAATAAGAAATATCTTCTGCTTCATTACAAGTAATGCCACCTGGAAATATTTATTCAAAACTAATTTTACCTAAATATTGTGTACGCATGGGTACACAATATTTAGGTTTTTTCCATTTTTTATATTAAGTACTAGTACCTACTACCTACTGGTCAAAAGGAAAAGTGACTTGACTTTAATTGGTGAAATATTTTTTAACTAACTTGACGTTCATAAGCGGATAGAATGTTCTATATGAATAAGTAATTTACGATTAATTATATTTATTTAAAATCAGTGTATATAATAGCTGGTAAAAATTTGTTCGCAACATAAATAAAATAAGGAAGCAAGTTTTAAATCTATTTTTAATAAGATTAATTATTATCATTTAATTGCGCAATATTTTGATTTATAATAACAGTTTTACAAAACAATACCAATCAAGTTTATAAAACAACTGTAAATCTATCTATCTATCATTGAAACTGAATTGCCTAAACATTGAAGCATTATAGGCCCTATTATAGAATTAGTTTTGAATAGTTTTTGAGATTAGATAATAATATTGGATTAGTGAGTTTAGGACGATTAGAGAATCAGATATTCTCTATATAATGAAGTAGATGAATACTTTGAGAATGTATTGATACCGTCTATAAGTGAGTGATAAACGAATTTATATTATACATAGATATATAGATTATATTTGTACTAAAACTATTGCAAAGAGAGTTACCACCACTTGTACTATTACAAGCGGCATGGACTATTTACATAAATAGTATTTCTATAAATACTTATGTTTTTCGAAGGAATAATATGTTATGCTATATAAGCTGGCGGGGGAATTGTTAATATAATATTATAATATTTTGGATATCCTGGAGAGATCAGTTTGGTTACATTGTTATTAATATTTTTTATTACTCCTATTAGTTAATATAGAAATACCTGTAATTCGTTCAATCTAGGTAACAATTTATCCAAAACATATAGTGATAGATGGTGATAGACAATGGCGCTTAAAAATATTATCAATACTTAACATTTTTTATCAGAATCTGCTTTGATAATGGCCATGGTATTATATCTAGAAGTGTAATCTACCTTTAAATATTTTATTATGACAAGTAGATCTACAATCTAAATCAATACTTATACCTATACCTTTTGCTTGAAGTCCCTTTACATTACTATTCAAATCGAATCTCTATTTTCGATTCCTCTTGGAAAACTTATAAAGTTCTGTCAAATTCAAGACATTCTGAAAGAAATGGCCACAGAAATAAAGAAACAGGAACACACTTGTACAAAATGATTTTACGTTTTAACAAATTGTACGTGTCGTTGTACTGTAATAGTTGAATCAAATATAACTGTAAATTCCTTATTGATATATTTTTTCTATTATGTATATTTGTTAGTTATTCTGTATATAGCATTTTTTATTCGGTTATTTATTCTATTATTCTATTATAATTTATTATAAACATTATCACTTATGTCAATATAATTTTCTCTTATCACCACAAATGGGAACGTGTAAGTTTAAAAATAATGAAATTAAAGCAAATATAGGTTATGTAGGTTAACAAACAAAGGTGGGCTACGCGAAAAACCTCGTAAGTTTTCGTCTTTATCTATACTTTGGAACATTGCAGAAACTTCGATTAGATAAAAATAACAGATAAATGCTTGTGTAAATAAAAGATGCATAATATTCACTGATAGTAGGTACATTTAAACCACTTGTTGAACGACTTTTGCATTTCCTTGTATTATGTGCAAAATATGTACATTAAGATTGTATGTATATGTAACTATTACAGTTATGTACGTGCTATAGTATAAAAATAAAATTAAATACGTATATATTAATCCACATGAAATCCATTTCATTGGATAAATTGAACATAATTATGTTCTATTTATTCAATGAAATGGACCTCAAGGAACATAATTTGTATTATGGAAATAGTTTTAACTTTTTCATGTTATATAGATACACTAAATATGATTTTATGTAAGACTGAGTTTTATGTAAAAGATAGAGTAACTATGTCTCCGATACACAACCTATCTTCATTATCAATTTAATTGAGATTCGATCTCCTACTTAGACGTAAAAAGGTAACTAAGAGATAGACATACAGACACACGCTTTGGCATTTATAATAAGAGTATGGATGTCAATTCATTGTTATAAATAAAACTCTAAGAAATCGTACTACAATCAAAATTACGAAAAATGTTGACATTAAAATGCACAAATTAATGCGATATGATTTTATAAAATAGTATTGAACAATTTATTTTAAATCAAGAGAATTATAAGTCTGAAAACATATGATTTTATAGTTTTCATCTGATTTTATAGTACATCGCTTTGGATACTCCAAAAGGATGAAGGACTGGGGAAGAAACTTATATATATATCATATGTAATATAACTCGGTGTAAAGGAATTTTCGAATCATACTAAAATAGCTTGGTGTAGGGTTTATTTCGTGTTCTCGTTCTTAAACTCTGATCAAACTTCCTCACTATTCTTTTACTTATATTAATTATGATTTCTAAAAGGAAACACTATTAATTAGACTTCCTTCAATTTTATCGGTAGTTATGGATATTTTTAAACGTTGATATGAATAATTGAAATTTATTACTGAAACTTTTCTGAACTGAATTAATAAGATGAATCGTTTATAGTTCGTGATACTGGGTATCAGCGATCGGTGTTATGATCATACCGAACTAGTGTGAAACAAGAAAGCCTTGTGGAAACATTACCTACGGTACGAGTCGAACGGGTCCAGCTCTAGTACCTATCGGAACATATAAAGTGAAACTGCACCGAGTTGTTTATCAATAGCAATTTTATTATGTAGCAGACACCTGCCTCAGTGCCTATTCTCCTCGAGGTACTTCATGCAATACAATTCGAAAGCATTATTGTAGTCATAGAATTATTGAAAATTAATATAAAACAACCATGCGTTCCCACTTGTAATGATTTAAAACCTGCCTCTTTATACCTTAATTCATTGAAAGCCCACATAGTTTTCACTGATGAAAAGTGAAATTAACGCGGACAGACACAATAAACTCGAAGGATTATATAAAGCAAATCCTATTATGATTCGTTTAAAACATCATTTAGACATCGCTATCTAATAAACAATGTATCACCTTAGTACTCAGAAATGAGAATGTATCATGAGCATCACACTGGGCACTGATTTTATCCTTGAATTTATCGATGGTTAAATTTGATTTCATTAGGTGGGTCGAACGTATATTTACAATCTATTAAAAAAACTAACTTATATTTACGACTACAATGTCATAAGAAAATGATAACAGAACAAACTCTACTTGGCCATGATTGACTTAATACAAGCAAATATATTCAAATCTATGATCGCTTATTTGTTTTCTATAATGTGGAAGTGAATAGTAATCATTCAGAAAACTAAATATGCCGATCAGTAATATAGAGGATTATTGGAGTTCCCGACGTATTTACCTCATGGCGGTCCTTTGTCAAATAATAGGAATACCTACTTTCATCATGTTACCAAATGCCGCTGTCACTCACGGAGCAACTGGATATATAATAGGTTATATATTTAGTTATTTATTCATCGGTATACCAGTGCTCTACATGGAGTTTGTAGTCAGTCAGTTTACAACTAGAGACTGTATAAACGTGTGGAAAGCACGTGCCTGTCTATCTCACATCGGATACTTCCTCATCATATGGCAATGCTTTGTAGTAATTTACAACCATATTATAAACTCCTTCATGGTCCACTATTTATTGATAAGCTTTGAGAATCCAATACCTTATTATGTGTGCGGTCCCTGGACCACACAGAGCTGCAACATATTAATTCGAAACCACACCGTTAACGAAGACTGTTTAAGATTGAAACAACCACTAAGTTACTGTGATTATCTTCATACAACTTATCCAGAATATCAATATTGGAAACATAATTTACTTGGTGTGAAGGGCATGAATTATTTTCATGTAGCTTGGCGTGTGTGTTTGGCCTCTTTCTTAATATGTGTGATTATGTATCTTAGTTGTTTCAAAAGACAGAAATCGGTCAAGTGGATTGTAGGTATTTTAATTTTGTATCCTATTTTCGGATATAGTTTACTGATGATGGGATCAATGGTTCAAAAAGGATTGGTAATCGAATATGAGGAAGCTTTAGATTCAGATTTTAGCCTTTTCGTTCAGAAATTTCGTATACCGCATATGATTTATCAGGTTGTGTATAGCCTGGGTTTAGGATCAGGGATTCCATTCAACTTAGCAGCTGGCAGCTTTTTCCGAGCTCCATGTTACTCTAACACAGTGACCACTGTATTGATTAGTGCTGTGTTTACTACTCTGGCTGTTTGTACAACTGCTATGATGTCCTGCTCTTACGCATACGAGTACAAAATTTCTCCTCATAGAATCATGCAATCCCAGTTGTCTTTAGTTTTCGAAAAAACTACAAGGCTCTTATATGAGTATGAGAATAAAACATTTTGGCTCATTATAATTTTCAGTAGTAACTCTATGTTAGGAATAGGTAGTAATGTTATCCTAATTCTCCACTTACTGGATATAGTTTGCTTGAGATATGAAATAGTTGCAAAATATCCTGGAATGATATGTTTTATTGGCGTCTCTTTTATATTTTTTATTACTATTCCGTTATTTGGTCACGTTGGAATGAATATTATTGTAGGATTTAGGCGCTTCGTTAACTTTGTGCCAGTGTTTATTGCTTCTCTCGAATGTTTTGTCTATGTTATATGGTATGGACTAGATAGATTTTCTGAAGACGTACATTTTATGCAAGGCATACAACCTAAAAGTTATTTGAAAATTGGCTGGATGACCTCCAGTTTCATTTTAGGCTACGTATTCGTTACCGAACTTTACATTCAAAAAAATAATTCAAAGGAGACTTTAGGGGATACTATAGGATGGTATTCACTAATAGCGTCTATAGGAATGATTGTGTGTATATTTGTTATAAAATTATTAATTGGAGTATTTAGAAAAAATATTACCGAGGTAATACAGTTGGACCCAACATGGGGACCCAGGAGTGAGGTACTGCAGAGAAGTAGAGCTATGTTTACTGCTCAGGCCATGACGAAAGAATATATGTATCGTCAATATCATCTTCAAGCTGGAATATCGATGCGACAAAGAACCGCCAATGTCAGAAGAGAATGTTATCAGTAACTATGGAAGTAATTATTCTAGTATTCATCTTCTATAGGCAACTTTTATAAATACATTAGATTTATAGTATAACGTTTATTTTTGTGATGCCACGTGTGTTGTTGTTATTATGAGTCATTGTATATTATTATTGCCTATGGCTATTATATGAAAACTAGTATTGGATATTACGTAATACGCAATGTATGACTCACCTCCAAAAATATTAAAATATATGTACCTGGGAGTATATTATTTAAATTGGTGCTATAATACATATTAATTTAATATCGACGAGACAAGTATTGGTGACTCATTGATCTCCGGCTAGTTTTGTATATCTGAACAATGTATCTATATAAATGTCAATAGTGCAGTTAGCAAACATGTTGCATAAATAAGTACCAACATACTCTGCATATTGAAAACAAACAAACACATACGTATCAACATATAAAATATACTATATATGTATATGTATATATATAACATATGTATATGTACATATATAACATATATATGTGTATAAAATATGAAATGAGTTTTCTTAGGTTGGTTAGACTCTATTATAGTCTATAAAATTGATTTGATATAACTTCTATGCTTTTATTTTCGTATAATAGATGTTATGTTTAATGATATTATGACTGTATATCACTGGTTAGTAGTTTAGTTTGTGCGAATTAAAAGAGACAAAGAAGGAGTGTCAGACTTGAATGCGAACAATATCATAATCTACAAGAACTATTGTAATTTCTGACAATGATGAATTGTAAAGGGATAAAAATAAAAAATCGCGTCGTAGAGACAGTGGCTTGATAAGATGATAATGATGAACGATTATATCCCTAGGATAGTTCCTAGATAGTTTTTAATACTATATTTATCAGCAACGTAAGGCAATCTATATTTTTTACACTAAAATATCTACACTTACTACATATGTATATTGAATATTAACTTCCACGCTTATTTAAACAAATAATTTTAAACGAGTATATATATCTCTAGTTTTATATTGATAACGAGCTCCATCAAATTTATTTAATGGTTTATAAATAAGAGACTAGAGACATCTAGGCATTATGTTGTAAGGGGGAAGGTTAACTTTAGTAGCTCCGTCAGGTTTCTTTCTACCTGCAACAAAGCCTTATTATGTACTACGACTTTCACAATGCCGCTGAGGTGCTAATCAGTACTTAAACCTAATTGTTTTGTTACACATCAAATACTCAATTTGACGTCTCTTAACGTTCCAATACGTACAGTATCTGAATAAATTTTATTGTTAAAGAAAATCTACATTTAATATTCTCAGAAAGAAAATGACAACTGAAGAACAAAAACTAAAAATAAAGCATCACTTATTACAGCTGATATGAGTATGTAACTTCCTAATAATAAACAAAGTATACTTATTGCATGTACTTACTGTATTTATTATTTAGGCTTCTAGTTGAATGTTAGAATATTTAAGATTGAAAGTGAAATATGTGTTGTATGTGTATTGTCAACAAATAACGTTATGTACATCAAAATTTTATGAATTACTTAGTTCATACATATGTATCTCCTTATTTTGGTGCCTTAATTAACAATGCACACAAATTTCCCACACTGAATTAATTTAACAAGCTTATATAATAAATACTCAAAAGTACAATCTTCTGCCTGTACTAACTTCAGAGGACATTCTCTCTCATGACATCATGCGGATGTAAATTGTAAAAGCAGAGAATTCCAGTGCGCGATATCACTGCGTATAAATTCTAAACTTTTAAACGTACGACAGTTGTGCTGCACTGATCAAATTTATTACATCCTCAGAAACTATAAAAAAGAAAGTAAGCGAGCACCAGCCCCCCTCCGACCCGCCCACGGCCAACTTTTGAGAAGCAAAAGACATGTTAAAAAAGTGGCGCGCCATGCAGTCTGGTCTGCTGCTACCGTGGCGTGTCGTAACCGGCACGCTGCGGATAACGACCGCTTCTACTATGCAACACATCCGATAGTCTTCTATTACGGTCCGATGAAAAACTCACTCGTATTAATACGGCGATGTACGAGTATATAAACGTATTAGCACTTATACACGACGAAGCGGCTTCATAATTCTTATGCCAGTTTGGTGAATTTGATTATAACTCTTCATCGGTAGATGAATATTTTAAAGATGTTACTTTACCTACTTACTTCATTAATAATTTAGTACATTGGGTATTGTATACATAAAAAGTAGTGACAAAAATTACTTATGGTAGATAAGTTTAATTGGTACATAACAGGTGCGTAACGCTGATGCCTTTATATATTTGAGTATATTCTTACTTAAATCTATCGTAATGAGCAATCTAAAGAATATCTTTCTTATTTTTGTTCAGATATATTTCAGAAAACATGTTTATAAAAATAAATTTGATTAATTATTACAGATGGGTAGGTAGTATTTTATGTAATAAAAAGCGATATGTTTCGACAAAAATTAAATCATCTACTAATGGAACGTAGAGAAATTTAACAGTGCGAAAAGTGATTTCAATTAAATCATACACATAGCTACATGCGCGAGTGTCGGTGAGACTGAGACGAGTGCAAATCCAGTTCGAGGCATATTGCGTCATACAAATGGAACATTTAGAATGTTTGACCCGGCTGGTGGCGTGGTGGCGGGCGCCCGAGCGGCGGCGGCGGCGGCGCGGCGCCGCGCGGCGGTGGCAGCGGGCGGCGTCGCGTCAACACCGACTACCTACTGCACCGCACCACGCTACCGACGACTCCTCGTGAATTCCTACCATTGTCACGTCACGACGTTACACCCATCCAACCAGCACTCCACTCCAATCCGCGACATTACCACATTCGACTCAAAAGCAGCCACTTGTTTGTTACTTTATCTCGACGTTGTGAAATCTTAGCATTTCGGTTTCATTCGTGAACCAATAACTGCAAGTAGATATAATTCGCTTTTTATTCTCCTGATAATAAACTTCATGATGTAACCACATTTAATTACGAGTTCTTCTCGGTTTTAAGAGACGCATTTCGTAACTTTTAATCACAAAATGCATGCTCTTGGAATTTAACACCTTCAGCGTACAGCTGTCGGTATCTGTGACACCTAAGTGACTTAGGCATGGGTGTTCCGCAATTGTACAACTTTGTTTAGGTGCTTTTTTTAAAAAGTTTACCATATCGGGAAGTTAAATTATTGGTTTCACGTCGTCAGTGTCTAAAAAGGTTGTTAAAAGTTAAACGGTATTACGATCGGTTGTGTTTATCGGGCACGTTAACCTGTCGGACTGAGTGCGGTCCACCTGACCACCATTCGAGCGTCTGTGGGCTGTAGGCTACAGTGAGGGTGGTAAAGTCTCATCTGCGCGTAGATGTGACACTAATTCATTTGCACCATACAAGTAGGTATATGTCAACACCGCAATCAGTACTTGTTGACGCCTTTGTATACAAACCTACAATTATGTCCCCTGTGATTATAATACCACAATTATTTTTTGCAATGACTTTAATGTTAAATGCATAATACCTTGATATTCGCACAAAATTATGATAAAAGAATTGCATGAAATGACATATGTATGTAGTTATTACGAAGATAAGTTGATTTAGTATTACCTTGCAGATACTGTAAGATATCTACAGGTTTCTTTAACCTACTACAACGTTACATATTTATCAGTCAGAAATAAGCAATTCGACCAGAAATTTGGCAGTTTCAATAGTGCAGAGGTCGGATGTGGTGTCTCCTCTGTTGATAGCTACTCTACATTTAGCCGTGATCACTTTCGTCGTCGCGCGCAGGTTCCTCGCACTCCCCGCGCGTCGCACGCGCCCACCTCGTCGTGGACTAACGGTGAGTTTTGTTGAAGAAAACTCACCATACAAATACAATGTAACAAACAATGCTCTTAATTTGCCACTTTGTTGTAATCGTTGCCATTGATCACACTTTACCTAATTGTGCAGAATTATACCCACTTTACGTTATTCACAGTACAGTATTATTGTACTTCATAAATGTATTTATTGACAATGTATGATGAAAGATGAATATAATTTGTTCTGAGAAAAGTACTGCCTTAGTATTATTTTGTTCTGCTATAATTTGGGTGACCGGCCAAAAGAAGCCAGTGGTCTAAGAAGGAACAGCGTTTTCAAGACTTGACTCGACCGATAAGTCGTTTGAACATGTCAATAAGAGATAACGGCAAACGCAAATAATAGAGTAAAGGTACCGAGTCGATGACACAAGATAAGTGGGGCGACGAAGGAATATCTACGGTACTAAAATAAAAATTTTCACCTCTAACATATGGTGTGAATTTAAATTGGGCAGGTCAATTTTCTACAACTTTAAAATGGCCAACCGATACGCTTTACCGTAATATTATATGAAAAATTACGAGTATTTAGTTATTTTCAAATGTAAAAGCGCTCAAATGGTATCACTATGGTTGGTCCGAGATATCCTACATTGTGCTAACCTGTGTAGAGTTTAGTTGTACATTCGCTGTTATGACTGCTTGACAACTATCTACATCTCATCTCAATTCGTTATTGAGTTGAGATGAAATGTTACTTAGTCGTGTCTCTTTCAGCGTAAGCAGTATAATATGAATACATACCATATAAAAAAATAATATATATATTTGTCTACTTTGAAAAAAGCCGAGAAACAAAATCCATGCTATATTTGTTTAAATACCCCCGGAGCAATCATTTCCTGATAATCTGACAATGTTTACAAACATAATATTAGATTCACCTGAATGTATCACTCATATTATTTTAATTAACTAATTTATATTTGATATATTTCATGGAATGTCACAACCTTTAATATAACACTCACTATTTGACGAGCGGGTTTACTTTATTTATTATTTTGTCACAAAAGAACTTCAGAAAGACTGAGTTACTACATCGTCTCTTTAATATGTCTATTTATTGTTAGAATGCTACAATCGTTACAGATTGTTATTTGTTATCTTCATTATCATAATAAATATAATTGTATATTGTATTATATAATGTATATCAAAACGACTAATAACTAATCAATTTGTTGTTATTTGTTTTTGTTATCAAAATCTGTTCATTGTTATTGCAGACTTTTCATCACGTTTATATTTGTAATATATGGAAGTTGTATGAAAACGGTATTGAACTTTTTTATTATTTGTCATTATTTAGACTAATATCTACTTCAGATTTTTATCTCGGTTTCAAATAATAAAATTCATTTCTGTAGTTAACATATTATTATGATCATTGAATAATACAGTGACGAAAATAAAGTTACTACAGTATTGATGTTGAATTTGAAGGTAAAATCTTGTTGAGGCTATGTTAACAATTTTGAGGAATTTTTTTTTAGATTTTAACTTTGCCCTTTAACAAATACTTAGATTGTATGGGATATCAATTTAGTATTATTTTATTATATTAGCATGGACCAAATACTTAATGATATCTACTTAAAACTGTTGATTGAAGATTGGATGTTTAGGCTATTTATTAAATAACACTTGGAGCAGTCGAACAATCATGATCAATTATCCCTAATTCCTAATATGTGTATATATTATGTGCTAAACTGCAAATTCTCTGCCCGATTGTATGCAAATAGGTCCTTGATGGGGATAGTAATTTGGAGAGAAATTAGGGCAATGATTACTATGGTACTTTAATAGATTACGGGCTACAATAAAGAACAGCAAACACTTGCATGGAATTGGTATAGAAATAAAATAATTTATATCTATCTCAAAGAACAGAGAAATATTTTTATTTTCTATTTTAGTTTCGATACTAAAAACGTCTGTTAACTTACTACAATACACAATATTATTGTATGAAAAATTATAATCTCATTCCTTAACATATAAATAGATAATATAAGTAATATAAAAAAATAAAAATAAAAATCATAAAAATATTATAAAACTTTTAATATACATTTTTAGTTTGCAATGAATAAACTAAAAAAATACTTAATCGATTCCAAAACTTCCTTTTATTATAGACAAATATAATCAAATATTACAGTATTAATCAGTAATAATACTGCTATTACTGATTAATACTGTAATATTTGACTGTTTAAATATTAGACATTCAAATAAGAATTGCGTGCGAAGCAGCTTATTGAACGAGTCGTATATCAGATCGGCACATTATATGTCTGTATGGTATTTGTAATGAATGCATTACACCGTTCGAGGATTTTGGCTAATTAAGTAAGTAGTTTAGGTGCACACGTTGTCGCTTCCAGCCTCAGCTGTAGACCTGCGCATAATAGTTCGCGACTGCGATCGCTCAATTTAGTCTGCAGTTCTTTTGCGAACTAGTTCATTCGCTCCCAACTCGAATCAGAGAACGGTAGTAGGGTGGTCAAACTAGGATAGTATTATAAGTTTTATTTCCTGACTTGCATTTTATTAAACGAATTAAAGATCTGCGAACTAATTTGCGTAGTTCGTCGTTGGGAGTGCTCTTCCGAACTAGTTCGTTCGCGAACTACACAAGCAAACTCAGTGGCACATGACCCGCGGCCGGAATGTAGCGAGTGCTCACTGCCGCGGGGTAGAAAGCGGACAGCCAACGTGCCGCAAGCATTAAAGAGGGGAGGTTGGGGAGAGGGGGTATAGGCCCTTTGAACATCGCGATTCTGTCGCATGCTACCGCCATACAGCCAATGAACTGAGTAACATGTTCGGTCTATGTGACATACCGGAATTGAATAGGTTGCAAATGACTAAGTATTTTTTTTTAATTAAATTAATTTAATGGCTAATATCACTGGACTAGTGTATATACCAATAACTTATCAGTGTTTAATATAAAACTTTTTATTCCAATTTTCCTCCTCGGTAAAAACAATATATGTATAAACTTTAACGAAACGATCACATGGTATCATACTTGGTTGAAAATAAAAATATACCTATGTGAGAATGAAGCTCTCTGAGTAGGTGTGTGATAAATTTAGTGATAATAAAAAATATATATAAATATTTATACTTTATTTATAGGTATGCCATGCCATCTGATTATTTGTTTTATAACCCGGTATTGGTTAGATAATATGGAATATTATTCACGATCAATTCATAAACGTTGATGATTAGTTACAAGATAATACGTTATATATTTTGGATATTATCTAATAACAAAAGTAAACTAGGTAATTTGTAATAAAAATAGTAGTGTAAATCCTGCTGTAGTGTCATGTTACACAAGTTGGTAAATATAGATACATAGATTACCTACTCTATATTCGAGCTGAACATTGAGATTTTGTGTTTGATAAAATTATCACGTTTGCTTTAATTAAATTATATTTCGAAATTAATAGATCTATTGAATAGCGCAGTGAATGTAGGTGAGTTGATGAATTGACTAGGCGAACTAGAATAATTAACCAGCGTATTACCAAAGTTCGTTAGTCGCCTCTTTTAGTCTATCTGGGTTTTCTAATGTTAACTAATAAGTCGCTGCTTATCTAATATGAGGAAGATTAAGTAAAATATAAAAAACTAAAATATTAAAAACGTATCGATTTACAGCGTCGTGACTTACTGCTTTGCTATTTTCACTTACACTGTGAGGTCGTAAGTTTTAATCGGGCCGCCACCAAGAAATTGTGCATATTTTTATTGACTCTCCAGTGATGTAAACACCGATAACAACCTACATAATTCCTGAGTTGTCGGCTCGCACTCTGCTACGTTGAATACAAAATTATGGAGCTAAACGTGGTGCTGTTAAATATTTCGGTTACTACGACAGTTGTTGAGAACCTCTGATTACTCCAACTGACGTAACAGCTGTAAAGATATATATTATTAATTAAATTACCTACTTTTCAGTATTAGATCAACAGATACATCTGCTGATAGATCTGTCGCTTATGAGAAATCTTGTTATGCTAATAACATGCGAATTACCTAAGCAATTGCAATTTAGACTATCAAAATTATATTTGAAATTTAAATACGGTGAATAATAAAACAAGTGTACTTTAATTTCTTTCATAATAATACAATAACACTAATATTTATTTAAATAAAGTACAATATATTGCATTGAGCTGCTAATGTAAGTAACTAGAAGAGATTTAGATATGCTTTTCGGTCTTTACTATAAACGAGTAGACATGACAATTAGCAACGTTACACTCGTTTTAATATATAAGATTCATTTAATATAAAAGAGCGACTCCAAAACCTTTGTATACGTATTATTTACGGCCCGCGTAAATTTAATTACGTATTACAGTATTACATTTTCGTATACAACATCAGTAACTTCTTATTTTATATCGAAGAGAAACGTGTGACCTAACATTCCCTTATAATGTTTTTTAAATTCCAGAGCTCCGATCATTAATAGCTATATATTAATATATATACTTATATATAATCGTCATAAATTTTCTCTTTCTTCCTTCCTTTTCGTCCTCTACACACGCCTTATCCCTACGTTATTCCAGAAACCTCTTACTTTCTACTACTTTCCATTCCACTGAATTTTACCACTATTCATTTACTGTAGCTGGTATCAAGTTGTGGACTGTTATCTGTGACTACCAGTACTGCAAAGTCTATTGATATTTTTAAGCGACTAAACTAAAAGACTGTCTGTACTCATCATCATCATCGCGGCCTGGAAAACGTCCACTGCTGGACATAGGCCTCCCCCAAAGATCTCCACGACGACTGTCTGTACTCAATGTTTGATTTTTATTCATCGAATCTGTTCATATTTAAGTATATCTAAATATAATAGATTAATAGCTAAATAAACTTAATACAAACATTTTTAACTAGTCAACCTTTTTTATTCTCGTACTTCTTCAGATTATAGACTCATAACAAAAAGAACGAACAGGAAACTTACGTGTTGCTCTTTTAAATAATCTGATTCTATTTATTTGTGTATATATATTTAAATGTCCAAATTTATATTTATTATACCTATGTTTGTATTTTCTTCTATGCATATATTAATTATTTACTATGATTAGTATTATTTTCCTTCACATTATATCTATTCTAAAGTACATATAATAATACTTTATTTACATGTCACCCATATGTTCCACAATTATATCCATAACCCTAAGGTTCCCTTGAAAAAAATGCTTTTAGCAATAAAGTCGCTTTACTGTATGTATACACATTGGTAAATGTTTAAGTGAAATTTTTCTCTTTATTGTATAGTACAAATATAAATATATTATTGTTATCTTCCTAAAAAAAAACCTGTAGCCCCCTTTCTTGGATATTGTTTACTTTCCATATGATCATAGTTTTTGGACAAAATGAGATTACAGTAATTTTGTTACGCAAAATATGTATATATATAAAGCAAAATATAAATTAAGAACTTACATATGAGGAATACTTGAGTTTCCTGAGCAAGCGGATAATAAGAAGGTACCAAGTAGTAGAAATATTTACATTGTACATATAGTAAAATGCAAATGGTATTCATATAAAGTTCCCATTATAACGTTTAGTACACAACAACACTTCAGTACCTACCGTGTCACAATAAAAATAATAATTAATGTGTATAAATGTGTCGAGTTATCATTAATGTCACTATGAAAACTATATACTAAACTATTTTTACGCTATTCAATATAACACTTATGAATACTTAAAATATAATAATGCATTTTAAAACAAAATGTTGTAGAAGTGCAACATTTTATATATGAATGCATTATCGCAATAAACAATACCTACTTAACAACATACATATTAAAGAACTGAATCTGTAGATTCAACTACAGATTCAGTTCTTTAATATGTATTATTTACACTTTGCAAGGTGCATGACCACAACAACTAAAGCTGTAAAGCCGCCAAAAAAACGGAAAGGAATCACAACGGTCCGCAACGCAAACGTAGAGCTTTCCATTGAATGGAAAAATGCATCGTGAAGCCGGTTTCTTCATACCTTCCGGATTCCCAACCTGCTACTCTAGGTCAGCCTTTCCTGTCTCGCTCATTCTTATGAAGCACGATAGAGTTGCAAGAGCGATTTGGGGTCGCGTCGCCCTAACCTAGATTGTCTGCCTCGGTAGATTTTGTGCCATGGAAGGTCTCCCGAGTTGGATTAAGCTATCTACCTTTTAAGTTGATTAGTCCTATTAAGTTATATGGATTGAGTTAAGACTCCAAAGTTATTTGAATATTCTCGAGTGGTTTATACCTATCATAACACTGTTATGAATACCATATTTTATAAATAAGTAAATGTACGCAATCCTGCATCTACAACAAAGTTAGTTAAGATACTAAAGTTAGTTATAAATACATTCATATTACATGTATACATATTAATAATATTGTGCATGATACACCTTTTTGTACATTACTAATGTTTTCTATTATCTATTATTTGATATAGAAAATGTTGTATTGTCGTTTTTATTCTTCTGTTATCTGTTTTACTTTTGATACATGCAATTATGCTATTTCTTCTTAAAAACCCGTCTTTCCATAATAACATTTAACAGCTTAATATAAATACATTCCTTCGTTCACAAATATGATATATATTTTTAATCTTTTGTCAGTTGAGTTATTTATTCATTATTGTAAATTGTAATGGTTATTACCATCGTCTTAATTTCAGATATGGGAAAATGGAATTTTATAACAGTACATAATTTTAATGCGGTGGTTTTTTGTACATAGAAATGGTATTCAATGGTAAGGTATAAAACCTTACCATTGAATACCATTTCTTTTCTAGGTTTTATATAATCAAATTTATTAAATTTATATACTTTTATAAGTACCTAAATGATGTTTGCAACAATAAGGATAAGAATTATTTATCTGTTACTAAAAAATGTAAGAATAAACGTTACATACATTTATTTCGATTGTTATTAGATCGGTAAATCACGGGCATATCATCACATCCGCAATTGCATTGTCTTAAAATAGAACTGTGTGTTTGATTTTCGATATTTGTTAAACTACTATAACACAAGAATATCCCAAGGGTTCTAACACTTAACCTATAAATAATGGTATAATATTATTCAGCAAATTATCTATGCAGACATATTTTTATAATTTCTAAACATAGGAATCTTAAAAACATGATATTAATAGTGCAAAAACTCTACAAAGTATCATCGATTAGTTGAATACAGAAATAAAAGGAAGCAACTAGTCAAAAGGAAAGTTCTGTAACAAGAAAGTGATTGAAGAGAGAGAACATTAGAAAAACACTTAGGTACAGTCACGTATGTCTAATGTGTGTGTAAACATTTTGGTACCTGGTCGCATTAGACATATATCACTGCGACAAAATACTTAAGTGGTTACATAATATTGTGCATGACCTAATTGATTTACCCGACATTACGATAAAGTTAAATTGCAGTCCAAGCTATAGCAAAGTGGCTTTTTTTATATATTATCCATTTTAAAATTGAATATACATGTTAATGTAATGTTTCATGTAACAGAATTGTAAATATTAACTATATTGAAACATTATACCGTTATAAATAATAATAGTTTAACATCAGATGGACTGAAAGCGTCTTTGCCTCACTATGGTATAAAAAAAATACGAATAGGTGATATGTTTTTCGGATAATATTATATAGGTTTAGCCGTAAAGAATAAAGAAAAATGTCAGGTATATAGGTACATAGGTATTTTTTATGCAATTTAACCACTTACATGAAATGGAAATCCGATTTTTTTTGAGAATAGGTATATACTTTGATTTCTGTTTTTTGTAATAACTTTTCATGACCTATGATTTATTAATTTTTTTTTTATATTAAATTAATAAGTGTTAATTAATAAATAGGTTTGTCTGAAAGTTGTAATAATTTTATGAATCCATTACTCCTTCAACTTGACAAAACCTTTAAATACGTCAACATATATTTGTTAGTTCTCCGTCTTTCACTTCAATAATTCCATTCATTCGTAATCGATAGTATTTGAATACGTACCTATAAACATCAATATTAAAATGGGCTCTTGAACTAGAAATATAAATTACATATTCTCTGATTTACTCCTAAATTTGATACAAAAATTCATGTAAAATATAATTAATTTAAAAATGAGTCACACGCAATGATGTAAGATTATGAGACACAGTAAGTACCTACCCGTATGTTCGGAGGACGCGAACCTCATTACTGGCTAGTTATTTTAAATTATAGTAATACTCAAGCTTAGATATTTTTCTAAGATATATCTTGTTGGTTCATTCACTACTTGTTCTCATTAAAACATAGTAAATCTTTGTGCCATTAACAAACAACAAAATTGTACATTACTAACATATCTTTTAAATTTAAAAATATACAGTTATATGTAATAAACATATTAATGTTTTTATGACCACCACGCGTACTAATCTATGTTGGTTTACCTACACAAAAACTTTTAGCTAATTCCAAGGTACACGAGATATAGCAGGTTTAAAAGAGATGCATATTCCGTCAGTAACATGTAACAAGAGGTTGTAGTTAATGTATAATTTTATCATTAAATAATATTTTACACAATACTTCAGTATGGTGCGTGTTTTCTGGAAGCGGGGTACTTACGTCCAAAATACTACCTTGCAAAGTGATTAACAAATTTTCACGCATGTGGGAAAAAGTACTGCGTGTCCAAATATATATATACATTCACATCAATTTTAAGTAAAAAATTGCGTGTTATTAATTAATTAAAAGATATGTTTGAATAAAAAAAATCAAAATACCTTAAAAAATTAATATGGATCGGAGTCGTTTAGGCAAATAATAATTACTTAAGTTTGTTACATAGATATTTTCTAGTTTTTATTGCAATTGTAGAGTAAAAAAGACATTTAACTATGGCAACAGCCTTAGTAATAGTTTTGCTATTTCATAACAGTCAATGAATCAAATAGCAAATAAGCGAATACTTTAAGTTTTACGGCGCGTTCAGTGCGATAGATATTCTAAGTAAGCGAGGTTAACTTCAGTTTACTTATTGATAGTCGTATGTAGCGATAACGTTCCACTGACATATATAATACTAACTTATAGCTTTATTTGTACACGATATCTTTACCTAAGGTATGTTCGCAGATTTCGTTACTTATCAATGAATGCGAAACATCGATTCACTATTACAGCGACGTTTAAATTTTGATGTTAAAAATACCATAACTCAATTTACAGGTGTCACCACCTGTAGGGTTGCTTCTATTTAGTTTATGATAATACATATCACATATATTTTTTTAATACATATAAATATTCTCTGGCTTATAGACAAAAATATTGTTATAGTATAATTGTGGCAAACACATATCTTAGGCCTTACGATATTCTGAGTATGATGACAATAATCAAGCATGTAATTAAACCTGACAATTATTTGACCACTGATAAAAAATAGTAAATATATTTCTTATATGAAAAGTATAAAATATGTTAAAGTAATTACATTACAATGCATTGTATATCTTATTATATGCAGTTGTGCACCGCCTTCACTATAAAGACACGTTTCAGGTCCAATCCCAATCCAAATAGCTATCGAAAAATTAAAAAACAATACATACATATACACAGTTTGTTCTTTTAATTACGTTCTCTAATTGCAGAAATATTATATTTTCTATAATAATACTCTATTCATTTCATTTATTTGTACTATAGTTAGTTCTATCCTAGAATAATAATCTTACTCTTTAATACTACAAACTGATGAGATAGTGGTACCTACCTACAATATAAATTAATATGTGTGATAATATTACCCATGCTGACAACTCTGAAAGAGTATCTAAAATGTTATTAACTACCTTTATAAAAAATTTAGAGACCCCACAAAATTGTTGAGTTTGCTAACACTGTTAACAAATCGGTGTATAATATGGTAGGTATCTACATAGTCAGGTATAATAGCATAATCGATCAAGTATTGAGTACGATCATTGTGCTCGCCAGTTGGACCGTGAATCCTGTCACTACATCCCCCCTCCCACTTGACCCCCTCTTCTTCATATGAATCTCATTTACGTTTGCGCTTACGCAACTGAGTAAAGCCAGTGAAGTGTGTAATGTTGATTAGTCGTATGAGGGTGAACTCATTGGTAGAATTTGGTTTTATCCTATACGGTGAAACTATTAGTTACTAATATCAAGTCTCCAAAGCAATGTACATGTGTGTACATTACTTTTATTTTAATAGTTATCTTACTAATATTATTAATTCGAAAATTTGTGAGTATGGATGTTTGTTATTCTTTCACGCAAAAACTACTGAACGGATTTTGATAAAACTTTACAGTAATATAGATTATATTAGAATAACCCATAAACTCTAATTTATTTAAATATCTATATTATGTAAATTGGGCTATATATAATGACAAGTGTGATGCAGACGCAGTTGCACGGGTCAGCTAGTAGAATCATATAATTAATCGTTTCAAAGTATTACACAGTTTTTTTATAAAAAAATTATTTCTGATTTATCCAAATTAATGAATAGGATAGGTAACGTTTACATTAATTACTATATGACTATTTTATGATCCGGTGAAAACATATCGGAAAATATTTGAATTATTTTCCGTCAGTGGTGTTTGGTTTTTTATGTGATCAATTCTGTACATGATAATTGAATTACAATTTCAATAAATAAATATATTATTGAAATTTACTATTAACTAGGATCTTCAATTTTTACGTTAATATGTATACAAATTACACGTATAAAAGTAGGCATCCCACATGAATTTCTATGGGAAACTATCGCCGTCGATGTAAAATCAACATACGTTGAACGGTAACTGATAATGATGAATGATATGTTCAATAATACTTGATTATATCATGAAATAGAACTATGTCATAAAATAATCACTTATAAGAGTTTATTACAAGATGTATCCTTTATGTATATATCACAATAACGCGGTACTTTAGGTAGTTATTTATTTCAGAATAATAAGAAAAGTGGAAAAGGGGTAAGATTATGTACAGGTACGAATTATAAATGTAATATATTAAACTGCTTGAGTAGGTATTGAAGGTATACCTACTCAAGTAATTTAGTAGGTACCTATATTTCAACATGGTTTCAAATGTCTACAAAAATAAACTCAGTCATGACAAAGTTAGTATCGGAATAAAATGAGAGTAAATTAAATCAATAGAAAACTATTTAAAAGGGTGCGAGAACTTGCGGTACACCTATACAGAATAAAATAAATGACTAATTAAAATCAATAAAAGTATTTTTAAATCAGAATTTCAACGTGTATTCTAAAAAACAATAAAGTTTTGTTGTTCATAAAATTGAAGCGACAAATATCCCCTACCATCATATTGGGTACATTATCGAAGCACGACAATCAAATGGAAATCATCGAATAACAAAAATAGGAAACAAAACAATGGCCGATGTCACAGTGCGCGCGGGTCTAATGGTGCGTTTAATATTATTTTACACGCGTTACCGACAGTGAGACTGAAAGCATTACTTGCCTTTGTAATGCGCGGAATAAATTTAGTGACATTTTTAATACTTACTAAAGTTAATGTCACTGAATTACATATAATGTAACTACTCCTACTAGTAGTAGATGAGTTAGTATGTACCATTATAGCAAAGATAATTTTAAAAAACAATATTTACTTTGTTATTTATGTGTCGTTATTATTACATTACTAAACTTGATGACTATCAAAATAATATCACATCATATTATTACTTAGTATTATGTAATATCTTATTTTTCGTATCCAGTAGTTGAATACAAAAACTTTTGTATTCAACAAACGCGCTTGAAAATATTTGCAAATAAAACTGAATATTTGGATATTTAGACAATTGGGCGGAATAGATCACACGATACACTAATACCTATTGACAGTCTCCAGTCTATTAATTTAGCACTCCAACTTACTTACTATGATTACGGGTTCAATTCTTCGCAGGCTATAAAGATTTGTATTCATGAAAACTTAAAATTAATATGTCTACTTCACATTCTCTTTAAAGAGTTGTCTATGCAATAACCTTTAGAAAGCTATAAATTTGGGTATTTTATATTCGAATATAATAAGTGCACATATAAAAAGGAGATATAATTTAAGAATTATCAAAGTTTAAATCTAAAGAAATAATATTCAAGGAAACAAGTTCCCTAATGGATGTTTGTTGCATCACCTCAAACAAATTAGCTCTATGCAAAATATGAAACTGTCAAAAGCAGCATTTGATACTTGGATATATCATTTATTTCTAATATATCAAAAATCTATTATCACTGTCATGAAAGTAAATCAAAATATGTATTTACCATACCAGGTACATATGTTTTTTATATATCACAGTACATGCAGGCATACGCATGAGCGACCTCGGGTTAATAACGACAAAACTTGTGACTTCCTTTGCACACTTCACTGGATTTTTATATTTATGCGCGATGCCCACTAATAATGAGTACATTTGATGCATTTAGATTTGAATCCATATAATATTGGTTATTATTTCTCACATCTGTAGATACCATAACAATCGTCTAAATCTGTAACTGCTAGACATAGATCACTTCTCATAAATTCATCCTCCATATTATAGTTACTAATATATGATTTTGTTGCTGTTGTTATTGTTGATGGTAATAGTTGTACATGCACGGGAGTTTCATTTAATGTTAGACATAGACATCTATATAAGAGTACAATGGACTAACTGGCTTTTAAAAATAAAGAAATTCAGTTGAGTTTATTACCAGATCTTCTCAATTGAATTGTACAATGAACTGGAAGGTAGCGAAATATGTTAACACTAAAACTTGACGTTCATCAGTAGCTAAAATATAGAACAGTTTAGCCACTGATGAACGTCAATGAATAAATGATTTTTATTTGATATCATTGACAATTTCTCTACAATGTGTACGTGAACTGAAGGTTACAATCATCAAACCACAATTTTTTTACGATCATGAAAGATGAAAGATATACTTTTAGAAAAAAAAGCTGAAAAATCTTCTAGTTTAAAGATCAATAATATAGAGAACCTTAATAAAGTAGCATAAACAATGCTACTCCTAAAGTCCTGTTAATATTGTTTCATATCGTTTCATATACATAGGTCTCTAAATTAGGTAATTCATCTGGGAGGTACGTTACCTTCCCAGCGTCCTAATTTTGAAACTGTATTACACAAAGTAGACTGAGTGTTACAAATTACTAGTTATTTTAATGACTGTAACTATAAATATTCGACTCCAAAAAATATCTACCATCTATATTTACTATCCGCGGTATAAACTCGACTCGACATGTCAAATTTTTGACAACACAGTTGCAAATATATACCTACAGAATTTTTGATACATGAGTATGGTTGTACTTTAGTCCGGTACGTATTAAAGAAGTAGATATCGATTGATTACAACAATCACAAACCAATGACTGATACCTACCATGAATACTTATTGCATAAAGATAATTATAAAAAACTACATTACTAATCAGGAGTCAATACGACAACACAGCATACAGCGATAATTGTCTACCAACCAGATGTTACGTCCTCTTGTAGTATTGAACTACAGCAAATAGCAGTTAACACGTAATATTAAAGAAATAATAGGATCTTATCTCGTTGTATTCGTAATATTCAATATCTTATATTTCGACAGTTATCAGCGAGAGCAGAAATACAGCGATTAAATAGTAAATTATTGGCGGTCATATTCGTCTACCTTAGGTGCTCTTTGTTTCTGGATACTACCTATACATGTACATATAAAATACTCCCCGATCGCGATTATTGTTTTTAACATATCATAATTAAATGCCTTAAATAACCCTTCTCTTAATGAGAAGATGTTATGAAATATGATGACGCTCCTTTGATATGTAGGCTGGGCTCAATCCTGTGACTGAGTTTCAATCATACCAAAACTTCCATAATAGCTGATTCCCATGGATTATTGTTGAAAAAAAACCTCGACATTCTTTCATTAGCAGTTTTACTTAAATTCGTTTTACGTAAAATTACTTAAATAGTTCTTTTCTGCTTACGTAATTTAAATTATTATCATTAATATAATTTTATCGTACAGAACTGTCGTGAAATTAGTGTTGTGAGAGACATAAACTCGGCTATATTGCAGATTTGGCATAAAATAACTTTCAGTGTTACTTCAAGTTCATATGATAATTTAATTAAGACACTTGCTACGCGATATATAGAACCCAGTTTAAAAAAGTATAGTCCTTTTAATGCTATCACATTACTCAAAATTGTTCATTCCCATGGTCGACACGGAGCATGCGCCCCAACAATGATGTTTTATAGTAACCCATGTATGTTCACTGTAAATTTATTTAATATCCAGAATAATAAAAATATGGGATCGCAATAGTAATTTGTAATGATCCCACTTATTGACTTATTGATTTTCTATATTTTATGTACCTAATATATAATAAAATTTCGGATAGAATCAAATTAGTTTTTAGTAGTCAATGAGAATTTTATAAATTTTTGATAGAATTATTTTGACATTTTTAATTATTATTTCATGAGTTAAAATATTTGAAGCATTTTATGCGTCGGTCAGACTGTTTCGTGAGTATTTGTTTTAACTTAACACTAACACTAATTCTGCTTCTAACTGAAGCAGGGTAATCTAATAGATACGGATTATTATTATTTGATACAACATGAATAAATACGCATGTTGCTTCTACGTGACAATGTCAATATGGCATATAGAATACAAATTAGGTGTTCGATTCATCAAAATAACATGTCTTTGATACTAAATTATCTTTAACAAAGCGGCGTAAGGTTCAAATTAAAGAAAATTGACGTAAGTATAATTTTTCAAAGTACTCATAGCTTTATCAATCAGCAACATTTTCATTCTGTTCATGCATAGTTGTCAGTTCTTAAAGCATGCGTTGAATTTGTCTATGGGTAATCCTAAGCAGGACCTGTGATTTTCTATTTTTTAATATTAAATCAATATACGAGTATTTACTAAATGGTAGAAACATGGAACCCTATGTTAATAAATAAACAACTTTACACCTCACAACGTTCCCTACATGTCCAGTCATACATAGGGTAAACAAAGATTGAAGACGGCGAATTATAAATACTTCGCAAACTTGACACGTGTATGTGGAATTATCTAATATAAATAGATATATCATCTAGGTTATATAATACCTAATATATGCATGCGTATAATATTTATATAACATTATACGAATATGATACTTATTTCAGAAAAATAGCTAAGAATACCTAAGCAAAAAAATTGTCGCTTTACAAACAGGAAATTTTAGAGAAAATTCATTGCATACACATAAGTACCATATTTATTCTTACACAAACAATATCTTTATCTAAATAAAGTAGACCTATACATAGCTTTATTTTGAAGAATTGACATCCGCTTTATCAGTTGCTTATTGGGCCTAAAGTGGATCACCAACGTTGAAGCTGAGTAGTAAGTCCGAGCCAGCATTTATATATCAGTCAAGTTAAGCTGAACTCCACATGCTCGTATCGACTGATAATATATTTCAACAGCAGTTTTGTAGCTGACATGCTGTTCCCTTGTTATTGCAATTTGGAGTGAACTTTGCGTAGATAACAATATAATTTTAATTTGTTATGTTTGTATGTATATAATTTCAATATAAATTCAATGTGTTTTTATGGGAATAAGTATAAAATTTTACGATAAGATATCGAAAGGATATGGTGGCATTACCTTTCTATCAATTTAAAACATCTGTTAAATCATATTTATTAACAAAAGCGTATTACTCACTAAATGATTACTTAAATAACAAACGTGCATGCAATAGTTATTCATGCACGGAATTTTCATTTAGTATTAGACATAGATATACATAAAATAATACATAAAAAATATATAAATATGCAGTGAAAATAAATTGGCTTATAAAAAAAAAGTAATTCAGTTCTTTTCAATTGAATCTATATACTCAACTGGACGGTAGGGAAATAAATGTTAATACAAAAACTCAATGTTCATAAGTGGGTAAAATGTCCTACATGAATTATTTTTTATTTGAATTAATAGGTATAATTTGATACCCCTGACAAACAATCTTACTGAAGCAGTTTTTTTAAACAATATATAGCATATCTAAAACTGATTTAATTGTTTTCGTATAAAGTATCTAGTAGACTAGAGTAGTAGGCAGACTATCCCTTGTTTGTTCCCACAACTGGGATGTTATGTAGAATCAGCAACTGTATATCAAACGCACAACCCACACATCTTGATTAGTCTCGTATATAGTTACTATTAATAGGCATATACTAGATTGCCACACAAGAAGACCTGCTACAATGCACATTTACTTATTATTCCATACTGGTAAATATATTCTTAGTCAGTATTTTTTAATCTTCTCCGTATGTATATATTAGTATGCGAAATTACGACGATAGGACGATAATTGTGTGGGTAAGATTAAACAATTTAAACAAAATATTTCTTTGTAAAAATGATTATTCTTACCTAATATTATATTTTGTGTATAGAAAATAAATAGTGACAACCAATTATGTATACTTTTTAATAAATAAGTAATTGCAGTTCATCTAAAGCTAATTTGTAACATACCTATTAACATAACTAACACCATGGCCATCACAGAATATGTGTAACACCCATGGCGTGTCTCATATATCTAAGTTGTTCTACCGTATTTTGTAATTCTACATACTGCCATATCCTGTATTTGTAAAGTTTAGTGGTAGAATTAGGTGAAACTGAGCCTGTTATATTAAGTGGGACAATTGTCATTGGTATTTTGCCATCTTACTTACTAATTAAGTGTAAATATAACGTGAAAATATATTATAGTCACTAACCTGCATCTGAAACCACGAGTCAAGAAGGCCGGCGGCCTGTGGAGCGCCCCAGTGACCGCCGCCCGGGACAATCTGCAACGTAATTAACGTATTTAAAAAATCAATGAATAGAAGTTATGTTTTTTAAATTGCTCACCTAAAAAATGTATAAGGATTGGCGCCAAGCGGCGGAATCTTAGCTTAATTAAAAAAATACTATTATGATGACTATTGAAAAATGGCAAATAATAACATGCCTCCTTCACTGTTAATATTATACAAAAAAAAGGAAAGGCATACCTACCATTAGCTGCGACTTCTCCGCGTGCAATTTAACTTTTTGTAAAATTTTGAGCTACTTTACATTTAGTAAAACGCTTTTAATTTGAAATTAAAACAGACACATAAATTATATTTATTTCTATAGATATATGTAATATATAGATTGTTTCAGATTATCTATTTTATTGTTGATTGATTACATTGCAAATGACCACATCGTTCATTTAATGCAAACCTATCTAATATTACATACCTACTTTAATGTTATGACACGTAAATTAGTAGCTAATATAATTACATATTTTAAGCACGTGGTTATCAGCAATATTATACTAATTTGTTTGTGTTTACATGTACGTAGGTAATACTAAAAATAAAATTCAAATCAAGAGTAATTTCACTTTCTGTTTGTTTCCAATATAATATATATTTTTTGTAGTAAAATTCATAGAAATTTATTAATTCATACAAATAATATGATCTCATTTTTTTATTTTTTAGACGTATTAAAGAAATATTGACTAATATTATTGAAAATATAATGTTATGTACAAACTTCGTAGATTAAGTTTTGCTTTTGATCAGTATTATCAAAGGAGAATATATTAAATTGCAAGTAGTATCTTTGTAAAAATTAGGTAAATATTTATATTTCATAAATAAATATTATAGTAAAGGTAATTATATATAATATACAATGTACTCTATAATATAAAAATAAAAGAATGTAAAATAAGATATCGTAATTGTTTGTTTTTATACTATACTACTATAATACACGTACATGATTATAAATTAATACCTAAAGAGACTAGTCGTCTTTAGGTATAAATTTAAAATGAAAGTATTTACGGAGAGTTTTATATAATAATAGTATATATAACTATACATAACATCTCTGATGGTTCTTAAGTTGTTATTACAGAGGTCTTGCACTACATTATGGGTATAGGTATTGCACTACAGATTTTGTAGTGCAATACCAACCAAAAAAGGAACTGCAAATTAATATTGGAGAAACGGAGTACGAGAAGAATTCTACATTTTAGAATAAATTATAATAACTATCAACTTCTGAATATAATGGAATTATATTTCTTATAGTATATGTAACATGTAAAATATTTTGTATTGTGAAAATAAAATCGATGCATAATATGTATATGTTATTCCCGGTCAACGGTTGGCTAATAAAAATACAGTGGAATTGCAAACTATTTCTTCTTCGGAGTCGGAATAATGGACGGTGTGTTGTGTTGTAATCTTTTATTATAGCTACCATTCGTTAGTTGTTAGTCGACAGTTATTCAAAAATATTTGAGTTAATATGCTAATAAAGTATCGGTTGAACATTATATACTGCTGGAGTAGGACTTGTAGGCAACGAACTATAGTTTGCTGTTTGTGGGTAACGGACAATAACTGTGCTTTGATTAACACTATTCTGATGTTCTTTAATTCTGTCTATTTTATGATGATTTTGTTACCGTGTCTCACAGGTTTAGGGCTATTAAATGTTAGGATTGGTTGTATTGCGGAACAACGCCCACATTGAGCATTAAATAGGTAAGTTTCCTACAGGTTGATATGTCGATTTACCTACAGATATACAGTTTTTATTCAATTTGCTTGTAATATTGGTAAGGGATTGCTTTAAGCCTTTTTGTTCGGCACTTTTATGTGAAGTGTTCTTTTTGTAATTGTTTTCATCGTGTGTTCTTACATATTATTATTGTTATTCAATAAAATGTAATAAGTTTTTATTCAATAAGATGGAGTTGTAATGTAAGCTATAGATTTGTAGATTTCAAATATTGCTTTTAATTAGGTATAGGAGTGTGAAACATTAGAGAATTTTTTAAGTTTATATAATTTTGGAATATTGATAATTCTTTTTGTAATGAATTTATACTTGTTTCATGAAAGAAAATTATGTACCTATATTTTTATTTTGTTTTTAAAGTAATGCATAAGAGGCATTACTTTAAAAACAAAATAATGTTATTCATATTTCATTCTTTTTTTAATAATTCATTTTATAATTATGGGCAACTAAATCCTTATTAACTATACATTTATACATGAAATAATAGTCATTTTGATGTGATATAAACAAAATTTGACAATGATTAACACTCAAGCCGTTGTTCGCACACCGACGGTAAGCGTTGATGTCTTTTCCATTCTAACACACATTCGAAAACAAAATTTGAAAAAAGAACTTTAAACTTATGAACAAATGGAAGTAATTTGATTGCTATTATAAGGAAATTATTTATGTACTTCCCGCTTTAGTTATCAGTTATTCGAGTACTACAGAGTACAGTAATTTAAATGATATAGTAAAATATATATTATATATGTGTACGTAAAACGTATAAAAAGTTTATATTTATGATATAAAATACGTGGTCTTCAAGTAGTATTACAAAATTCCATAACTCCTATTCGTTTCCCAGGAGTTATTAGAAACGGTTAAGTGGAGAAGTACAATATGCCTTGTTAGTAGAATATAAGTGAAGGACAATTGGAATTGAGTTTTCATATAAAATTGCTCTATATCAACCTGCCGCGCCACCATGGTAGAGATACTATTAGTAGGCCAAAGTTGTATTCCACTATGGTATAAAAAGTGAATCTGTATCTATGTATTGTAATATAAGTAAAAATAGTAAGTAATTTAATTGCAAAGTGTCTTGAAGTTTAATGTAGTGTTTTAATATATCTATTTGGTCATCATTTCTTAAACTGTATATAGGTACATAATTCACAAAAGTTTAAAAAATTCTTGAACTTAATACACTGTAAGTATAGTTTTTGCACTATAAAGTTATTTCATAGTAGTAATCAAAATATATTATATAGGTACATGGTATATAGGTATATATACCTACCACATTTCCCGGCGTAACTCAACAGCGTTCGACACTGCGTCTTTTTGCGTGTCAATATTGATTTTGTTATCGAAAAAATATATTTATTACTACTTTGCTAAGTAAATATGTTCGTATTCCGCGAAACTGCTATTCCAATGGCTACAAACCAGACTTCCTTGCAAATCAATGAGTGCTTGCACTTTTTCATTTGATCATCCCAGCCAAACAATCCATACATATCACAAGTGAGTCAAAACCAAAATAACAGCACGATATAGAAAGAAAGTCACGTTTTCAAAAAAGCACTGTGTTCTCGATTTAAAAAGAAGGTGACGCGCACTGGTACACGATCGGCACGGGGTAAGGTGTTCACATGTCACTTGGTAACGAGTGGTAGTACCTGGTCGCCCACAAGGTCCTCGGCAGCAGTGATCGCGCAGCAGGCCTCCATTCCCGGCTGGGGCCGGGTGGCGTGGTGTGGTGTGGCAGCGGCGTCCACTCGCTGTGCCCGTTGTCCGACCTGTCTGAGTCACGAGCCACTCATGGCACACGCCTGCGCGCACCCACTGCGCGGGACCGACTACGACGGTGCGTGATAGCGCCGCAGCGCGACCTCCTTGCCGGGGTTGTTATGAAAGTGATTAGGAACTCGCGCCGTGCCACTGATAACGAGGGTTTTGTTTCATTGTACCTACTTAATGCAACGTTGTCGCCATTTTCTATTGTAGGTGTATTGGCTTTTCCATTATATTATTATATCGGTACATGTACTGTTTAAATATTTATTGACAATTTCACTGTATCTACACTTTCGAAGTCGGGTAGGTACTATTTCTCTATTGAAGCTTTATCTTGCATAACGATAGGTATCTATATAAGAGAGCTTAATTCTTAAACAAGTAACAATTGACATGCCCAAGGTTTTTGCTTATTACACTAGAATTACTATATCAAGCATCACTTTCAATATTTTATCCCATATGTGCAAGGCCATAGAATAAGAAAGGAGGACACAATAACGAATTATTATTTACTAGCTATGCCCGCGGGTTCGTCCCCATGAAATTGACAGCCTATGTGGTATTCTGATGTATAAACTATATTACTATAGTTTCATCAAAATCTGTTCATTAGTTTTTCCGTGAAAGAGTTCTAAACATTCGTTCATTCATCCATACTCACAAATATGCTATAGCCTCTATAATATTAGTAACATTCAACGGACAAATGAAAATCGGCATCGATGTCCACTCATCTTAGTTTTATATATTAACTAGTTGTCCGCACCGACTGCGCCTGAGTAGATTATTCAAGTAAATTAAAATAATTCTTTGTACCGTTGTAAAAAAAAACTAAAGACAATTACTGCTTAAACATTAGAACTTCTATTCTTAAATTATTCAATATATTGAATTACTTACGACATATTTAAAAGTAATTCTGACAAATAATAAAAATGTAGACGCAGCCGTTCCGAATGATACAGCACTTGATTTTTATTAATATAGTATACTAGCTGCACCTTCTGCCTTCGTCCGCGTGGAATTTAACTTTATTTTCCTAAAATAAAAGTAGCCTAAGTTTACTCCCTATCACATCAACTACCTGCCAAAAAAAGTCCCGTTAAAATCGGTCCAGCCATTTCAGAGATTAGCCGGAACAAACAGATCGAAAGACAGACAGACAAAAATTTTAAAAAGTGGTTATTTGGTGTATGTACCATATTTATATTCATATAAAAAACGGTTATTTCAATATTACTTACATATATAGATGTATATACAATAATATTATTTACATATATAGATGTATAGATTATAGATTTTTAGTACATGTTCTATTGTTACGCAAAAAATTGAAATATTTAACACTAAGCAGAAAACTCAGGTCGTTATTTCAACATCGCATAACAATAGTATGGGGAGCGTTAGGATATATAAAATAAACAAACCAATATTAATACAATCACAAATTTTACAATTGATTAAATCAATACTGCAATTAAGATTGTTTTCATTATTTTTATATAGTTGTTTCTGTTTTTTATAGGCTGGTGATTAGAAATAATGAATGTATAATATTAAAGATAATTTTATTAAAAAACATTATTTATATTTTTAATATAAAAAAGGGTAACAATATCCTACTGTTAAACAGATTTAAACAAAAACCAGTAAACAATTATCTAATATTACTGAATGACATAACAATTAAATACATGCATGTTTATACTGATCAAGGTGTTATTATAAGAATAGGATAGAAAATCAAGAACAACCGTTTCCATTCCTGACATTTTTCGAGGGTGGGCTGCGGAGGGTGCTCTAGCCCCGCCTTCGTCACTAACAACTAGTCTCCGGTATAAACATCTAAATAATAAGTGACAAAAAGGTATTCGTAACATAGGTGGTAAAACAATTAAGAATGGTAAAACATATTATTAGGATATTATTAGGAACAACTGACAATGTATAGTCTCCTATATCATATTGTTTCTATATATACATTTTCTTATCTGAAAAATTTTCAACAGGATAATATTACCTATTACATAATACTGTCCTGTAAATTGCCCTATAAATAGAATTGAAAACGATATTACAATTAAATTTTATTCCTTTATTTAATTAAAAAAAAAATTCATTGATATAAAATCATTATTTTTATAGTACATTACTATAAATTGGATTGGACAGTTAGCACAGCGCCATCTAGACCTACGGTAAAGAGAGCTTGTGTTATGGCTACTAGGCAAATTATATAAACACTTACGTTTTTTTTTAATATATACGTAATATACGTAGAAAACACCCAGACCGAGCAGACAATATTCGTGAAAACAAGACCATCGGAAGTAAAGCGGCGTGCTAGCCGCTGGACCACCAAGGTCGTCATAGTATACAGAAGTAACTATTACCTTTTTATAGCAACATTACGATTTCTTGAATTAAAATTTTAGTAAATAGATACGTATGAAGAGTAATTATAACTGTTTCATTATTTGGCTCTACTGATTGGTTGGTAATATGGGTACAACATCAAAAACGAGACTAATCGATTCATGAAATATAAGCAAGCCGCAGTTCACGTATCGGTGCGAATGTACAAACACTTTTATATATAATGCTTTTATATTTACCTAACCATGTGAATACTTAAATTTTATACGACTTGGAATGTCAAACAAGATGGCGATCCGCCCGCCGGATGGAAAGTGGTACCCTCACGTATAATCAGAAAGATGCCATACATAAAATTCATTTTAACGTCCGTAGTACCCCGTGCTTTGCAATTGAGGGAATTTAAATTTATTTCTTGTGAACTTTCCGCTTATTTATTTTCATAACTAGACACCATAAATTTATTTTCTATAAATATATATTTATAGGACGCTTTCTTTTGATATGATGATAATGGAATGGTGCATATGCTATGCTCTAAGAGTATATTCTGGACCGATGGAAAATTATATCACGAAATCAAATTTCAAGTATTTAACCACGATGTTTCCAGGGGGACCGTGTAGGGGTCGGGCTTACAGGATACATTGATAGTAAAGATCCTTCTTCTAATAATTGTGTTAGTCCCCATTACAAACAAACAATCCCTACTACTCTTTTTATTAAGTTAGTCAACTTAACTTAAGTTACGTTAACTACTTAATAAGAAAAAATAGAAATTTGGATCATTTAGAGTAAGCCTAAAAATTCACTACTACTTTTGGGCTAATCCAATTCTAGTTTAAAATTAAAGCGCACTGTGTAAAACCTTAGAGTGTTAACAGAGAATCTATCTATTGAAATGTTTAGTGAAACATTGCAGAGGCCGTATAGCCGTATGTATGTATATTTATATAACAAAATAGTACATGTATTGCTAGCTTTGGATATCTTACTAAATTTCCAATTCAACAAACTGCCTTATAATACATGTGTATGAGTAAGCAATGCCATCTATGTCTATTGAATGAAATGAACACCACATAACACTACTAATTAAATACATAAATTTTAATAAAATTACTTTTTCCCATAGTGGTATTTTACCGATGAAATTAATTACTAGCAGTAAGTATTATTTAATTTCGTTAATTTATACATGTCGCCTGCAATTTTTCAAGTAGCAATTATGCTTTGATAAAATTCTAGTGTAATATATTAGACAGGTATTTCGGTTTGAAAGCATTTGTAGTTGACGTGTTACCTACTTGTAGTATTTACCGTGATATTTTACATAGTATGTAATTTTAAATTGTATTAATTGTTACTTAAATGTTAATTATTTTTTAAGTAATAGAATAATTAAGATATAGGGATTTATTTAGAGGACTTGGTATAATGAAGTAGATATCTTCTGTAGTCTAATGAAGCTATTAAACAATTCTGTTAATTCATGTTTAATATTACATATTTAAAAGTATATCAGTCTATCTGTCCATTTTTGAATGGCTCAGCGGATATTTTAGACATATATAATTTTAATGCACGTAATACAAAGGTAAAAGTGCATGTGACGGACTTGTGGCTTTTTCTACCAGTCACTAATCGGTGGTACGGAGATAAGTTATTGACGGTACAGATAATGCACATATATATTTTGGATAAATTAGGATGGAGTTACATCTTTAAGTCCATCCTAATATTCTTAAAAATCACATAAAAGGTACTTGCAAACTTTATGAAGAATGAATTAAAAAAATCGAATGTCAATAACATAATAAACAAAATAAATGATAACTATCTGCATTTGCTTTTTTTAATATAACAGGCGTTTAGCAATATACAATAATATTAACTTATATGTATAGAAACTTTAACATGTTCCTGTGCGTCAAAGAAAGCTCATCTTTCAACAATCTGAGTCGTTAATTCGAGGATGAAGGTAGATCTTGCTAAATGCTCTTCTTGTGATCCCACTGCTAATACACACATCAGCTACAATACATAATACTCAAGCGATTCCATCAGCTCCAGGATGCAGATTCATTGAATCGTAATTTTTCACTAGCAGCGTCCGCTACCAAGCAACAAAATGTTGGAACAACATCTGAATGATTGTTATTATTTATTTCTTTTATCCATAGGTATATTAATTTTATTTCTATTTCTTTTAGTTCATTAAATATCAGATTATATTAAATTATACTACGATTTATATTCCTACTTTCTGTCATATTACTATGTAATATTATGTTATCTATGATTTTACTAAACAAATTGACACTTGTTTTTATTGCTCTTTTTCTTTGTTAACTATTTTACTTACCTTCAAATCGGTTGACGCTGAAAATCAGAGCTTTGTTCACTGAACATCGTTGACCTAAAAAAGGCAGAAGATATCGTTGGACAGTTAGTATATGACTTTGTCTGTATGTGCCTTCGCTTTTATTGATAAATATTATGAAATATAATGTATTATTTGAGATGTTTTTTATCCCTATCAATCATGTCCGGGCAAACGAAATAACGGGTTGAAGGTAATATTGATATAAAGTAGTCCACGCCGTGATTCGTGATTTTTAACTGAAGACAGAATTGATTTGACCTAACGAAGCTATTATCGTAAATTGGTCACTGCACTGCAGTGATCTAGACGTGTGATAGAACTAGTTGTTTCCCTTGGTTTCATACAGGGACCGTGTACATATATAACTCGTTCATATAGCACCCAGAAGCTGGGGCCGATCGCTAGTGTTGCACAAACTCCTTGACCTAAATATACAGCAGGAGGCAGCCACAGGTGCTGTCAGACTTTATCATCTTGGATTATGGGGTAAAAAACCATAACAGTTATCACACAACTATCCTGAACCAAACTTTCGACTACGAACCATTGATTGCTGCTCCATGTGATAGAACTCAAACTTATCATTCATTCAACAGAAAATACCAAATAAAAATGAAACCGGAGGATAGGGATTGGTCCCTTTCCTCAGGTTTCATTTGTATTTACTCTGCAGTAAATGTAGAGTAGCAGTAATGCATATATACAGATGGCTCCAAAACACAGACTGGTTCAAGAGCTTAATTTCGAACAGATTTCGCAGATTCGAACATGGATACGTCAGAGATCCACAAAAATACAAAACCAAAGATAGACCCAAATCACTGATTGTAAACAATCAAAGGCTGCAATTCCAATAACAAACTCACGACTCACAAAACGTGTATTAAACCTAAATAGGCAAAACCTCAAAATAATAATAAGGACAATAACGGGCCACTGTCCCTTATACAAACATGCTACAATAGGTGCTACAGTACACAATCGGTGCTACAGACAGTCCCCTTTGTCAGGGCTGTTTTG
The DNA here is from genome assembly GCF_030625045.1 of Achroia grisella. Lineage (NCBI taxonomy): Eukaryota > Metazoa > Arthropoda > Insecta > Lepidoptera > Pyralidae > Achroia > Achroia grisella. The sequence continues at coordinate 812,535 of NW_026712568.1, read as the reverse complement.
AAGCCGAAGAAACTTCCGCTCACGTAATCCTGGAGTGCGCAGGAGTGGCCACATAACGAATCCTCAGAATGGTGAGGTCGCTCCGCGAAGCCTATGAAGACACCAGGAGTCTTCTTCGCTTCTGGAAGGAGCTTAGCTGGCTACGTTAGTAGTCTCGGCTCTACAAGCACAACGGCCCAAATGAGAGGCTAATTGCGGAAAATGGAGTCTACATTATATTAGTGTTGCACAATAAAATAAAAGTAGATATTCGTATTTTCGTATGCTTACACTGTACCCATTATCTCAATAAATAGTAGGTTGTTATCATCATTTTCGTTATCTTTTCACTATTAAAGCCTATCGTACATTTATTCTTTAATGTCATAAAGAAACTGCCTATAATATCTCTACTGATACAAGCATTACCAGTTGGAGAAGTTAGTTTTATTTTATATAATTGAAATGACAAATAAACTAACGGTTAACCTGATAAGCTGGTAAATGGCAATCGTCACCTGTATACGTTCATCAACAATAGCAGTCAAATCACGTCATCATGAGAAGCCTGCATTGCCATTCTAAAGAACTAAAATGAAATGTCTCCTCACCTTGTAATTTCACTGCCATATCTCACCTTTCAACCGAAATACAACTAACAAGGCAATGTTTGCTGGGAACAATGGGTGAGACGGAGTTGCTATGCACAAACTCCGCCAATCTACCTGTGCATCTGTGTTTACTTTGTCACTTATTTATTCCGAATAATTAACATAGGTGTAAACATTATAAAAACACACTTGATTTGAATTTAATATAATTGACCACGTCTTTCTTAGCGGCAAATCTTTGCGTACAGAAATATATAATACATATATAATTAACTTGTAAATGGGCCGTATCTGTGTTACAAATTTCTTTTTTACTACAAAATTGAATCCGATCAATTTGTAAAAGCAAGAGGTTCTCGATTTGATATGTGTGATCTCTGAACGTTTTTTATACTTTTTTTTTATTAGATTTTGAAAATTCATGTCTTATTTTTGGAAGCCGGTGCTTATTGTGTTGATAGTGACATACAAATTTCACCAACATCTGACTAGTAATAAAGAAAGTAAATCAGATAAATAATGCCATTGTAGTTGATTTTCTTCGAGGTCTGAACACACATTAGGTTTATGTTAGGTTACTATGTAACTATTATATATAAATTCCTTTTATTGTACTGTGTGGTTTTATTAATTATAAAAAAGTGTGTATGTAAACAATGTGAGATAAGTAATATTACCATTTAGATCGTGCTTTCTCATTATTAGTTGCATAATTTCATAGCTGAGATAAATCTTTTATTGCCCTCCTCATCTACCTATCTTTGTGTTTATCAAAATAGATATTAGATTAGGTTTATGGTCTAATTCTGTAATACCTTGGTATATCCGTATAAGATAATTATTACAACCAGAGGGGGTTATGAATATCTATGATCATGAAAAGCTGTCTAGTACCTAAACATACCTACCTATATAGTTTGAAAAAAATAACATTACTAAGTCTTGTAGAACATTTTTCTTATATTAACTATACTTTTTATTCATAATGAACAAAGAGTACCTAAAGTTTAAAAATTGAGCAATATGGTGCAATAACATTACCCATTACAAAATGTTAGTGCCATCAGATGACCCTAATATTAAGGCTATTATATTATTTAATACGTCTATAATATTGTATACATATATTTATATATCTCAAGGGTAATAATTTCGTAAATCATACGGCTTACCATAATCAATTTCATTTGATTTATAAGTACCTAATATTAATTTTTGGACTCGCTAATGAAGAAGAAAAAAACAGTAAACAATAATAATTTATGATCAATTTCGATATAGGTATAATGCTTGTTGTGTTGTACCTTGACTTTTTAAAGCAATATCAGCTAGACGCAAATTTCGCGGTATCCTCGGTGCTCTGTACAAACCCATATTAAGTATTTTTACCTTAATATTTACGATATAACTATGTACGTTACAACATTCAAATTATACATCATTTTCCTCTTTTAATCAACCTACATCAACACTCGTAGGTACCACAACCAACTACAGAGTTTCATAGATAGAGACTTGTCTATAACATAAGGGAATCACAAATTATTCCCTTATGTTATAAACAAGTAATAGGAAGTAATATACGTCGGTACTTAACGGTATCATACGCCGGTTCCTTGCCACCGTCAACGTGCCAAGTCTACTTGAGCCGACTGGTATTGCAAGAGACGATGGCAAGAGGCCGGACGGTATGAGTTTGATTCCATGGAAGATGGGCCGGGTGCTGGTATGAGATGCAACCTATTCAGACACGCTGGCCCCATCCCATCTACATGGAACCAACAACAGAGCTAGTGCGGCGTGTGAAGCGGCTGAAAAAGCCAAAGCATGTAAATACAGGGGTCTAGGCTCCGAATATGATTTTCTCCCATTCGGTGTCGAGACCCTTAGTCCGTGGGGTCCTAGCGCTATAAGACTTTTCAAAGAAATAACGAAAAGGTTAGTCGACATTACAGAAGACCGAAGAACTGGCAGCTACCTTGGACAAAGAATTAGTCTAGCTATTCAAAGAGGGAACGCTGCCAGTATCTTCGTAACGTTGTGTAAAGGGACGCCTTTTAATAATATATTTTAGTTATTATTTTACTTTTTAATTTTAGGTTCTTAATTGTACAATTAAGTTATGTAAATAATACAATATATTACTAATTTTAATTGTTTGTCTAGCACTTCAAAATTTAATTTATTGTGTTTTTATCATTTTATACATAACTTTATATGTAACTGTATTAATATTACTATATTACTAATATTATAAATGCGAAAGTAATAGGTAGTAAATAGTTATAATTTGACTGTTTCACTTGCACTAGTATACAATCACTTATCATATTAATGATGTGACGACATGATAATACATTTGTATAATGTATTCGTATACTAATATGGGATAGTCAGCAGGAGACAATCTAGGGTGTTCGAATTTATTGTTCTCGTTTATAGAGATGGACAAACCTATTAAAATCACATTAATAAAATAATACTTTTTTAATAGGTTTGAATTACAACGAAACGACAAATATTCTAAAACAAATCAATGATGTCTACTCTAATTATTATGTGGTTTCAACAACAGTACTCGAAATGAGTAATGGGAACAGATACATGTTAAATGGCACTAAGCATATACTTTGTGTAATATTAATAGTGATCATAAGAAAGTTATAAATCTCACAGCTAAATTTGTTACTATTAAGATATAATTTATACTGTACGCTTAAATATTGCTAAACCAGCGTTAGATTTTTACATGGGTACGATCTTGGTATCCATAAGTATTTGATGTATATTTTACATACCTCTTAAAAATACATACATACCTAAAAGTCAGAGCTGCAGTAGAATCTATTCCGACTTTAAGTGAGACAAATCATATTTTCTTGAATATTTTTTTTCATGTACAGTGACCTAGATTATAAACAGTCTCCATTGCCTTAATTATTTCTATGCCTATGAAATACATTGCTTGAATAATCGCGTTGTTAGATAATAAAGCAATAAAAAACAATGGCAATATTGAACACGCACGATATATGATAAGATGCTGAAATTTATTTTAGCAAAATACATATCACTTTGAACACGTAGACGCTCCAAATTAAATTTATTTAAATAAAATATTTTATCATATAACGTGTATATAATGAGAATTTTGAAGTAGTAAAAGAAAAGTTAGTAGCCTGTGTCCACGAATTTCAGTAAATTCTACATAATAAGATTTACTTAGACTTCACTTATCAAGACATTATATTGAATCTTACAAAAATATCACAGATAACATGTTTGGGTCCCGCATCTGATTTTCAATAAATTTTAATACTGAATATTATAATTTCCTACGAAAAAGTATTAACAGTTCACTATTATGCCGTCGTAAACATATCTTGTGGTCTATTGCCACATTGCGCTTTTATCTGAATAGGTTTAGTAAATTTAAAAATATAGAGCTGCTAGACAGACATATTGTGTTGGAAGTAAGATTATAAGATACACAATATTTGTTTAAATTAATCACGTGAAAAGAGACTATGATGATTTGTAATTTTAGATATTGTACTACATATTTACATATTTTACATACTGTTCACGTGCTGGTCTCGTGAGTATTACTACAAATGCTGAGTATTTAAGATTTGTGGAAATTACCAACCATCGCTCGTTATAATGTTTGTAGTTGACGATCGTTTAAATAAAGAATTTTATTTTGTATAATATTTATTGCTTAATGTATCTACACCGACACCGATTGATGACCTCGATGATCTAGTAGTTTAGTACAACGCTATACTTCCGATGGTCGCGAGTTCGATTCCTCGCACGGACCAACAATTTTTTTTCATGATTATGATTATTCGTATGGGTCTAGATGTTTTTTAGGTATATATATATTTTTTTAACGATGATAATGGAATGGTACACTCGTCTGCGCTAACGGTTTATGCCGACCGGGCATCAGTGGAGGATGATAAGATGAGCATGAGGTTAGGTTAGTTAGGCAATCGTGACAAATTCACGAGGAATTTAACACGATGGTTTCCAGGGGAAACCATCTAACATGGTACATTGCTAGCAATGAGGTTATTAATTCAGATTACTAATAATCCCCTTCCCCTTCGTTTTGTATGTATGTATATTATATATGCATTTACAAAAAAATATTTAAGTATTTATATACGTAGTCTAGTATCAATTACACAAGCTCTGCTTACCATGGGACTAATGGCGGTGTGGTAATTGTACAGGGTTATTTATATATATTTCCATTCGTCAAATTGATAATAACACAATGCGATCTGTATTGCATTGTCTTATGTGGCAGGAACACAATCACTAATATAAAGCATACACAAATAATACATTAAATAATTAAACACATATGTAGTAGGTATGTATTAATGCTAGTAGACAATGTTACAAGACACAATGAATCAGAATGTTATCCAGACATTCAAATAAACTCCTCTCAATTTAAATTTTCTCCTAAATCGAATACATTTGTTAGACATTTGTTACAGTTTGTTAGTATTTTCATAATTCATAAATAAACAAAAAGTATACCATATACATGTGTCTAAATTTAAGTTTACAGTGTTTAAATTGACTTTAATATGCCATACAAAATAGTAGAAAATTAATACATTTAAATAATATATTTATATACTGTTCAAGCTGATAAATTCTATGAACAACCCTAATATCTTTACAAGACTTCAATGAGTGGACGTTCTCCTTTCCTTCGTATTTTCTTACCTACCTGTACCTTTTTGTACTTATTGTTTTGATGGTAATATTTAGTTTTTAATAGTAATAATGACCATTACCATTTACCGTATGGTAATTAGCGTGATACCATTCCTGCATTGTCATTCCGGAGGCTTAAATATTACAGCTCTTATCCTCTCCTTCGGTCGATCCCCGGTCTGTCCCCGAAATTACGACGACCTGAGCCAAGGTTCGAACCCCTAACGGTGCCCTCAGACTAAAGTCGCATCCGTCAGGCGGTAATTGGCCTTCAGCCACTTCATAGTTCTTCCGCTGGTTTGGAGTGACATCTGCACTAGTCCCCTGTCATCCGGTGACGCTGTAAAGGCCAACTGCGGGCAACAGCATGAGAGTAGTCCGAAAAAAAGGCTATTCTCCTATAATTTCACTGTCTTACTTCCCTATTCATCTGAAATGCTTAACTTACACATTAAATTGCTTGGTGTTCGAAATAATCGAGACAACATTTCACAAAGTCTACCTGGGTAAAATTATATTGAGTATACAAGTAAAGAATTCGAAGGCAGTTACGAATCAGTCTGCGGCCTTGAGATAAATTGTGCCTAATATACTATTTAGTGTATAAATAATGATTGAAATATTCATTTCCGTATTGACGATGTACCAATTGAGACAGGCGTTAGTCTGTCGCCACTCAATTGGCTGTATTCGTAAATTAAACAGGGCCTTCTGTTATTTAATTCTGTACATCTATAATATTGCGGATTGTATCTTAGTGATTTGCATTTTTTAAGAAAATGTCTATAGCTTAATAGGTGTTGTAAAAATGTATTAAATATGGTTATTAGTTTATGTCACCTCCATGATAAGCAATGCATGAAATATCAGTCGTACAACATTAATCCAAAACTCTGTACCCCTAATTAATTACTTATTACTCTTATTTTACTTTCAGCTATTCTCTTTACCTACAAGGTTGGTCTGCAACTTCGTGACCGCAGTACAGTATTGATTCTAAACAAATTAAATTAAATTAATAAAATTTAAAATTTAGTTTAACACTAAATACCTATTAGTGTAAATTACACCCAAATTGTTTAAACTGTTTCTATGATTAGCGCGCAAATATGCTCAGACATAATGAAGAACATCTAAAAATATTTAGTTTGGGTGGGTATAAAGTAACTATAGTTTTACCCATATTTATTTCATACAATGATCAGTTTTATTATAGGTATAATAAATTTTTAACAATAAATTTTACATGAAATTACTACCTTTGTAAACGTATTTACCTTCTACTTTTTAGTCCCGTCGTATTTTTATACACTTTATATCATTTATAGAGCTATTATAGTACTATATAATAATGACACCGTCATGGGCAGTTTCTTTTAGGGAATTAGAATGGGAAGCATGATAACTGCCGAGCAGGAAGTAAGCGATAAACGCCGCCGAAATCCATGAAAAGCACTACGGACATTAGGTACGTCATCTTGTGAAACCTCTGATGAGTTGTCACTCTAGAGTACTGTGACTTCTTATACTATAATTTTTGTATCTTTACCTTTTATAGAATTTGTATGCATTTTTTTATGTAACTGTGGTGATTGTCTACTTAGTAATAAGTGGCAACCATGGCTATATACATGAAAAAAGCCACAGCCGTCAAGTTATCATTTGACGGCCTAGTACCCCTACTACTGTATACATAGAAAACACCCAGACCGATACAAACACCCATACTCATGAATACAAATGTTTGTATCTACCGTGCAAATAATCCAACTCACGACCATCGGAAGTAAAGCGGTGTGCTAAATCTCTGGACCACCGGGGCCGTCAATGTATCTATCACATAGCTCAAGTTTAGATCCCATAAACGCATACACAATGTAGTATTGTAACCACACAGATTTAATATAGTATTTTGACACTAACACACACACAGAATTTTATAATCTTATTATAATCGTAACTGTACAGTTGTGCTGTACAGTTACGATTATAATAAAATTATGAGACATTGATCACATGTATTAAATATTAAAAGTCTATCCTCTACATAATATTAAGCAATTTACGGTTTAACTGTGTGCTACAAAACAGATTAATAGAGAAAAAACAACATTGTAAAAACTCACTTTTGTTATAAAATAATATGTAACAAAAGAGAGAGCGTTGCTCTCATTTGGTATGAAATATACACTAAAATCCTCATTTTTGCTTTTAGAAGGTACTTTCTATTGACTCCCAATAATATATTGATAAATCACCTTAATTATGGTACATTTTTAACTCACTATGCTCTCTTATAGTATGACATAATATTTCTTCATTGTTCTGCACCGAGTTAAATAATGAACTGACTACTAACATATGTTTTTAGTAAAACATGTGGTCAAAGTCAAATTTGGCTATACTAATATGATTCATGTTACATTGTACATAGGTATCAGACATGTACTGAAATTAAATTACACTGTCTCGTTACCAAGCGTCGATCAATAAACATTTAAAGTGCCTCGCTCGCTTCACAAGCATTATTAAGTGATGCTTAAGTCTTTTTTTTATAAGAGTATTGTTCAAACTCCAATTTAGTTTGTCTATACATACATATGTGAACTCAATAAATCCTCAATATTTTCGATTCATAATAACATTCCTTTAGACGATTTAAAAAAAAAATGTAAAATTGCGTCACAGTTAACATACGCAGTCGTTGTATACATACGGTAATATACTGATACGAAGTACTAAAGTTATTAAAGACTGCAAGTAACTGCTAACATATTTAAGATGATATAACTCATTCATTTGATAAAGACGCTGGCATTCAAGTCAGTACGTGAAAGATTCAGCACGTCGCTGAATTCGTCTTAGATCTCCATTGGAGGCACACGTTTTCACTGGTGTGCGGGAGAATAAAAAATATTATTTTTATTAAAATAATTTAACATCAATATGACGGCTGAAAAAAAAAATGAAAAAAAGTAAGTACATTATTAATGTGCCCTGCGATATTTTTCTAATTTCAATGCTTAGGCGACATACTCGTAATCATTAATATACAATTTAGGTTATTAAATATTGCGACAATTTGTTACAATATAGTAATAATTTAGTTGTTGTTTTATTATTTGATGATGTCATATTATTTAACTTTCGTGCCTTATTATAAAAAACATTTTAAAAATTATATGCTTATTTTTTTAATTGTGCAATTTGCGAATCTCAGTGCGTTCACACATAATTGTAATTTCATATATTTTTATGCCACATACGTACATAATAATAAACAAAATAATACAGGATTTAAAATAGTTTAGTTGTCTACTATATTAAATGTTTTTGTCTTTGTGTGTATGTATTTGAAGCAATAAATTAATTTGAATGAAAGTGTATAAATTATATTTTTTTTTTATTTAGTTAATGGTGTTAATCTTGTTGTCATACTAAACAGGTACATTTTGGGCAATGTACTCGATCTACAGTCAATACAAAAATTTCTGAATACTTTTTTAATATTAATTTTAACTAAAATGTTTCTTTTTACATAGGTATAAATAGTAAACAATTAGAATTTACTACTAAGTTTTTGAACAAAGTATATTTAACTAGAAAGTTTGAGTTGTGGTTGCGTGAGAAATTATAAAGTGCGTCAAAGTGCTAAATATATTCTTATATTCTGGAAGTGAGAGAACTTGCTCCCATTTTAATTCTACGTGTGGGATAAAATAACAGTTTCATTTGGCGTAAGAAATAGTGGTAACCATTTAGGTATTGCATGACCTATTTATTGTCATCAATTATGTTTAAAATATTTACTTACCGTGGTCGATTATATTATTTATAGTATGCGACAAGAACTTATACCAACCAACGACAGGAAGGACTAAAACTAGTCCAAAATACTACATAAACTGCAAATATACATTAAAAAACCAAATTATTATTTTAAACTACATCATTTATGTAACTTGGATACCAATTCGTTTATTAAACATCATTATTACTGTTCCCTAATGGGAATACAAATGTATCTATTAATGATACATAATAATATTGTGACCTGGTGAAATATTGAAATAAGTTACGGCTTTGACACTACATCATTTGAATACTCTACATATTAAAGTTGTGTAGTGTTAAAACTAGAGAACATATGATATCTACATATACATAATCATTTTATTTCCAGTAAAAGTGTATATATCCCGTAAACTTAGATTATCTGTCAACGTTAAAAAACACATAATATTGTGTGTTTCTGAATCATTATAATTATCCATAAACCTAAAATATTGAATAATTCATAATTTTATTTTGTTGTTATTTCTATGAATTATTTAGGGGAAGCATTTAAATATATATTGGATTTTAATTTGAATGTACTATTTATAAAAAAATATATATACAATACGACATTTTCAAGAACTGGATAGACTAGACAATCAAATATTGATATAAATATTGTATACATACTCATAACTACGTATAATCATCATTACATATTATAAAACAAAGTCGCTGTTGCTGTCTGTCCGTCCCTATGTATGCTTAAATCTTTAAAACTACGCTACGGATTTTGAAGCGGTTTTTTTAATAGATGGAGTGATTGAAGAGGAAGGTATATATATATAATACTTGTACACCCGTGCGAAGCCGGGGCGAGTAGCTAGTATCATATAAATTAGGAATAAATTGTGGTTCTAGGTAAATTCTAGTAAGCGTGATGATAATTAATTCTGTTTCAATCTAAACCACCAAATTACCCGACAGGGATTCCTCCTACCATATACACTTTCTTTCAATTTCACATTATTTTCATTCTTTCAATAATTAAGCTATTATTATTTACAGAAAACCAGTTGAAAATACCGAACCTCCTATATCTTTTTTTCAAATAGTAAGTATTGCTTTTTCAAAATATATTATGATCAGTGTAGGTACTATTTATTTCAATAGGTACATAATACTCAATATACATATTATTAATACGAATACAGGCATTCATTGAAATTTATCAAAATGATTCATCATTTAATGTCATAAAATAAAATTATTGTTTATCATACTGACATATAATGACCATATTCAGTCCAGATTACTTCATTAATATATTTAAATTAAAGTTAAGATTACAAATAATTTACTTGTGTGATGTAATGAATAATGTTGCTGTATCTATTCGTCAAACTTGATAAAAGTAGTTGCCATTTGCAGTAATACCTACTCTATTAGGTGGGTCGAATTGATTATTTTTTATACACACGTGACTCATGTTCTACATAGAACACAACACAATCATTTTGGTCTATAAATTTACTTTTAATTAAGTAATGTTAAATCTAATATTTTGTCTCCCCAATGAATAAATAAGAAATAATATTAATTATAAATTAATACATTGGCATATCACATAACACTATCTTATCGCAAACTGAATGGAGTCTTATGGGTATCTAAACCTCCACCACTAACAGCATAATATATGTATTATCCTAGTACCGTTTTCTGGATTTCATTTCGGCTTTAACAGTAACAGAAGAATATGCAATATAATAATAAAACTAAACGGCTTATACGCCGTTTAGTTTTATAGAAAATTGTCATTTAACTCTATATCTAAATGCCTCATGACTCCTATGAATTCAATATCCCTGAAGTACACAGTGTCGTCTCGAGGCATTTTAAATAACTCTCTTCAGGGTTTTACCATTTTCCTGTTCAGTTCCGATACGCGACATGGACAGAACGGCTGGCCACTTTCCTGGGGGTAATTTTCGGACTCCTCAGTGGAGGCGGTGTGGGGTACAACTTGGTACAGTTCGGAGAGCTGAGCACTGCTTTTGTAGAAAGAACGACATACGAACAGGGTCTCAAGAGTTACTTGCCGTTGACGCGGTTGTTCGGAGGCGGTCAGATACTGTAAGTGAAATTTAATTTTTATTAATATTTTAAATGTGTAGTCCATTTAAATTTATTTTAAGAAAAACAGTTATCAAATCCCGATATTGAAGACATAACTGAAAACGAACGAACGCAACGTAGTGAACGCAAGTGTAGACTATTCAGAAATGTTTTACTAGTAACACTTGATATATACTCGGATTTGCTCTCATGTAATCTTATAGGTATCTTCTTTTTTTCCTAGTGAAATATGATTTTTAAACTTTATTACGGCTATTCATCAAGATGCACATATTTTTTAGACAAAATACTTAGTAATTAGATTAGCTTATATAAAGAGCTATATTTTAATAATTAATTAATAATGAGATCCATGTGCTACGCAATCTCATACAATAGGTAAATGGGTCAAACCTATATCTTGTTTCGATTGATCGATACTGATAAAATACCAGTATGTACACTAATAGAGTAGATTCTGTACTGATGACGTACATACGACGTATACAATTTACCAGTAGATATATAGTAGACCACGGCAAAATATAACAATTGAATATTTTTCAGTTTAGATTTTATGTGCGAAATACAATATGTTCTGTATAAATTTTAGATGTGACCGTGGTATATATAAAAATAATATATCATAACACCTGTTATATATATATATATATATATATATATATATATATATATATATTATAGGGTAGTAAGAGGGTTGTCACCAATTCGCTGAGTATATTTGAATTCAATGTGGCAGGGTCAAAGCCCACAGCTGTCTCGTATTTTAGTTTAGTTAATTATCGGTGTTACGATTACCAGAGAGTCAACCAGAAATTTAAATTGCGCACATTTTCGTATCTGCAGTATTCGAGCTCATGGCTTTTTGGGATAAGTCTTAGTAGTACACCATTGGGCTAGTTAATTAAAAAGAAACATAACATTTGGTATTTTATCGTAGGTCTGCGATATTTTAAAGCATACAAGGTAATTATTGTGGTGTAACGATAAGGTTTAAATTCTAGCCCAGTAAATTTCAACCAGTTCTTAATATTTCAGAGTGAATGCAACCTATAAACAGCATTTAGAGGCATTAGTAGATGATGGTAAAGCGATGTGCGCAGGGATGTTCGCAAGTATTGCCATCTCGCTCATATTTTGCATGCTGTCCACAGCGTTGGTGAGCTGGAGTGCATTACGACAGGTAACCTATACTAAGATCATTTAAAAATTTTGTCACTAATATAATTTTATGCCAAATTACGATGACCTGAGCCGAGGTTCGAACCCCTAGTGTTGCCCTCAGACTAAAGTCGTATCGTCAGGCAGGAGTTGGCCTTCAGCCGCTCCGCTCCAGCAAGTCATTCCGCAGGTTTGGAGTGCCATCTGCACTCGCCCCTAACGTCCGGTGTAGCTGTAACGGCCAACATTAGAGTAGTACAAAAAAAAATAATTTTATACTTACGCATATATGAGTAGGATTGAGCAATTAATCTAAAAAGGGTACTTCAAGCTATATGTCAGTAATAGTATTCATGAAATTAATCATAATTTCTCCAGAAGAATAGAGAATTAAAAATAAAAAAGCTACATACTAAATGCATGGTAACATGATCATTTTAGTACCTACGAAAAATTATAATAGTATACCTTAGAATTTCATTATTTACTTTAATAGAAATCGAAATCATAATTAAAGACTACTGCTTTAAGTGGTATGTATATACATATAAGTGAGTCTCTTTATATAGTTTTTGTCCCAAAGTACAATGGTTACGCGTAACAGTAAATAAAGTCAATTGCCTTAATTGTTAAAGACCTTGGTACTGATTGAGTCGAGAAGTATCACGCTATATACAAAAATATCTGATATTTATTAATTCATGTTTGACTAAGCAACAGCTGTAAAATACAAAAGTATTACTGAGTAATAATATATAACTATCTACCACAAAATATAAATACGCTTAAAATATACTCTTCTACACTTACTTTTTTAATTTATTTTTAAATAAACGGAGTGTGATTTATCCATGTTTGTATATTTTTTAGATAACTAGAATACGAATGCAGTTCCTTACTGCTGTTTTTCGCCAAGATATGGCATGGTACGATACAGACTCTGAATTTAACTTGGCTTCTACAATGTCTGAGTAAGTATTGGATACACGACACATGTATCTAACAGAATCTCCAGAACCTTATGAACATTAAAATTATGAAAAAGAATGCTACGAGTTTATTCTCGCCTAAATTTGTTGGTACCTACAACGTTATAAAATATATTTTTTTATATACATATGCAAAATTGTTAAACTTCAATACAGAATATTCATTAAAACTATTTTTTTGTATTCTAATATAATATCTATATTCTTATAGTTACTGAAATAAATTTATATGAAATTTCTTCATGTATGTCATAACTCACTCTATTAACACTCAGACTAAAAGTAAATAAGTGTCTACTTATAAAGTTTTATCACGTTATGTTAGTGTAAGATAAATTTAATACATTTAAGACACATTTGTTTTTTAATATAACAATACCCCTAATTTTCTTTAGTAACATGATGAAGTTGAAGGAAGGCATGGGTGAAAAATTGTCAGTTGTTGGAAATTTAGTGGGCACCGCCATCATTTGCATCTGTGCCGCTTTTCCTCTTGGCTGGGAACTGACTCTCGCTTGTATCACCGTTGTACCGTTCTCTATAGGAGCTTCTGTAATCCTGTCTAAAGTAAGTACATCCACGTTGGGAGCTATTGAATACGAACCAAAACGTACAAATAGTGACATCTACATAGATTAACATATTGTCACGATTTTTATCCCAGAAACAAATGTCGATGATGCGGTGAACAACACTTCGGCATGCCTACTAATCACTGTGTTTATTGGCACCGCAATGTGGCACCTAAATGGAGAGTTATTTAGAAATGTGAATTGACATCCAAAGATATTTTATTGGTATCGGCCAGATTTGAACTGACGTCCCCTTGGTTGTAATTCAGAGTAGTAAACTATTAAGCCACGGCGAGTCACTCTCAACTTTCGACTGATTAAATATATATTGATGAAATCTTTGAGACTTTTTATTGTATTTTTATTAGTATTTTTTTAATGTACTTTCTTCTATATAGAAGGCAAGTGTTTATTATTATATTATAGTGCATTCGATTCTAAATTTTCATTAAGAAATATTTGAAACTGTATTGTGTTCTAAATTTAATAGAAAAACTGGCCACTACATAAGTTCGTATATAAATATATCATTTATAGCTTTTTATATCAAAACAGAGTACCTCTAGTAAGTAGTATACTGTGTATTTAATTATAAATAACATTGTGATATAATAATCAGATAATGGCTCTATTAGAAATTCTAAAACGTTCCAACTCTGAGAATTGCGAATACAATATCTTTATGTACATTGTCAATTAAACAGATTATTGCTCTTGATAAAACTTTGTGTTTATTGTTTTGGTAAATAGAGATTAAAACCTTTTACACAGTTGTAGTTGATTGGACTGCTTATCAGTATTTCCAACATTTTCCTACAATAAGAATTATCTCATGTAGGTATAATAAAAACATGTAATGATTATTGCTGTTAAAGTTCTTTCTTATTATATTTTTTTAATAAACCCTTACTATCGACCATCAGACAACAACTGGCTTAACTTTCCCTACTACAGTGTACAATACTTGTAAAGTATAAAACAATAAGTAGGTATAGTATATATGTTGTACCATTTATTTTTCTACCATCGTATTAATATTATAACCGCGAAACATTGTAAGTATGGATGGATGTTTGTTACTCTTTTGCTAAAACTACTGAATTTTGATAAAACTTTACCGAATGTAGCTTATATTATCAGTATAATATATACCTAAGCTATAAATTTCCTCGAAACCACGGGCACAGCTAGTTTGAAATAAATACGTCGCGGAAATTCTGAATACATCTGCCATTTAAGATTGCTGATAGACACAAATAATTTATTACCAACAAATAAATTATCTCCAGCACATAGATTATAATTTGTGTTGTAAGTAAATATATTGAAATATATTATAGCTCAACTTAATTAATGTAATAAAAATAATATACTATTCTTTTTCAGTATCAAATAAATTCTTCCATCAGAGAAATGGAATCGTACAGTCAGGCTGGTAAACAAGCTGAACAGGTGCTTAAGTCTGTTAGGACCATTGTTGCTTTTGGTGGGGAGAGCAAAGAAATTGAAAGGTATTTTTATTTTATTGGTATTATTATTATATAGGAACAAGAATCGTTCTTAATATATCTTATAGATAAAATTCTCGTGTCACAATATTACCGTACTCCTCCAAAACGGCTTAACCGATTTTTAAATATATGTTCAGTAGGTCTGAGAATCGCTTACCATTTTTAATTTCCCTAAGTTATAAGGGTTATCCACCCCTAATATTTTGGCCAATTTATTATAATATGGCATTAAAAATACATACAACCCTAAAATTTCACCATTCTATCACCAACTCCTATTTTTTAATAGCGATTTTAAGTTATATGGCAAAACAACGTTTGCGGGGTCAGCTAGTAGTTTTATAATATCATGTTAACTTATTTACTACGTTGCATTTTCATAATAAAACTTATCAACAGATACAGAAGGTTGTTGGAGCCTGCAGAGCGTTATGGACGTAAACGAGGCCTTTACACTGGTCTCGGAACAGGTTTCAACTGGGTTCTTACTTACTCACTGAATGCTATAGGACTTACCTATGGAACCAGGCTGGTCATACAAGACAAGGATAAAGATATAGATGACAGGATATATGTGGTTGGAGTAATTTTCAGTGTAAGTTATAAGCTCATTTACCCACTCGATAAGTACTTTATTTATTAACTACAGGCTGGTGTTCCCTAATTCATTTGTGTTGAATTAATAATACTAAAGCATTAATCAGATCAGTACTATATCCCACTTGAGTTATTATTATTTTCTTTACAAATTTTCATCGCTATTTCTTACATGAAGATATTATTTACATGAAAGTGGCATGTATATTGTATGTCTATAAAATAGATTAAATTAGTTCTGTGGTTTAAAAGGTCACAAACTGACAGGAAGACTTTCATATTTATAATATTAATATAGTTATTAGAATGCTCATAGTTTATCCAAATAGTATACGCCACGCTTTTTCATAATAATATATAAATTATTATATTTTTATAAAGTGATCTTAATCGTAATTTTTTTGTACCTACTTGTATCTCGTATCTGGTGGCATCACTGAAAACAGCGCTATGGTATAATGTATACTACAGTATAAATGCTGAGTGGGAGCAGTGTTAGCATTCAGCGTCACGAGTATGTTTTTGCTTTTAAGTTGTATAGTAATGTTATTGTGGTTAATAATACTGATGTAATGCTGAATAAATGTTTTTATTATTATAATTATATTTATTGTTCACAGATCATGTACAGCGTATACATGGCGACACAATCAATTACATTTTGCGTTCCGCATGCCGAGGTATTTGCTTCAGCCCGTGGAGCGGCTGCCAGTATTTTTCATATTCTGGACAGGATACCCAAAATAGACAGTCTTTCCAAAAAAGGATCTGCCCCTCGTCGTGTTATAGGGGAAATATCATTAGACGATGTCTACTTTAATTATCCATCACGACCTGATGTTAAAGTAAGTATGAATCTGAAATATTTCACGGAGTTCTCCTCTCCCACGTTTATTTTGAACAAGCAGGCTTTACGAACATCGTTTTGTATTGAAAGGGATTATTATCCCTCTATACTCTATTGAGTATATATAATATAATAAAGGAAGATATAACAGGGAAATTGATGGATTTGTACATAATAAGTTAATGAAGTCACAGGAAGTTACCACAGTCGTCACATGAACATGAGATTTTTATGTTACTACTTACGTATAAGCGACGATGTAACTTTAAGCAAAATAAAAATTGATAATTTGTATATATTGTGTATTGATTTTGTTATATGAATAGAACAAAAGAAAATATAATTATTCCAGATTCTGAAAGGATTTTCGCTTCACATCAAGGCAGGAGAATGTGTTGCTTTAGTTGGTTCATCTGGCTGCGGAAAATCAACTATATTACAGCTACTCCAGAGATTATACGATCCACACTCAGGCGCCGTTAAACTTGATGGAAAAGATGTAAAAAATCTAAACTTAAGTTGGCTGAGATCTTCACTAGGTACGTTATTAAAATATTTGTGTTGTGTTGAACCGCTAGATCATCAAAGCATTCACACATATATGAGGTATGCGTATTTAGGTATGTCTCATTAGCAATCGTTACAATTAGATAAAAGAAAATAACTATTAAAAAGTATATAAGTTAATATTTAAAATTTTTAGAATTATTAATGGCAGGTATAATAACGAATTACAAAACAATTTTTCAGGTGTGGTAGGTCAAGAACCAGTATTATTCAGGGGAACAATTCACGAAAACATTGCTATAGGTTGTCCTGAAGCCACCCGAGAAGAGGTTCAAAGGGTAGCTGAAATGGCATATGCTCATGACTTCATTACTCATTTGACTAACGTTAGTATAATTACAAATAATTATCTACACAATGACATAATGTCATGTTTACCTATACATAGATTTACTGTTGCATAGTCACGCCAAAAAGTCTTAAATAACTTATTTTTCATATTTTAAAAATATTCATCTTATTATGTTACCTATAAAAAATGTTTAAATTATGTGTCACTACATAATATTGCACATATTACTGCATAAAATACTGGAAAAATATTTTATTATTTTTTCAAATATGTAACTAACATTTTTTTTTATCGATGTAGAATTATCCTCGTACGCTACAAAATTCGCGACAGTATTTTTATATAATAAATAAATATAATTGTTGACAGGGATATGACACAGTGATCGGAGAACGTGGTGCTTCTCTTTCTGGTGGGCAGAAACAACGTATTGCCATTGCCAGATCTTTGATACGCGAACCGGCTGTATTGCTGTTAGATGAAGCCACATCCGCTTTAGATCCTCATTCAGAGAGACAAGTACAAGCAGCTTTGGACAGGGCTAGTGTAGGAAGAACAACTATTATTGTCTCTCACAGGTAAATGTTAACTTCATTAGGTTCAACAGTATGTTATTGTTATGTATTTCGTTTATGGGGTGAAATAATTTGTTTTTAGTCAGTACATAGAAAATACAAATATACCTACTAAATGTGATAGGTATATTTAGTAGGAAAATAGTAATCGACTTTTACTTTATTCCTAGACTATCTACAATTGTCAACGCCGACCGAATCATTTGCATGGATCAAGGATGCATAGTCGAAAGTGGCACACACGATGAACTCATGAAAGCAAAAGGTATGACATAATTAAACCCTGTCTAGTAGACAGTGGTTTACCAACCAAAAAACTAGTACGAGTAATAAATTCTATGGTTGCTATTTCAATACCCGCAATACAAAACAAATATTTGTATTCAAAAGTATATCTGTTTGAATTAATTTGAGTAGTGTATGAAAAAAATATAATGTCCTATTATATATTCCACATAATCTTCGAAATTAATTAGATCTTTGGATATAGATTTGTAAAAAATAATATAAAATGAAATGTGGTATTTCTGCATTCTTTTTATATTGACTTGCCACCTAACACACATACGGCTCGTATAATGGTAAACGGTTACTGTAGCTTATGAACCATTAGGGGTGCCACGTGCGCTTTGTCGCCTCTAAAAGAAGTTTGAAGTTACACTTACATTATCACTTGTATTTATAAATTTAATTAAATATATGTTTTATTACAGGATTTTACTTCAAGCTTGTAACTACTGGCAATGATAACCAAGAGCCAGATGTCATAGAGACCTTGCCTGAAGAGACCGCTGGAGAAGAAGTAGCGGAAGTGCCTATTGCACCTCGTCACGATGTTAAGCGACGATCCAATAGAAGAGTGCACAGACACCACTCACTGAAAAGGGGTAGGTTTATTTAAACCTAGCAGATTCTGTGACTTCACATTCGTGGTATTCGGAATATCTATAGTACTTTATACTTTTATGAATTGATTCGAATAAAACACCTCGGCCTCGGTAGTCTATATTATAGCACACCATCTTACTTCCGATAGTAGCGGGTTTTATTCCTCGAACGTTGCAAACATCATAAGTATGATTGTTTGTATCGATCTGATTGTTTTTTATATATGTTATGTATATATTTACAAGACAAAAAATAAGTATTTATATCAATTGTCTAGTACCCACAACACAAGCTTTGCTTAGCCTGTGACTTTATGGCGTTGTTTGATTGTCCTGATATATTATTATTAAAACAAATATCTAAAGTTATGAAAAACGTGCTAAAATATATTAGTAAGAACCACATTCAAATTCGTTAGTTAAACCCAGAGTAACAAGAAACGAACCCGTCACCCTCTCTCGGATTAGTTTTAGTATATAATATTATGTTATCTGTGGTTTTAGCTTGTCATCTCTTCCATCATCATACAGAGATATATATGGGCACAAAAAGTTTTTTCCACACTGGCCTATTTAGCCATGTATTTGTGGATATTATTTATTCATTATAAATTTATGTGTTCTTATCAGAATCGCACGATTGGATGACACCACGCGGTTCAATCAGCTCCGTCATGTCCACCGGCTTACAGAACTTCGTGTACAACGCTGATTTTGAAGAAGAACCGGAAAAAGACGAAGACGATGTGAGTTATTCATTACAATAGGTTAATACAAGTGATCACGGGTCATTGAGTGATGAGTACATATATAATTTTGCTCTATTAATGCTTATCGCAGTATTATAGTATAATTGATCTCTAAATTTAAAAATATATAATACTATATGTATTACCAATTATTAATTAAAATATATTGTATTATATTTACACAACTTTCTATTTGTTATGTTCATAAGGTAAATGTAATTGAATTTATAATTTGTAAATACATATATTTGTCATTGTCAGTCTACTAATTCAAAAATTTAAAGCTTACTTATCTATAGAAAGAAAGCGATCATAAAAATACATATACTGTATTTCTTTGGAAAGTATTTTAATGTGATTCTTTCTAGGAAGTGAAATCTATAAGCGATTGGCAGCTTTTGAAACTGAACGGGCCAGAATGGCTGTTGCTAACGGTGGGCTCGATAGCCGCCTTCCTGCAAGGCGCTTGTTTTCCAGTATTTGCACTTCTCTTTGGTTATACCAGTGGTGTAAGTTATTTTTGTACAACTATTATACATTTATTTTGTTTATATTAGATAATACGTACTGATTAATATACTCAGGAGTCTGCGTGATAAGAGCGCAATTGTACGACAAAGAAAAACTTTGCGTGTCAATTTCTATTATGGAAATGAAACATAAATGCACATTCAATGCCACTTTGGATTTAAATATACCAAACCGGTCATTCACAAGAATGACGGAAATATCTCTACTTCTACTACTACTTCATATTGCATATCTGTCGTAAGTATAGCGGCTGGGTACTGAAATAAAAAACTTTTCTTTTTCTTGCAGATATTCGCGCAGAGTGATAGTGCTGAAATAATCTACCAAGCGGATCTGTATTCGGGATTGTTTGTTGTAATAGCGGCAGTGGCCGGCATCGCCATGTGCCTACAAGGTACAACGTTCACTTACGCAGGCCTAAAGATGACCACGCGCCTTCGGTATCAATACTTCGCTGCACTTTTGAGTCAGGTATTGTATAATATGTAGCCGCAGTACAGCATACCTATCCAATTTCGAATCCATTTTGGCATTGAACATCTTGATTACAATTTTCTTATATAGTTGGTTCAGATTTTCGATCATGGTCTATAAGACCTTTCTCGTCATTTTTATGCCTTTTTACTCATTTCCATTAATTAAAACCCAAGTAAGCCCTTTTATTTTTACACTTTCCTTTGACAGCAATGTAATAATACGCAATATGTAAATATTTTGGTCTATATAATTAGGAGATCGGGTTCTTCGACAAAACGACCAATGCCGTTGGAGCGTTATGCTCCCGTCTTAGCGGTGATGCTGCTGAAGTACAAGGCGCCACAGGACTGCGCATAGGACTGATTCTTCAGGGCTTGAGCTCCGTTGTTGTTGGATTCATTATGGCTATCAGCTTCAACTGGAAACTTACGTTGGTTGGGACGGCTTTCTTGCCTCTTGTAAGTTTCATTTTGTCTTTAACGAAATTAAGTCTTGACGATGCACACAAATATATTTTTTTTAAGTAGATATATCTGACGTATATTATTGTATTGGCTATAACTTTCAAGTTGATTTCACCTTCCATTTTAAAGGGTTACCTGTAAATTAGATGAGGATATTAACCTATAACCGATATATTAAAATATTAAATCGTTTTTTACATTAATCTGAAAGTCAGAATGTGCAGTCACAAATGTATCTTTCTTACAGATGGTAGGCAGTATATGGTTAGAAGGAATAGTATCCCAAAAGTCTCAATCTAACGAACGCGAAGCCATGGAAACAGCTACTACTGTTGCCACCGAAGCTGTTATAAGCATTAGAACAGTGCAAAGTCTAGGTATTAATTGATACATTATTAGTACTTGAACATTATCACAACATGAAGATTTAAGTTTTAAGACTAATTGTGTTCTCCACAGGTGTAGAGCATGTTTTCCTGGAAAAGTTCAAAGAGGCATTGGACGACTCGTGCGTAGCCGTCAGCAGGAAAACCCGTTGGCGAGGTCTAGTATTGGGCTTAGGAACTTATGTGCCATTCCTGTCATTTTGCAGTGCCACAGTCTATGGTGCAGTGCTTGTTGCGAGGGAAGGTGTCGAGTACAAGACTGTACTACTGTAAGTATTATTCTATTTATTGTTATTTCGCTCTCGTGGAGTTAAAACTTGTATAATTTTTGTATACGTTTTATTTGCCATATCCATATAATATAAAACCCATAATAATTTGCTGACTTATGCAAGAACACCTGATGTATAACTAATATTATAAATACGAAAGTGATTCGTGCAATGATGGCTGGCTCATCCGTCATACTTGTGAACGGGTGCTACTTGTGAATGGCCTGTTTGGGTTACGGACACTGATTACATTATTTTAACAAAATGCAAATGAAATAGTATATCCCATTGAAATGTCGAGAGTGGTAAATAATTTTATTTACCATAAAATTATTTGTGTTAAAACCTGTTTATTGAGTTTCAATTATTGATATGCATATACATTTATTAATTAATAATAATTTTGTTTGTCAGGGTTAATGAAGCTATAATGTATGGAGCATATATGTTGGGCCAGTCGTTAGTATATGCACCAAGCTTTAATTCAGCTAAAGCGTGTGGTGCCAGAATCCTTTCGGTTATCAACAGACAGCCTAAGGTCAGGACTGAAAACGGAGTCAGGGACAAGAAAGACTGGGTTAGTTAATTTAAATTTTCTATAAATTTTCAAGGGGCGAGTGACCTTGATACTTTCCATTAAGTTCACATTTACTACCACATTATTTGAAGTTATTGATAGTGTATACAATAGGCGGGTTTCACAGAATATAATATAATATTCTGTAATACCCTATATCTACCTGCTGTTAAATCTTACTTATTCCACAGGGCAAATTCATACCCAATCATCACATTACACAAAATAATTTACTTAATCACCTGGTAAATTATACAATAACTACTACAAATACATATGAACGTGTTTCCATTTACGTAACAAAATAATTGAGTATGTTTTATCAAATTGCATTATACAATGATACCTATCTTGTATAATTAATAAAATTTGGATTGGCAAACGTTTTAATTATCTATATTCTAATATCCCCAGAGAGTATTAAATAATTTAGGCGAAATATAAAAGAATAGTTGGTACACTTCTGAATAAACCTAATAAACGAATATACACAAAAAATGATGTCTTTGTTTATATTAATATTGAGATAATCTGGCAGATTGCGAGTGGCAGCTTCAGCTTCAAGGACGTAGAATTTAGTTACCCGACGGCTCCGCATCATCGCGTTCTTCGAGGACTCGAGCTGAAAGTGGAAGCCGGAAAAACCGTCGCACTGGTCGGGGCTTCAGGGTGCGGCAAATCTACAGTTCTACAGCTTATGCAAAGATTCTACGATCCTGACACGGGTTGTATAGTATGTACACTTTTTAATTATTACACTTATTTTAACAGCAAACCACCGCGGCTTTTAAGGGGTGTTATGACACTACATTATTCATTTAAACCTTTCCTAAGTCACTTTGTTGATAGATGGAAACTATATAATAATCTGTTCAGTCCTTTTACAGATATTCATACAGACGCGGTAGTAGATACCTTTTATAATAATTAAAGAAATACATATTACATGATTCAGATTTACCATCACATTGTACAGGAGATAATAAATTTATCCGCCAAAAAGTATAATTACCTAGCCTAAAGTCTTCTTGGACAAAATCACTCTTTCCAAAAATGATAAATAAATAATAAAACAAACAATTATTCAAACATTTGACAACTTTATTAGCGTCGGCATATAAATACAGTCCGAAAATATAGGGCCATTTAATTTGAATTGAGTAGTAATACAATAGTTAAATATATGTATATAGATAATTCATTATATTAAGATTTATTTAAATAACTGACACAATATTAAATTTATTCCCAAAAATGGGGCAGATGGAATATTAGAAATATTGACCTCAAAATGGGTGATGACCCGACATTCGATCCAAACGTAGGCTTTGGATATAAAAGGATGGAAAGAAAGATGGTTGCCTGCGAAGAAGACTTGATATCTGCCCGTATACCGCCAAAATTTCGTGATTATTGTGCCCATTTGTTACTGGATTATCATGTTTGTCGATACAAGAAAATGCCTTTAATATATCGTTGTGCTCATGAAAAGCATGCATATATAAGTTGCGAACATCAAGACTACGTTCTTAGAATGAAGGAATTTGAGAGAGAGAAGAGATTACGAGAAAGAAAACTTAGGTTAAACGAGTGTGAAGACGAGTGAAATTACTGTATAGATTCTGAAACTTAAGATTATAAATATAGATGCATTTTTAATTTAAAATACTAACATTTAACTCGTAATATTTGACTATAGACATATTTAACATTAAATTGCTGGTCTCATTATTATTGACTGAAAACCGACATTACATTATTAGGCAGTCATACAGTCATATTGTTTTTAATGAGATATTCTGTGCTAATTATACCCCAATCGGAGTTCGCAGGTACCTATCCTCAATCTATAGGTCATTAATGTAGGATTATGTTCCCAAAAATGTAGCGTTTGCTTAGTCCTGGTTCCTGTAACTAATAAATTAACGAATACTAGGAACTGGACGAACGCGATACACGCACCGGACTGACCCTGCCTCGTCTGCGGCGGCAACTGGGCGTAGTACAACAGGAGCCGGTGCTGTTTGATCGAACACTCGCCGATAACATCGCGTATGGAGACAACAACAGGAGAGTCACTATGCACGAGATTATCGCTGCTGCCAAAGCCGCTAATATACATAGCTTCATCGTCTCCTTGCCAAAGGTAATTCCGAATTAAAATGTCAAGCCATAATTAGGATTCAGGTATATTTAACACTAGTCAGTGGCGCAGGCGTCGTCTGGGTGCTTACAACTTCATCGTTCTGAGATTTTTTTATTCAAAATTATCGCTACATAAGCATATTCTTTTAAATATTAGAGAACAAGAAAATGGTACAAGTCGTTCTCTCTTGAACACGGGAAAAGAAAATTAATCTAATACACGAAATTCTCATATCACAGTGTTTGTAACAAAACACTACTGAAACGGCTTGACCGATTCTTACAAAATTTTGTGAGTATATTCAATAGATTTGAGAATATAACACAAACTAATAAAAAACAATAGGCTATTAGATGGCGCTGCTTTTCTGGCACGCCATCTGTCTGGTTCGCTAGTTTATTTGTTAAAGTAAAATAAATTCTTTATTAGGGCTACGACACAAATTTGGGCTCGAGTGGTGCTCAATTGTCTGGAGGACAGAAGCAACGAGTGTGTATCGCGAGAGCTCTAATAAGATCACCTCGTTTATTGTTGCTGGATGAAGCCACATCAGCGTTGGATGCCAACAGTGAAAGGGTACGTACAAAAATGAACCATAATAATATAAATAATAAAAAATTAATTACTATAGAACCTAAATACAATATATAGGTATATATTGTACACTATGACTACCTTAATTTACAGAAACCCCTTAATGTAAATAGGAATAGGAAAAATATAAATAATAACATTATTTGAAGTCTAATAATATTCGTATTTGAGCATTTAAATGAAAATAATCTATTTATCTGTCTTTGAATGCCTACTGCAATTTATATAAGCATTTTTATTAGTCTGAGTAAATTTATTTAATTTATTAAAAGAATAAGTAATTTTATTGTCATTAGAATTTCATACCCCTAAGCAATATGAGTTGTCCACCCCTAAATATATTTTTTTAATTTATTTACTTAATATTTTTAGATTATTATGAATTAGCCAAATTTTCGCCCTTCTATCATCATGCCTAATTTTTTAATAGAGATTTTAATTTACATGGCAAACGTTTGCGGGGTGATCTAGTATATATATTTATAATTTCTATTCCAGGCCGTGACAGAGGCTTTGGAGAAAGCAGCTCAAGGTCGCACGTGCATTACAATTGCACACCGTCTATCTACCATCAAAGATTCAGATGTGATCTGTGTTGTTGAAAGTGGTAAGTGAATTTTATAATCATTTTCAAACATCCTTGAACAGCTGGGCGTTTTAAATCATATTTGATATAGAGGTACACCGACACATACTGTTTATCATAATTCACCTTATGATATTTTTAGTGGTTTCATTTATTGTTTCCACCTATACCTACGCAATACTTATAATATTCCGAAGGTACAGGTGGAAACAATAAATAAGTCACTCATTCTAAATTAATATGTATTTAATAATAATTATATGTTCTTATAGTTATAAGAATGATTAATTCTAAAAGTTAATCATTCTTGTAGTTAAATATTTAAATGCGATAATTAAGTCAACTAGTCATGAATATTCCTATGGTTATATTAATCCTTGAAATTTGTTTGTATTTGGATTTGGAATAGAAAAGCAGAAAAGGATGAAATCGGCAAAAAACATCTGTACCTCTCTTTAATAATTACTAAAAATAAGGCTTTATAGGAGTACCAATACATTGTGAAATTCCTATAATAATTTAATTATAACACAATTTTTATTTTACACTAATTGACCCCATGTACCTATATAAATTAAGTGTGGGTACATAACGTAATATATAATCTGGTGCAGGTAAAATCGTGGAGCGCGGCACACATACCGAGCTGGTCGGCATGAAGGGAGTCTACTGGAAAATGTGCAAAGGCCAACACGTTGCATAGAATATTTTTAACCATAATAAAAAAGCTGAAATACCAAATATTCACCTGTCTCTATTAATGTAAAAGTCAACTATTCAGGTAGATATTATTATTATGTCAATTTAAGTAGAATATAAGTTGTGATATTGTCTTACTTCATTAAGTAATAGTAACATTATATCAGCATTATTAGGTAGGTACACTTACATATATAAATATATTAATATTAGTTTATAAGATGTTCGTATCAATGTTACTTTTTTATTCGAATAAATTACACCAATTATCCGATTGAGTTTTATTTTATTTATTACAAATTTAACATAGGTAAGATTATGTTTAGCTTAAGTAAATTAATTCGGGATAGGGCAATAGTAACTTTGGCACCTTAAGTTTAAGTAAGAAATAAACATGAAAATAGAAGATTAATAGAAGTAATAGAAGAAATAGATTGTAACCATAAGTTACCATTTAGATAAGATTGTATCTACCACTATTAAATAGCCCATATAGTTTCTATATAGCACTACATAGGCTTGGAAATCTATGGAAAGTTTTCGGTTCTTTTACATTGATATATATTCTGCGATTTTATCTTATATACATACGTGTATCGTATTACATTTTAATTGTTCGTTTAATAAAATATCATTTGGAATTTTAATCAACATTTATTTATGCATACATCAGAATTATTTCCGAATAAGTTTGAAGTGACACATTTACTCTATTTTACTAGACAATAAAACTATTACATCATGCAGCAAAATCGGAAAAAAAAACTATTATTAAATTACATCACTCGTAATTGCGTGAGTTATTCATTACAACCTTTAAGTATTGGTATCGATTCCAAAGCATCCTTATAGATTACCTTAAGCCTTAATTAGCACAATATCTGAGAAAAACAAGTATATCAACCTATTTGTGCCACGAGAGCCCACACGATATTTGTCACAAATTACTGGCGCGTTACAATTAATATTAATAAAGTACGCGTAGTTCTGAACAATTACCGTCTGTTTTATAGCTTAATTTAACAACTAGATCTCTAGAAATACCATATTTATCAATTATAATCAGACATCAGGTACTTATATTAAAATATTTGGCAAAAAAAGTGTTATACACTCACATACTATTAAAAATGGTAAAATCTGATCAAAGAGTCTACACAAGCACTCAAACAAGCAAGCACACAAGGCATCTAAGCAATCTAGGGCGAAAACCCCGCTCCGATATCGTCATCAAATGTAGGAACGTGTGTAGAAACTTTTACAAATGTATATTTGGTTAAAGCGATTAAAAAATGAATTCTGTTTTCACTGATAAGTATAAATTACAAATTATAGACCTATTTCTAAGTAATGCTATGTTCATTTATTTATTTTCTATTTGTCCTGTTCCATATTAATTTAATCATGTGTACGAAGTTAATTATTTTTATAATAGAATGGGCAATAGTTAAAGTTGTTCATGTGAAAACAAATAACTTTCTGTGTACATACGTCCAAGAATTAATTAATTTATTAACATTAATCATATTTTATAGGTATATTAAACTTTGAAAACAAGTACAGGATCGAATTTGTCTTTATCACTAGAGATCTATCAAATAGAAAATAAATTAATGAAAGAACACGATTGCAAACTTCCGATTAATACCTATATACGTTACGATATTAGAATGAACATTTACCTATATATTATGTATGTAGTTACAAAATGACTAATTGACATAAAAGACAAACCTTATACAAAGCATTAAATTATATCAGACTGTACTGTTCTATCAAGAACTCAATATGAAAAACATATGTATCTGTTTTAGCTGTTTACAAACCAAAATAAAAAGTTCAGTTAATTGATATATTTTTATACTACACTATATCTTTTGCATTGCAGAGAGCAAATTATAATAGATTGTTAAAATGTTAATAAAAACAAAATATTAATGAATAAAAACCCAAAAATGTATCAATTCTGACAAGCACCTCAATTGACACCGCTCGTCTTTTGAGATAATACATGTTTAAATATTACAAACACCATAATAAAGTATACCAAATTCAAGTATAATATATACTCAAGAGCAGATGGGACATCAGGGCTATCCTACTCTAGTAAGCTCTCCGGTTCTAAAATAAGGCCATACAATATGCTAATAGCCCCCTCCACGACTGCAGTGTTCCCATTAACCCTTTCACCAAACAACTTCATATATTTACTAACTAGTTCCTTTCATCCCTATTCTTCCATACATACCGTTGATTGTCATCAACCGTTGTTCTAATAACCAACTAAACCGTTCCCAAGGAGGGTTTACATTATACAACGATAGATAGTCTGTTTTATAAATTTACAACTAAATCCCGATATACGGATGAAAATATATACCCAACATACCCCCAAACCCAATTAATTACGGGATTAGGGTAGGAAGATGATTACTCAAGAGCATACCATAACAACCCTACTTTTTACTTCATACGCCACTAAAATATCACAATACTCTACCAACTATTTTTTTCAGCAACCACCCAAAAAAATCCTAGTTCTTATATTTCAGTGACACGTTTTCACAGTATAATTTTGGTGGATATCCACTATCAGGTACAAAATAAAATCTACGCCAAAAGTAGTTTTAAGCGTTTAGAATTAAAACAAGCAAGAATAAAAAAATCCCATAAATTGCGAATATATCTCGCATGCCGTGGGTTTCACAATTAAGTGATATGAAACAAATATTATTAATCAGATACAAATTTCATTATATCTACAAGAAATAGATGTTACAAATTAATGAGATTCCTTTCTACTTAGTTTATAAAGAAATTGATTTTAATTAAATGTGTAATGACTGTTAGAAATATTGTTATATTTTCTTGCAATAATTACATTATTATTAATTATACTTGCGAAAATTGTAGTTGGAATGCTGCCGAAAGTCAAAATGTAACAGTATAAACAAATAGTAATTTTGGAATGTACAAATGAACCTTTGACGTCCTTTAAGCTAGTAGACCTACTTTAAAAAATTCTTGTAATGTAATAATAAAAAATATCCTTCACCATTGTAATCCTGGATGGGATAGTCAGTACCCATATTTCTAGAGGGATCGATTTTACCTTGATGGAATAAAGTCTTTCTGTCCAATTAGAAACTTCTAGAAATAAAACTGTTTGGAGCGAATTGTATACATTTCAGTCTAAAGTAAAACAATTTGAGAAATTACTCAATAGCCATGTCACAATAAAATATTAATTTAACTGATATTTACAACAAAAATATTATACATATTTTAATTTCTGTTAATAATATAAACTTAATATCATAAAATAATATTGAATAAAATCCGAACTATACAAACATAAACAACCTGCAATATAATATATAACAAAAAAAACAAACGTCGCTACTTTTAAACCTAGTAGTATACATAAATCTAGTAATGTTTTTAAAATACTTACTCTACTATATTTGGCAAGTGATATTTGAAATTACGTCATATCGATCAATACGAACACATATAACCTTTAATTAAATTTAGATACACATTCCTTGTAGGTCGACAGAGAGAAGTTAAAAACATTGAACATTTGATTCCACACATTTTTCGAATACACACAGAGCAGTTCAAACTAAAAATAAAAGAAGGCCAAAAATTAGATCTTTAGTTTTCGAGAGAATTGGATCCAATTAACGCAAATCATTAATACTCTGACAAATTGCTTTATGATCATGATTTATGATTTTTGATAACGGAGTAGGTGGTAGTATAAAGCCTTGCCAACATGGATCATTACAGAGACAGTTAAAATTTCTCAGTGAGGCGACTCATGACTGGTAAGCGAAATGTAACATTTGTCAAAAGTGACTTAACTGAGGATGTTGTAATAATGGATTACGGAAAATATAATAATATATTTTAGAGGCCGAATATCAGAGCACTCGAAGTCAATTTAGAAAAAGACTTAATAATTGAACCTGTCACTAAATAAGTGCAAAGCAATGGTTCGTACATTGTTAACCGTTTTATGCACTGTTAACCAATGTATGGGAATTGCTATGAAATTGACACTTCGGTGAGGGAAATGTAATATATTTACAAAGATTTGTTAAAGCAGTAATTAAACAAGACACTAAAGTCATAAGGTGAACATAGAGTTTGAACTGTCGTATAAGTATATATTTTCATTATTTATATATTATCCTATTCTAGATAAACATGTGAAGAAAATATTGTGTTTATTAATTATCTAGACACAACTTATTTACATCGTATCACGAGATCAGCAATAAATGTTATTATACACAAGATGCATGTAGAACTACATCAGATAATGACACACTAAAAGGAGTGCAGCGACCTGGAGGATACCATCTTAATTTAACAACACTGTAATGTGTAAATATTATGTCTATTTATTGTATGCATGTGCCATATATAGCCATACCACAAACACCATGCCATATATATAGAAAGATATGTTTATCTATTACACATATCCGTTAACTCTAACAAACACTATCTTTAAGTGCATAAAATTTTTCATTTCATTTAAAGATTATGGATATTATTCCGCCTATTTACCTACTAGTTCATTTATATTCAAATAAAGACAAATACTTTAAACATTATATTAGTAGTTTGTTGGTCTGAACATTGCAGTTTACAGTTACATATACATAAAAATTTGTTGCCTAGTTACACAATTTATTAATTACCATATCATAAGAAAACTAACGCATTCTAACGTCTAATTTTGAAAACTTTCATTATCACAAATTTTCATAAAATACCGCAATATTTTATGTGTTACCTGCAGATTCACTGCATCAAAATTTCTCGTATACTAGTAACTTCAAACTCAATTCGTGATTCTGACCTCGCAGTATTTAAAAATTAAAAATAATAAAATCGGGATATTTACAAATAAATTAAGATTGACAATTATTTACAATACAGCCAATTACTTGGAAACTGTTAAAGTTAATTGACATTTTATTTTTAGTACAAGGAATAGTAGTTACACTTTGATGAATTTGAGAATAATAATAATAATAATTATTATTATGAATGTCCATATTCAGTCAGTAAGAGTAAAGTACTACTAGACTTCATAGTAATGGTTATTCCAGGAAAATTGGCAAACAAATGCAATCTGTAATTGCAATCTTACTTCATCATGTAAATTACTTACATATGTAAAATTAAAAATGACTTACAATTTAATGTAAGGCATTTAAAGAAAAGGTTTTTATACTAATTCTCTATATAGTTATTAAACATAGAAAGTAAAAATAATTATAGTCATATCTGGCAATATATTAATTTAAAAATATACAAAATTAAACGATTACGTGTCACAGAATAAAATATTTAAATTTATTATCAGAATTATCACAGATACGCAATATAATAGTTTACCCTCATATTCATTGATGTTTCCTACTATCTCGGGATTAAATAAACTGTAAACAAAATTATAAAAATATAAATGAACATAAAAAAAATTGCCTTAAAAAAGTTAGTAAATTCATAATGTTCCAAAATGAAATGTTACTTATAAAATTAATTTTACTCATATTTTTTAATCTTATTTTCCCTGAATTTATAAAGTATGCCTGTAATAGTTCTGGGAATTTTAACAATATATAATATATTACTAAAAAAATAATTCATATCATTATCTCAATCTGATTACACGTCTTTTAAACATTTTATGCGCATCTGTATAGAAAATTTCGACAGAATGCACATTTTATTGAGCAATCAATATACACATAAGTTTATTACTTAAATTTAAGAATAGACATAATAAAGGCGGCATGATACATAGTGGAATAGTTTGCGAGGCGATCTATCCATAGATATGCACATACAGATAAACCTAGCCACACCTAATACAACTACAAGTTATTAGAAGTGGCTTATTATGGCATATGTTGATGGTGGCTTGAATGCGGCGGATGCTGCGGATGCTGTGGATGAAGCGGATTTTGCTGCGGATATGGTGCTGAAGGCCGAGCAGGGTCTATATCATATCCTATTTGCGCCGGTTGACTTTGCATCACATCCGCAGTCACATAAGGATTTTGACCCTGAAATTAAAATACTAGTGTTAGCTTCAATTTATAAATTTAGAGCAATCATTTGACTAATTTGTAGGTATATATATACCCTATGTGTGAAACAAGAACGCTTTCTTTCTAGAAAAGAGAATGGAAGCGTTCTTCTTTCTGTTCTGAAAATACCACTCAACGCGTCATTAGGTTAATAAACCGTAATATAATAACCCAAGCTCTCTATATTGGGTAGAAAATTGTCTTTTTTTAATATGCTATTTTTAACTGAGCAGCTTTAATATTCAAATTAATGGCATTTCCGACTTAAAAAGAAAAAAAATCAACATAGCATTGTAACACCTATTAAAAAACAATTATTCTAATAACTTTTTCCTTTAACTTTTTCCTTCTATGAGTGTACTGGAACGCGAAACCACGATTATTATAGAAAATCTATGTACATGTGTATATTTCCCAATAGGCCTCACAAAGTAGCCAAAAATAATATAAAAAACAGGTATCAAAATAATACAAAATTTATAAAAGGAATGGAGGACAAGCTGCGACGAGCTGCAAACGAGTATATTGTAGCGAACGGTAATTAATGTATATGCAATGTAATGAATTTAACTGGAATGAAATTACTCTTAAATGAAATCAAAACATCTGTTTAATCTGATTTACTGAGCAAAGCCTTTTACTCACTAAACGATTACTTGAATGACGAGCGTGCATGACAATAGTTGTTCATGCACGGGATTTTCTATTAATTTTACACATAGACATACAATACTATATAAGTAAATAATATAAATTTAAAAAAAAAAGGACAATCAATTAAGTTTCTTGCCAGTTATTCTTATTTGATTATAGGTATACTTAGGTATACCTACTTAACTGGACGGTAAGGAAAACAATTATAATACAAATAAAATACGCTCATATCAGCTGAAATGTCCTACATGAATAAATCATTTTTAATTTACTTACGCTCATAACAGGTTGCAGCATTCCTAATCTTGCTAACAGCAACTGTTCCTTAACCTGTCTCAATTCCTCCTGTTGCTGCACGATCATTTGCTGCAGTTCCTCATGCTTCCGCTGCAACTAAATTAATTAATTAAAACTATTCATGAAAATGGCTGTCTGTATAAAAGACGCCAAGAATATTTGGTATTTGGCCTATTCGGCTACTTATTAAATATTCGGTATTCGGCCGAATGTTGCATACCATTCCAACCAACGCCTAATTATAATGACAGTGAAATAGTATTATGTGAACCAGCAAAACGGATTCTGCTGTAAATAGCCTTGTTTAAAATTAAAATCGGGAGATATCCAATGCGCAGTAAAACTTAAGAAAGTTTGGTTATTGTGCTGACATGTCCACATATAATATGTCAGGAATACTGATGTTACTCATGTAATCATAAACAATACCTGTCGTAACAATATTCAGTGCTTCGGTCGAGATAGGCTCTCTCTCGTCCTTAGAATATACAGTACTCGGCAGAAACACTATTTGTGGCATATTTACTTTGTTTGCGTTATTTTTTAATAATAGATTCACGTGTTTTCCACATAATCAAATAGACATAAATTACAAATCAACGATGGGATCGGTGGTCTAGCGGTTTGACCACTTTAGTTGCGATGGTCGCGGGTTCAATTTCTCACAGGGCACAAATATTTTATACATATTCATGAGTATGTTTGGTTATTTGTATTGGTCTATTTGTGTTTTCTATATATTTATGTACCTGTATGTATTTCTTTGTTACCAAATATAACACAAGTTCTGCTTATTTAAGGACTAGATAGGGTATAGATTAAAGGGTAAAAAAAACAATTATGTATTACTTTTATTTATCAAGAAAACCTACCTGCATCTGTGCTTGATCTTGTGATACAAGGACTGGTAAGGGTGGAAGAGACAAGGGCAGTACTCCAGGTACGCTGAAGCTGCTCACATATGGGGCTGGATCCAAATACTGTGCGCCAATTCCATGTTGAGGTACCAAGGCGGGCTCGGAAGTCTTATGTATCTGCATAAACATAACCAATATTTAATGTTGGACTAGAAAATTGTGTAAATACCTATTAGTAAATGAGATGATATGGAACCGCTGTTCGCGTTAGCTCCCTAACAATTATGACTACCCCATCGCATATGTTAATCACGAATTTATACAGAACACTTATTAAATACTTTAAATAAAAGTTCAATACCAAAAATATATACAAATTAAAATAATAATAAATAATTCATATAAAATTAAAATATTTTTGAAACAATATATACAAAAATATTATTTGACCAGACACAGAATACCTTTCGGTGCTTTCAATTATCTTATCACTCGCATATAAGCAATGTGAAAAGAAATTTTGCTTTTAGGATTAACATTTTCTAGGCTTAATGATATTCTTCAGCATGTTTCGGTTATGCCAGGTATCTGCAAAAGCAAAACCATACGCCACAGATGAATGAATATGTAAAGGCTTTTTTTCTTTGTGAATGATGTCTGTGCCTTTGGGTATGAAATCCCAACCTCGCGGGAGCTGTTGTTCCTTTGCGAGGACCTGGACTCTCCAGAAAGCGACGCGGTGTCGGAGCCGGCGTTGTAGCGCGTGTGCGAGTTGCGTGCCCACGAAGTCCCCGCCGTTGCCGCAGTGCCGGTGGTTGCTACGGTGCCCGTTGTGCTGCCCGCAGACGCTGATTTCACCGACGCCGGCTGTACCCAAAATTAAATATATGCAAATAGTTTATGGTCCACCTATTTCTTTTATATTTTACGTGCTTATACTGCACACTTTGGCAAACTACTTCAATTCAGATAAACTGGCAAAAAACTGAACCAGAAACAAGAAATCGATTGTTTACAGAGAAGGGACATAGATAATTTGTTTTCTAAAAAGAAGATATACTGATAAATACAGATATATCACAATAAATAGCCTTCTATAATACCATTTATTAAATTGAAGGAAGAATTCCATTTCCACTCTTTTTGTATCTACATATTTAAAAGTTTCTTGATAGTGTTTTGGCAAAATCATAAATACAGTATGTAGTATTATATATCTATATACAACACTAATTAGGAAAATATAACACATATATCTACACATGTCATTGTCCTTCAAGGGTTAGGGAGACCGGGGCTACAATTAACAGAGGCAAGTATTAACAAGCTAATTTCTCTAAAACTATACATACTAAACATACAACGCCTGCTTCAAGTCGTCGCCTAGATCACGCCACGTGACTCGGGATTGGTCAGTTGTGCATCGCGCGTTGTGCGACTGAGCTCTGTATTGGACCACTTTATTACGCAAATAACGAACATTTTTAACTTTACAATTTTTTGATTT
Organism: Achroia grisella; assembly: GCF_030625045.1. Lineage (NCBI taxonomy): Eukaryota > Metazoa > Arthropoda > Insecta > Lepidoptera > Pyralidae > Achroia > Achroia grisella. The sequence continues at coordinate 776,382 of NW_026712568.1, read as the reverse complement.
ATGCTCACAATATGTGGCATAATATTATGTTTTTTTGTTTTCCTAGCAGTATATTTCATACTTAATAATGCCATATAGCTCAATTGACAAGATTTTTATAAAATATTTTTATTATGTTATTTAAAACCAAAAATGTACCCTTGGGGCTAAAATTAACAAATCGGCGGGGTAAGTATAAACGTATTAATATATACCGATATATCCGACTGTGTACCTATGTTTTAATTTCTTTTTTCTTACATTTTATTACAGAATGAGAACATACAAACGTAAAACTACTCGAGGAACCAAATCCTTAGAGGTCTATGAGTTGGCTGCGAAAGAAGTTATGGAAAAAGGTAAAAATTATAGAGATGTAGCCAAAGAATTCCAGCTCTACCACGTTTCTGTCTTCAACTTTGTCAAAAAAAAAAGAAAGCGGGTGCACTAGCAGTAATGGGTTACAAGAAAACCCGCCTTGTCTTTAATGCTGAACAAGAAGCAAATATAGCAGAGTATTTGTTAAAGTGTGCTAATATTTATTTCGGATTACTGCCCGCAGATGTAAAGAAATTAGCATATCAATGTGCTAAGTTTTATAATGTTGAGAGGGTACCAGATTCCTGGAAAGTTAATGAGATGGCGGGTAATGACTGGTTTACTAATTTTATGAAGAGAAATCCCAGGTTAGCGATACGAAGCCCTGAGGCCACCAGTTTAAGTAGAGCTACTTCATTCAATAGAACCAACTTGAAAAACTTTTTTGACAAATACAGAAACATATTGGAAAGATTTCTCAGGTGGTGATTGGATTCAATGTATCTCTTGTAAAGACTGGGCCCAAACTAAGTGCATTAAAGGTGATATCACATCATTCACTTGCCTGAATTGTATTTCGGACGATGATGAATATGAATAGATAATTTGTATGCTCAATATTCTTAATCGTTAATATTTTATAAGTATTTGCTGATTTAATAAACGTACTGATTTTTGCGATGTTGTGTCTTGTGTAAAGATAATACTTATCTCAAAGACTGTTAGATATATATATATATAACTTAAGGTAAAATGTGCCATTTTCTATGTCATCTGTGATATCTTAAATAAGTTATTTGCCTAATTGTTTAACTTTTAGCATAAAAGCGATTAAGGCTGATTAAAGTTAATAAAAGTGACAAAATATTGTTGATTATTATAAGTTTTTGTTCATGTTTAAATATTCTGTAATTTGTAATGTCAATTCATATGACAAAACGTTAATACTTACCTCAGAGCTGTTAATTCTAGCCCCAAACACGGTGTAAGATTTAACATGCGACTTGTTTAAGAAAAAAAAAATCTATTTAAGGCATCATTTATTTTATGTTTGATTTAAGTTAAAAATATGATACCTGAATAGTTACAGCACATGTGACCTAAAGATCAGATCTAAACGTTGGAAAATTTCGGAGGTACAATGAAAAATGCAATTTTTGTTAATTGTGGCCCTGGTCTCCCTATTCATATTAAGAAATTTTAATGAAGAATAAATGTATAGGTGAATTACATCAAAATAGTGAAATAATATCATACCTGCGACACATGGTAGTTATTGAAGGCATCACTGGCCTCCGACATGTATGAAGGTGACATGGTCACCATGGTGTCTTCCGATGGAGTGTCGTTTACGGCACCGCGGTTTGTATCCACTTCACACAATGCGTCTGCTTCCACTCCATCTTGTTTTGCATTTTTAACTATATCTGAATAACTGTAACAAAATTTTGTAATTGACTATTAAGTGTATTGTAAATTTTCATAAAACAATATTGACAGAAGGATTATCCTAGGTTGAATTTGCAATGATAAGCAGACGGGTGCGGTGTTAATGACATACGCCTGCTGGATGATGATAGCGATATAGGATGAAAATGAAGTCGGTCCATTAAGGGAATTTACCAGGAATTAATCACAATGATTTCTTGATTGAATCAGACGGAAGCCCTCTACAGGCAGAAGCGAGGTTTAACTTCAGACGTTTACGGTGTTAACGATATTTGCTAGCTGGGCCGGTGGATGATGATAGGAATATAGGATGAGGATGAAGTCGGCCGATATAGCGAATTCATCATGAATCAAAATGATTTCTAATCGAAGACCCTCTACTGGCAGAAGCGAGGTTAAACTTTACACTTATCCTGTAATAATAAAATAAAAATAAATACCTAATGACGCGGTGAGTGCAAACCACAAACTCTGGTTTGGAGTTCCACTGATGATATGTGATGTAGAATCGTGTCTGTAACCAGATCCACTGCTGTCCCTTTGTCAAGAACCGATAATAGCATGACGTCAGTTCACCTTTCTGCATCACTATATAAAAACATAAAAAAATACTAAATAAGTCAATATTTATATTGTGGATTGTTTTACATTATAATGTATCATAAATATGGAAACTCTGTTCTACCATATATAAATACTAGTCGAGAATCTTTTGTCTTCTCCTGTTATAGAACAGATACAATTATAAAAAATATACTTATATCTCGCACATTATTTTATTATACAACACTTATTACGTTTTTTACATTAACGTGAAGATATTTAATAAATAAATATATAATATTCGATAATATCATAGTACAATATTCGACAAGGTCCCTGCAACTAGGATTAAGACCAATCAGTCATAGACAGTAAAGGTTCTATACCTTTTTGCTTTCAAAAGGAACATTAATAAATACTTACATGCTTCGTGACAAGTAACGACTTTTTCTAGATCATCGAAATGATAATAATCGTAACCGGATGTGCCCAATACTTCAAAAGGCAAGTAACCTATAATAGGCGGCGCGCGATGATCTAGGAAAAGAAATTTCCACTCCAGACTATGCCGCGATGTAAATTCGCTATGATTTGAATCAACCAGAGACACGTCACGTATCAATTGAGGTGTATACAGGCGCCCAGTACACATGAAGAGCAATCTACGGAATAAAAGATCAATTGTAACATTACAACTCCTTTAAGGGTAAATAATTATTAATGATAAGACAACAATATATACTGTTGGTTGGTATCAAAACCTGTAACATAATAGAATCGGGACGCAGCAAAATAACTGCCGCTAGGATTCGCCGGCCCCAAGGTAGAATATTGCTGCTGGTCGACAAATTTATTAGTATAAGTACACGACACATAAACATAAAAATACTAACTGGCCGGTCTAGCATCTTATGTATCTAATACGTCGTATCTAAAAGATATAATACAAAACTATTTCATTGATTACTAGTTTTACATACATTTATGGTAATATGCTTCACATCGGTAGGTACACAACAATAATTGTCCTCACTACTGTAATCCAAGATAGGACAATCGTAGGAATTGTTAAAATTGTAGAGCAATTGTAACATTTCCATCTCTATTAACTGTAGATTGTAGTTTGGCGAGTGTTTTAAAAATTTTGTTATTACGAGCATTACATGATTAGGCCCCAGAGATTTAGTTTTATCTGAAACTATCTATTTTTCAGGGTCTAGTATTACACAAGGCTACAGTCTCGCCACTTGCACTCCTACGCTCATTGCGTATTAACCTATTTTTATACGATTACAAATGTACAATTATTTATTATTTAGATATGACATATAAAAAATATTTTCATAAAATATACCTACCGTGATTCGTGATCTTGATGATACGCCGACATATTATCATCGCTGTCTACTTGTTCCATATTTGTACCTGGAAAAAAAAAAACAAACAATTATTATCGTGTTTAAGTCCTAAAATTGGAAATCATTAATCGTAATCAGATTAGTTTTTCTAATATACTATGTCCTAATTTGACCGCAGTAGAACTTGTACAAAAGCGTCTGCTTAGGAAGGTACCTCTACATCGACTACCGCTAACACTGATGTATATAACAGTAACCTGATTTGACGCCAGTATTATAATCATATTATTATTAATTGTTAATATTATAAAGAGGAAAAGTTTGGAAATCCTTATCAAAATAAATTACCTCATGTTAACGACTGCTTCAATAGCTGTATATAACTTTTTGAATTATTAAATTCAGACATTCCATTCAAAAGATATAAAGTATTTAACAATGTAAGTATTAGAAATAAACCCACTCAGTTAGCTATAAACCAAATACGATCTAGAGGCGTCACTGGAGTATGGGAGTAGCAGTAGTAGTAGCAAGATAATACAAACACTGCTATCGCCATCTTAGCGATAGCAGTCGCATCGTCAGGAATTGCATGCAACTCTCTTAAACGATGGAAAAATTGCTCATTCTACTTTTAAACTACCGCTGCTATCCGTAAATCTTGAGCAACAGTCTACATTTTATATCCAGAAAATAGGGTCTTTGATAAATTATTACAAGACGCCTCATTATGTGGGATGAATGCACCATGAGCCATAGAGGCTTTGGATAGAACCTTAAAAGATCTTAGAATCCGTACTGCTCTCATGGGTGGGATTACTTTTGTATTTGCTGGAGATTTCTGACAGACTCTGCCTGTCATTAACATCGTCTCCCTTATGGACTTTAATTGAATGTTTAAAATTACGGACGAATATGCGAGCTCATCTTCATGGAATCACAGATAGTGATTTTCCACAACAACTGCTCAAACTTGGGGAAGGAATTTTTCCCATTCCAAATTAAAAAGAAATTGTGATATCTTTCTGGATGAGTCCCTAGGTCAAATCATTCATAATTTAGAAATTTTAATAGTAGCTGCATACCCTGACATCGAGAATTTGCACGAAAAAAGGCTTTCATTAAGACTTAGTTATCTAAGAATAATACTGTCAATGAAATAATCTGATTATTCAAAAAATTCCTGGACAAATAAAAAAATCCAAATCAATCAAGACCGTGACTACTATCGATGACGAATTATTACTAAACGCTTCTGGACTGCTACTATACGATTTGACGTCAATAATCGGAATTTCTCAAAAGCATGATCCAACCATGATTTTGAGAAATTTTAGCCCATTGAACATGTGCATTGTGCAATGGGACGAGGCTACTTACTAAGAAATTTAAGGGCAAATAAGGGCTACGGCAACTAGCTCATATACCAAGAATACCGATGATCCCAACTGATCTGCCAATACCATTTAAACAGTTTCAATTTCTGGTTAAAATATCTTCTAAGTAATAGACCTATGTATGTTTTGATCTTAAAAAACTACGCAGATTTTGATTCGTTTTTTTTTAAAAGATAGCATAGATAGAGTGACTCAGGAGGAAGGTTCAGGATATATATCGTCCCACTACTGAACACGGATATTTAATTTAAACGGGCGCGCGATAATCTATATATTCTATGTCCACGCGGGTGAAGCCGCGGCCGAATAGCTAGTTAATAATATGATTGTTAGGAGAAAGAACTAGAAGGCTGTAGTTCCATAAGTCGCTGGTTCAAGTCCGATTTGAAAAGCCGAAAGGATACGCAACGATACGTTATTATTAGGTCAAATCTATTTAAACAGTTTATACATACTTAATAACAGTCCATCATGTTGTAAATAAAATTGTTTATTTTGCGAGGAATGTGATGAGCACAGTGGTTATAGAATGGGTACATATAGTTCCACACAATCCGTCTTTCTTTCATAATCGATGTATGTAGAAATGTTTAAGTTTTTATCTAGAATCTACGCTACTTCAACATTAAACAGAGGCGAAATCACTTCTTTTTTTTTTTTATATCACAATTTGAGCGCGTTTGACCGCAATCTCACCTGATGTTAAGTGATGATGTGGTCTACTTTTGCGTCAGGAGAGAATAATAATCAGACTTTAAAATCTAATCTTTAAACTGTGCTAATATTGGTAATCTTTGTAATAGAGACACCCTTATTTTCTAAACCGAACCATCAAAAGAGGATTATCAATGGTATTATTGTGGGATTGAGTATGGGATTTTTGTGGTTGTAAAATATTAAAACAAATAACCTCGAGTGTTCTTCACTCCATTTTACTTTATTAGTTAAGACAAAATATATACTTACGAAAATGCCCAATGAACTGTACAAGTTCATAGGTGGTCTCATCTCGAAAATCTAAAGAGCCTCTTCTCAGATGACATTGAAATCTTATTTCATTTTCTGTAAGACACCACAACACGTATTATTTATTAAACCAATAGGATTTTTAGGCTAAAAAGATTGATAGTATAATATAAGAACGTATTAGGATTAATATCATCTTTAGTATGGTGATTAGTTTCGCAAGCTTTAATTACGCATGACTATATATGCTACCTATGCCGTAAAATCACATAGTTCTATCAAAATCAGTTAAGTATACGTAGACGTAGTACATATGACATATGGTAGGTATGTAGAGTAACACCATACCTCCTCCACATAATTGACATCCCATTTATTCAACTCATCGAAGAACGCGCAGCACATTATCATGGATAAATATAGATTACTAAAATCCGATACTTTATGCTATCATATATGTACTTTTTCATATGGATGTTGCGTTTTACAAAACATAATGTATTTATTTAATAGATTTTTTTAAATTAACAATTACACAAATAAAGAAATCTACGCAAATCTTAGTAAATTGTTGTATTATAGAAATAACTGGCGAGTATCTTCAAAACGCTAGCCGAATTAGAATATATATTAAACAATTAGCATGGCATCTTTATAATTGTGTAATATTATTGTTTCTGTACAACAAATGGTGTATGTACTATTATGGTGAGCAGCCTGCGCAGTCCATAAACGCTTGCAATAATAGTGACTTCACTCGCGCTCTGAAAACAGGTCTTTATTCACAGTATCAAAAAATATATTTATTCTTTAAATAATTAACAATCTCACATTAATCGAAAACACAGAAAACAAGCAGATTGCTTAATGGTAGGGTCAATAAATTAAATAGTTACGCAAGCAGACAACATTGTAGAAGTGTACAATATAAACATTACCATTGTATACCAATTGTAATTATCTAATGTTTACATTGTACATAAATAAAGGATGCAAAAGAAACAATACGTGCAAGATTTTCTACTTCATTTTATCTTCATACAATAATATATATACATATATATATATATATTATTGTATGAAGATATTCTATAAAGTTTGAAGATAAAATGAAATATAATATAAATAAGATATAAAACAAAAGAATACAAATGATACATCAACGCACAGCCAAACTGTAGCCTTACATACAATCGACCAAGCATAAATTAATAAGGTTTGCAAAAAAATAAGGAATAAGAATATACATAGTCACAAACAAAATTAATAAATTACCTTTCATAAAACATTGGAATAAGAAAATTGCTATACAGTTATTTACAGTTTAAAGAATATTAATTAGAACTTATATGCTGGTTATTTTAAAAAACATCTTATTCACTCTATATATGTTGTATCCCATAATGTATATATAAATATATAAATGATAGAATATAATACAATATTTCTGCCTCATAGTAGAGATAAAAATATATAAATAAATAGAATTCTTCTTCTTTAAAATATAAAGAATAGTTTTTTTTACATATTAGAACTTTGTAATCATACCTTTAGAGGTAGACTGCACTGAGTCCACTGTTGACACGCCAGGATTTTGTAGGAGACTATACAAGCTTGGACGATCATGTTCAAAAGCCAGATCAAAAATACTTTGATTAACCAGCATAGCCTATAAAGACAACAAAAATGACTTAATAAAACATTATTTTATTTATGAAGAAGTAAAATTATTAAATCCTGCTTCTACATATATTTATATACATATTTACAATATACACACCGGATTATGGCCCAAAAGTGATGAAATGCTTTCTGACACGTAATAAATTCTACCGTTTGCAGAAAAAACCATCACAAATCCTTCAAGTGCTTCTAATATCAGATATGTGAACTCTTCATTTGACAGAAAAGTTGGTTTCCAATCTTCATGTACGTCATGAGCTCTTGACCTAACTGTTATTTCTGTAACAAAAAATAGGATTCAATAACAACCAATATATATTTTTTTTGTTCTTTAAGATTTAAATAAATTACCATTATGATTCCGCAGAAAAGATATTGTAGCTTTTAAGACTGTCGATTTGTCCATTTTCTTATTATTTGTGGAGACCATAGTGCTCAATTCATTAACCAACATATTGAACTGGTCTCTTCTCTTTTTCTCACTTAAATTTCGTGTTCTCCTGAAATATAAAAAAATATAAACATCATACCCACTTTAAAAAAACACATTAAATTCTTGTACAGTAGTTTCAGAGCCATTTGCCACTTCTGCATGACTAGGATTGATTGATTGACCAGCCATATTCTAAATATCACAAATCGAAGACACATTATATAAAATAACTTCATAATAGGATAATATTTAATGAAATATTCTTTTTTTAATAGTACCTAGCTATTTAAAAGAAAAAATAGATACATTGTATTCTAATACCATAAAAATTGCAATTTGAAATACTAGTTAATGTAGATAAATTTTATGTTATGGAAACTTCATATAAAACATTTAAACTAAGCACCTAAAATAAATAATACAACAAATTAGTACTACAGCACTACCCCACTACATCTGGTAACATTAATTGAAATTATGACATTTTCATGTCTATTTAAGTATAAAGTCTCTGAGATTAAAAAACAAAATATAGATTGCCAGTTACTGGTACAAAAATCTATTAATAGTTTTCAACAAATAAATATTGATTAGATTTTAAGCATTAATTGTTACTAGTATATTTTAAAAATAATTTTGTTTTAATTATTATAATCTTATACATTAAAAATGTAGAAAACATAATATGTCTTAACTAATAATTTCTTAAAAATAAATTCTTATTCTTAAACTTACTAGTACCATAATTAATGTTATTTTGTTTACAATGAAGAGTCACTACAGGAACACACAGTATTTCTGTGTTTTCTAACAACATGTATTAGTTATATTATTTATTGGAGAATAGAGGTTGGTATTTGTATAAAAAAAAGTAGGTAATATAAGGAAGCAAAAAGTCTTGCAAAATATGTTTTACAAAATAACTTTTTGTCAGGGAAATAGATATGTACAATGTTACTCTTTCTGTACACTCTTTCAAACGAATGTGGTAATGAAAAAAATAAGGTAGGTTCATTACAGAGAAAGTTACTTTCATGGATGATTGTTAATGTATTTGTAATTGGAGTAAACTACTAATTCCTAATCCAGAGCTATCAATGTGTTTTTTTCTGTATATCATAGTTTCTCTATGGAATGTAGATCCATTCTATGTAACTTGTAACAATGGAAACACACTCCCTTGTCCCTTCCCATTGTATTCCATGAATCTCTATTCATTTTATAATACATAAAGGGTTTATTCAATTGGTGTTAGTTCTTACTATATTATAATTTTTTGTTAACAATTATTAAGCAATTTCTTTGTGAGAACATAATAAAAATAACAAATATAAATATTGTTTCATGTTCCAATTCTTATTTTTTTTTCTGATAAGATTATAAGGAAGTTTTATTTTTATTATTATATTAGCTGTTACTAACAAGTGTATCTATTTGTTTACATAAAAGACATCATATCACCTTTTTTAATATAAATGTATCATCCTGTTATACTTTTTATGATGCATTCAACTGTTTAGTTACAAAAAAGTAAGAAACGGACTCAAGTGTATATTTATTTTTTTTATCAAGATAATATTTGTAGATAGTTTCATTTTTTTTATTTCATTCAAGAATATACCGTCCAATGACCTTGTTGTAAGCATATTTGACAGTGTGTGAAATTGTTTTGCCTCGCCTTCAGGTTATTGTGTCTTCTCTCCTATCTCCGCACAATACATAGGTACATACATCAAAGATGACTGTACCTACCAGTAACTTAGTAGGTAGGTTAGTTTGAGACTAGATGGAGCTGATTTGTATGTCCAATATAAATTTATTTTATTTGTGAATATAATTAACAAAATTTTCATGTATATCTAATAAAATGTGAAATATAATCTCAATCATCTAAGAATTACAAATTATTAATAGAATTGTGCATGTACATTAATGTAAAACATAACTAAAAAAATACAAAGTAAGATTTACATGTGAATAAGTATCTACACTAGGCATGACAGCCTACCTTTTAGAGTCATCTTTATCATCTCCAGCATTGTCTTCGTCCATGGTGACGAAGATAGTTTCGTTTATATTTGAAACAAAATACTTCACTACGAACAATCACCGATTACCCAAATTACAGAGTAAATCTTAATATTTTTCCAATAGTGTGTAGCGACGGGGATTACTAAAATAAACACAGCACGGTAATTCTCAAATCGATTCTTAATCAATTATGAACAAAATTCCCACCCCTGTTAACAAATTCATGGGAAAGCGAAAATCTCAAGAGTAACAAACTAACCAACCCCATTCTATGACGACTCCGCACGGTACCAATTGTTTTTCAGCTCACTGGCACGAAGAACTATTAGTATATCTTATTTACGAATGTTCAAACTAGCAAAAAAGAGAACTATGCAAGAGACGCTACTAATCAATTTTTTGTACAAGAATCTATAGGACAAATATGGATACTATGTCGTCGCCAATGTAGCCAACACAAATATCGATAAAATTAAAAAAAAAAAAATAAACCAGAAAATGAAATGTAAATAAATTTCTTTTTATGAAGACAGCATTGTATTAATACTAATTTCAATTTTAATTTTTAACAATGTCTCAATAGATGAAGGATTTAATCTATATAGTACTATAGAGAGAAAAGAGTAATAAAATTGTAAAAATAGTTAGAAGTTATTACGTAGTTTGACTATTAAGTTGATATTTTGTATTTACAAAACATTAAGTGGGTAATCTTGTCATATTTGAAAATTTAAAGATAATATTTTATAAAAAAAAGTTCATGATAACCTAATTATAAGAACAATATTATGTTCATAAGAACAATATTATTTTAAGACAACAACGTTCAAATGTCGTTGTTTATTATGACAGCAGAATAAGCACAAATATGTCTGTATAACAATGATTCTTTAGTCGTAATCTAATTTAAAAAATATACATACAGTGTTACCATATTAGACCTTTGGAAGTCAATGTAGCCTTTTTTATAGGTTTACTTTTATACTTCTTATATAGCTTAAAGTCCCAAACATAAATGCGATAATACAATAAATAATAGATGCTCTCTTCATTTTACAAATATGGAACCCGAAAAATATTTTTTCTTTTACTCTCATTTCGTGATTTTTATAATACCTCAATTTATTAATCGTATCTATTATAATAATATGCATAATGTGGGATAATACTATATATATTATGTATTTATAACAAAACGTAAACTGGGGCTAAATATTAACGATAAGTAGAATTATTGTTGCTTGATTGACATTAAAAAATCCAATGTACAATATATTCTTTTTATTTTAAAAATATTAACTAAGGTACCAATATCAACATATCTATGTTGTTCAATTTATTAAAGATGAGCAATTTCCTCTCTGTGCAAAACTTATAAAATACTTAAGATAGGTGATGTCAAGAAGTCTAGTGAAAGAAAGGTGTGGTTCCGAGATTAGGTTAATGAGAAATATCCACAAAAATGCAGACAGATTTTGCCTCGTTTTACTATTTTATAATATGTAAATACGAACAAAATACATAATATAGATAAACAAGATAGACACTAGTATCTACATAAGTATTTCATTTTGAATATTTTTTGTATGGAACTGTGACCTTTGAAAATCATAGCATAATCTTTCAGAGCATAATGCACAGCATTTCAGAGCATAATCTTTGTTTATTGTCTATTTGATATAATTTTATCATTTAGTCTGAAATTTTGACATTGAGTTGGCAACATCGAACCGGCTTCGTGAAATCGTGCGGAAGTCATTTCTGCCCGTCATTTCATAAACTAGCATCTTTGTGATTATACGTGTTTAGATTCTCTTTAAGATATACCGCGCTTTTATTATTTCCAACCATCGTGGCCCGCAGAATAGAAAATGGATTCTGAGGAGTCTTCTTTGGCGAATGTCTCATCATCTTCTCCATTCGTTTTTGAAAAGGTAATAAACTTATTTTAATTTTTTAATAATTATCGACTTACGGGGGTAGTTCTAAGTAACAAGTGCGCTGTAAAATTTTATAAACATAATGTAATATTTTATAATATTATAACTGTTTCATTACTGAAATATTCATATAGGTAAGCACCACGCGGTTATTACGTAAGAAAATTAAGTAAGAGTATATTATGCATTATAATGCGCAAAAATTTTATAATCTTGGGCACGTGGCCACACCCACGTACCCGACATTATAAAATGAGAAAAATGAAAATAAGCAATTATAGATTTATTCAAAAGCCGCTTTTAGTTCAAGTTAGTGGCCGCGGTAAAATCGCATAAAGCGACGTCAAACGCATGCTACGAGCGAGGTGGTACTCCACATCATCACCAAGCAATCTTTGCCTCCTGATAATATTTAACGTAGAAATTTAATTAGGTATGCGGCCTTTTTTGTTCGGAAGACGATAGAATCTTGCACCGCCTGAGCTAACGGGTATACCCTGGCGCGGCACTAGTGGAGAATGAGAACAAATTATTATTTACCTCGATGGTCTCTTAGGGGAACCGCGTGGTGGTCAACCTGATGTGGTACATTGCTAGCAATGAGGTTATTAGTCCACAATATTAACAATCGTATTTCCCTATCTATTCGCGTATAATATACAAATTTATGTTGAAATTACCGTATCATATATGATGACCGTTTTTTATATATGGTTGTATTTATAGTGGCGATTAAAAACCTATAAATTGTGACAACAAATGTATATACATTTTTTATAGTTATTCGTGTATTATATACTTTATTTATAATTTATAAGTAGCTGTGCCCCCAACTTGCTATTGCGTGTATTTACCGACGTACATTTATGGATAATCTTAATAATAATATTATAAACGCGAAAGTTTGTGAGTATGGATGGATGTTTGTTACTGTTTCACAAAAAAAACTACTGAACCGACTTTTATGAAACTTTACATTAATAAAGCTTATACATCAGAATAACACATAGGCTATAATTTAAAAAGGTAAATTGGGCGACACATAATGACAAATGCAATGCAGACGCAATGGCACGGGTCAGCTAGTACCGAATATAACAACCAACTATGATTCTTCTTCAAATTCACAACGCTCAAATCAGTCGTTAAAATCACTGCATACCTACTTACCGTTAATGATTTATTTACCTTAATGCCAAGTCCCTTTAAGAGAAGCCAGATAGCACCTAAAGCCAACCGTCATATTAAAAAAACTAATATTCCGAAACTTTGTTAGCGTAATAGAATCCTCGATTTTTAAATTATAATTAAATCACGATTGTTATTATTTTTGGTAATTGTGCATTGCCGATTGCCGGTTGATTTTTCTAATCTAATTGTAAGTTTCACTTAAAAATCCGTGTACGTTTTATTCCAATCAGGATACAATTAAAAAAAATATATATATTGTTATTTCGAATACAGCGGTTACGAAAACGTAACAGATCGCCGTCTGATGAATAATAATAACGCTTTATTTGTACAATCAATAGATTATATTAAAAAAGAAGCAGTACATAATAGTTAAAGTTAGTTTTTTTATGGATGACTATGGAATGGCGCACCCGCCTGTGCTAACGGTTTACGCTGGCGGGGTATCAGTGGAGAATGACAAGATGGGCATGAGTTCAGGTCAGTTAGCCCATCTTGACAAATTTGCCAAAAAAATATCACGATGTTTTCCAGTGGGAACCGTGTGGAGGTCAACCTGACATGGTATATTGCTAGCAATAGGATCATCAGTCTACCTTACTAACAGTCTCCTAGACCCCCAGCTGAAGTTAGTTAGCTAAAACATATGGAATATATGGAATGGTCCATCCAGGACTCATGACAATCTTTATTACTATTATTATACCTAATTTACTGCCGGCACATATCGAACAACTGGTATAAAATCCCAATCCCACCGGATATGATAATTACATTGCGTTTGCTTACTTGCGGAGGTAAGCATTACATAGTATAGAATAGTATTAAACAAAGTCGCTGTCGCTGTCGGTCCCAATGTTTGAATCGGTATTTTTAATAGATATATATAGATATAAGAGGAAGTTTTATACGTATAATATATGTACACCCGTGCGTAGTCAGGGCGAGTAGTTAGTTAATATACAGAAATAGATGTACCCACGGTTTCACTCGAATTATATTTAAAAAAAAAATACATTATAAACTTTCGGGTTTATAATATTACTAGCTGTGCCCGCAGTATCACCCACGTTAAATTTCAATATGAAATGTAGCCTAATTGTTATTCTGATGCATAAGTTATATTACTGTTAAGTTTCGTCAAAATCCATTCAGTAGTTTTTTTGTGAAAGAGTAACATAAACATTTACAAACTTAATAATATTATTAAGATTAAGGTTAAGATTATTTTTAATCATAATAGTATATAGAAATAAATTTACATTTATGACATAAAACATAAAATGTAATGTTCTTTGGTATTAAATAAGGTACCAAAAACATCTTGGATAACGGGCAGATACTATTACGTAGTTTGGTTGCGTTGTGGTAAACGAACAAATGTAAGTAGGTGGTATCGAGTGCAAGCGATTCGCAGTCAGTGTGCCACTGGGTCGCGTTATATAAGCCCCACTTACTTGACTTTGCGTAAGCGTCGCGTAAGCAATACTATGGTAACACGTTCATTTATTTGTTTTATACCATTTATTAGTATACTTGATATAAATATTGCCATTGATATTTTATCAACCTAATTGTTATTAGAACACCAATTTTCAAATTTGTATGAGTTTATACAAACGTATAGTTTTAATGGGAGTAACGCGTTACAAGGTCACTTAAATTAAATATATACCATTGACATTTTATCAACCTAATTGTTATTAAAACACTGATTTTCAAATTTGTATGAGTTTATACAAACGTATAGTTTTAATGGGAGTAACGCGTTACAAGGTCACTTAAATTAAATATATACCATTGACATTTTATCAACCTAATTGTTATTAAAACACTGATTTTCAAATTTGTATGAGTTTATACAAACGTATAGTTTTAATGGGAGTAACGCGTTACAAGGTCACTTAAATTAAATATATACCATTGACATTTTATCAACCTAATTGTTATTAAAACACTGATTTTCAAATTTGTATGAGTTTATACAAACGTATAGTTTTAATGGGAGTAACGCGTTACAAGGTCACTTAAATAAATATATACCATTAACATTTTATCAACCTAATTATTATTTGAACACAATTTTCAAATTTGTATGAATTTCTATAGACGTAATGTTTTAATCGGCGTAACGCGTTACAAGGTCATTTGAATAAATATTACCATTAATATTTTATCAACCTAATTGTTATTAGGACACCGATTTTTAAATTTTGTATGAGCTTATACAAACGTAAAGTTTTAATGGGAGTAACGCGTCACAAGGTCATCTAAGGTCATGTCATCGGTAATAACAATAATTTACAATCAACCCACCTAATATTATTGTTTAATTTATGTAATTGGAATAGGTACCAAATACGGTATGCTAACCATTTGCCATCATATGAGCCGTATCCTAGTTTGCCACCATAGTAGTACTTAGTATAAAGAAAAAAATTGACGGTTTAACGTGATGGTTCGGGGTAACCATTGGCTATCGGGCATCGCATTATCAATTGTCACCCACAATAACACATATTTTCTTTTATTTTCAAAAGAGGTTAAATAAAAAAAATACTCCTCAAAATCGGTAGATACAAAAAAGTTCTCAAGACACGTAATAAAATACAGTTAGAAAAATGGGTCGGTCAATCGAGACTTCTCCTTTTCTTTTTTGGTCTATTAAAAACCAAAAATTTATCTCACTTGTATAATCATGCAACTAAACTAGTGAGAACTCTGTTGTACTTATACAACCATTATTGTAAATAATTATGTATACGTAATACGTCTACTATTGTCTGCCTTACCTTACATCGTACTATACTACGCCTTTGTTACCTACAGTACAGAATATAGCCTTCTAATTTGTAGATTATGAGATTGATATTGAATTTGCGGAATATGATTAAGATCCGCTATGTAAATCGAGTTTTTTTTTAAATTTGGGTAGTTATGTGCATTTAATAGGGGCGATTAAAAACCAATAAATTGCAACACCAGCGCATTTAAAATCCTTTTATTGTCGCTATTCGTGTATTTTCTTTACGGATGATAATGGAATGTTGCTCCCGGCTGCGCTATCGGTTTACGCTTGCGGGGCACGAGTGGAGGATGATAAAATAAGCAAGAAGTCAGGTCAGTTAGCCCATTTTTGCAAATCGCAATTTACCACGATGGTTTCCAGGAGAAACGCCTGGAGGTCAACCTGTTATAAATGTGCTATGTCAGGTTGTTTGCTAGAAATGAGGTTATTAATCCACATTACTAACAGTCCCCTTTTCTCCGATTAGTGATAACACGACTTGGTATTGTATATTGTTTTTTAATTTCCATTCAGTATTTACATAGATGAGTACGCAGTAACATAATTTGCATACTGTGGTAATTATTATAGGTATATCAGAATTATAGTAACTCTTAAATAATTTGTGACATATAAAAATACAAAGACCATGCTGATTATCTCTTACATTGACTATTTCTTTGGAGAACGATAAAAGAAAACAATATTAACGTCTCGGCTTCTCGATGGATAAGACATGTGGATGCAATGTAAAGACATGTGAAGCAATGTACTATACATTGCTTGTCAAAGTCATAATCATTTCTGCATTGCCTTTCGGTCTCTAGTGCACTTGATATTTTCTACTATAATCTCTACCATAGTTACTTCAGACAAGAACCGGTAAGAAACTCAACTGGTAATTGGTCTACTAGTATTGGTATTGGTCCCTAGTACTTACTATTCGTCCTCCCCTACTCTATAATATCATTGCCAAAGTGTTCCATACCATGGCACGAATCTATGCCTACAGATGGGTAATGGTATATAATATTGAAACAGAAAGACAATTTCGGTATCTACCAATTTTTTTTACATTCGTGATCTATGACTGTTCAAAATTTTTGCAGGGTCAACTAACTGCAGACCAGAATGAAGGTAGCAGTTCAAATGTAAGTTATAAACCAGTTTTTAAACGGGATAGTGTTCAGTACCTATTCGGCTTTATTAGACGTTTTAGAATAGGAAACAAGCTGATGGTTCACTTGACAGGTTACCTGTTGACTATAGATTAAAACAGCACGATTGACATTCGTGGTAAATTGTCATTTATTTATGTAATTGTCTGATAGTCTATCTCATGTTAAGCGATAACCGTCGCCTGTAATACATTAACAGCACCTCGTACATCAAGTTATCTTTTGTACCGGTAACTGACACATTGCTATTCCAGGGTAACTGACACGTTGCTATTTAAGACGTCATGCTTCTTTTTTTTATCAATCAATGGGTGATTTAACTAAGGATAGACCAACTATTTCAGGACTAAAACTATCATTTCGTAAAGTTTTATAACTAGTTTGTTTGTTTGTAATTGTGTACCTCTTCGCGCATTGAGGTATAACTATAAAATTTAAATTTGGTTATGTTTGACGAATAATAACATATAGGTTTCATATTATACTAAAGGATCAATGTAATAATATTACATTGGCAAAATGCTCATATCAATAGTTATCTAGATGAAGTAACACTTATACCTATTACAAATTTTACAGGGCCAACCAAATTCAGAAGAGAAAGAAGCAGGTAGCAGTTCAAAAGTAAGTTATTAACTAGTTTTTTTATAAAAGGGCTAGTTTCACCTATTCGGCTTATGGATGCGGGGACATTTTGTAAAAGATGTCTACTTCGTATTTTAGAATAACCAAGAAGCTGATGGTTTACTTGACAAGTTACCTGTTGGCTATAGATTAGGATTAACATCCGTTGTAATTTGACATTTAGGTATATATGTAATTAGAACAAACTCTGACAGTCTATCGTATGCTAAGAGATAACCGTCGGTATGTCGTATACAATTAAAATACTTAGCTTCTACTTAATATGTGTACAAAAAATTAGGTTATACAGTACAATTTTTGTTTTGATTTTGGTATTTGAGTTCCGAATCGAATGATATCGCTTCGGATACTCACAACAATCAATTTAGTATTAGGTATATAATAATGTAAATATTACAAAAGTGCCACCAGACTTCCTATTAAAATATTTAATCAACTAATGAAATAACGGGTACATTTTTAATTCCCATTTTATTCTATGAAATTAACATTAAACGGTATTTGTACGTATAACTTCAGTTTGTTGCCTACGCTTGGTGATAATAATAGATAATAACATTTCAAGCCGGTGTTAAACTGAAATTTTGAACTGAGTCCGAGTGAAGTTGTTAATAGTGTATCTCTCTAACAGGCTATTTCAGTTAATCAGTCACCTGAAGCTGGCGCCTCTACTACACGTGATATAAGAAATGTAAGTAGTATTTTATTGTATGTATTATTGCGGTAAAATTATGAAAATTCCGATTCTTATGACAGATAAACAAGATATTTCTAAACATATATCACAAGATATTCTAACTACTAATACCTACACACTAAAATGTGTAATAGAATAATAATAATATAGATATTTATCTATATTATTGTTAGTTACAATTCTATTATACTCGTATTGCGCCGGTATAATTCATTGTTGAGAACGTTTCAGCACTTTTCAATCCGGTGTTTATCTGAATTTCTGAATTCTAGTGAAGTTACTGATACTGTATTCTCTTACAGATTTTCATTAATCAAACGCCTGTACCAGGACCATCCTCTAAACGTGATGTAAACGTCAGTAGAATTTATTTTGTACTAACTGTGCCCAAGGTTACACCCGCGTTACATTTCAATATATAATTAAAAAAATATATAGCCTAGGTGTTATTCTGATTCATAAGCTATACTGTATTAATTTTGCGTGAAAGAGTAACAAATATCCATACTTACAACTTTCCAGAGCCATTCCAGAGTATTAAGATGCCATGCCTCTTATCCTGTAATTTCACTGCCTACCCTTGAATCGAAACACAGCAACAAAACACTGTTTGGCGGTTGAAATAGGAATATGAGAACATTGTCCGTATTTTTATTATTAAAACTATCATTATGTCTGATTATTAACTGGTTGTTTACCTACTATTGTACTTTTAATCGACAGGATGTCGTCAAATGCAAAGTAGCACTTTCGTATGGGAAATCTCTATCTCACCTGCCAACGTAACAATTTGTATCGGATAAAATGTATTAAATTACCATTAGTGCTTACGATCGTGTAGTCTCAAGATAAGTAGGTACTTTTATGATATTGAGACGACTGAATGTTTGGTCAAACCGGTAGTCTGACTCCCGTACTCTCGCCAGTCGTAGAATCCTCCAGAGAATTACCTGCTTTTTCATCACAACTCGACCTACTCTATTAGGAATCATTGAGATGTTATTTATTAAAACGTATTAGAAAAGACTGTATAGTAGTATAATATACCATATGAGGGGTAGAAAGTACAGTAATCCCATTTGGTTTATTATTTATTTTTAACAAAAAACTACGCGATATTAAATGTCCGGAGTATGGAGAACTGACGCAGTCTGTAAATTTAATAACTGAAACGAGATCAAAAATAATGTTGCACTAGTATGTGAACATCAATCTCATTATGTGTACTAAAGTTAAATAAACTGTGATACATACCGACATTTATTGGACATTTAAGTAGGAAATATTATTTTAATTGCAATATTTTAGCAATCTACAAATATATACATATACAGAGCACTATACAACTTTTTTTTATGCTGGTAGCAAACGAGCATAACGGTAATAATTTTAAATGTGTATTGTCTTACATTATTTTCATTCATTGTATTAGTTACGTTCTAGTATTACAAATGTTTAGTTTATTTGATGGGGATCGCAAATTATTTTCTAATAGGATTAGATTTTGCACTATTCAATTTTGTACGGACCATCAATAATGCACCTGAAATATTTGCGTGTCTATTCCGGTTACACATAATGTTATTACGATATATTCAATCATTTCCAAATACAATATGTCCGTTTCAGTATGGACCTTCAATAATGTACCTGAAATATTTCCCTATCTATCCCGGTGCAACATAATGTTATTACTTATTACCAAATGTTTAGTAGTAGCAAACCCTCACTATTATTATTACTCACTAAACTATAACTTGAATGACGAGCGTGCTTGGCAATAGTTATTCATGCACGGGATTTTCATTTAATATTAGACATGCACCTATATAAATAAACAGTGTAAAGAACCTGACTAAAAAAATAAAAATATGTAATTCAACTGAGTTCCTTGATCGTTCTTCTCAATTGAATCTATATACTAAACTGAACGGCAAAGGAAAAAATGTAGGTTCATAAGCGGCTAAAATGTCCTAAATGGATAAATTATTTTTGGATTTAGTCCTTTGTATTTGATATATCTATTGTATTCTATTATTACGTGGCGGCTTCAGAATACATCAATGGGTGAGTTAGAGGCAATCGCCGCGCGCCGCGTTGCGGCCTACGCCTCACCCTCGCGTTCAGCCACTTACTAGGCCAAGTTCATATTGTCATACTTGGTTACTTGAGCGACGACGTCGCTGCCTACTTGTACACAAGACCGCGTGCCATTTTATTGTCAAATTATTGTTTACTCGGAAGCATTTTAGAACAACACCTTTTTGTATTGTGTATTAATCACCTTTTAAGATAAGATTTTAGTGAATTTTATGAAGTTAGTAAATAATAGAGGAATAAGTAAGTGTAATTGATTCTTATGTAACTAATTTAAATTCATTGTATATTTATTGTTATTGGTCTTAATTGCAGTACAAATATTAGTAGTCTTAATCAATAATTAAAAAATAATATGTAGTAATCAAGTAAATATTAGTTAGGTATATCACCTAACTAATATTTACTTGTGCGGACTATAAAATCGTATGTTGATTAAAACGCTAAATAGCCCTTTAAAAGTAGAATATAAATTATGTTAGTTAATATATTTTCTTTTGTTACAAATACATTAGTAGTTAGTACCTATTGAATTTACAAGTTGATATCAAACAAACTTTTTATGTAATTAATGTATCTAATCGAGTCATAACATGAATAATTTTATGGTAAATAAAGCGTGTAAAAAATACATTCAGTCGTGTTAATTCAGTTACACTTCATACTTATTACAATTATATTTGGTCCGTTGTTGTCGTGAATGGTTAAGTTATCGCGCTCGTGTGTGAGGTCACGTTTTAGATAACACAAATCCAATGTTTATATAACGCCTTCATTTTTGTAGGTAAGAACATGTTTCGTGATGTCATTGTTGTTAATTTGACGAAACCTGTAATTAGATTAATTATCGCAGCTGTTTCAGAATATTTACTTTTTTTAATAATTAGTCAGATACTACGGACGCTTATAATTTTACTTGCCATGTTAACTCTTGAGCTGGAGTCCCGTCAATCATAACTACAAATCGAGTTATATATAATAATAATAATAACCCTTGACAATTAACACGTCATCTAGTCCCACGATAAACACTAGACAACTGATATAAATACTTAGATATATATTTTTTTCTGTAAATACATACACAATATGCATAGAAAACAACCAGACCGATACAAACAATCATACTCATGAATACTAATGTTTGTACCGTGCGAGGAATCGAACTCGTGACTATCGGACGAAAGGCGGCGTCCTATACCGCTAGACCACCGAGGCCGTTCAGTCAAGATATTAGAAGATCTTTTGAAATTTAAATTCAGTTGATATTTTTTTCAGGTACTAGACTGGCCTGCTTCCACATCAAAGGAGCACGGTCCGTTTCAAATCCCGATTGAAATATACGAATGCATAATTTCGTGTACCAAGCCCTCGCGTATACCAATTCGCGCAAATTATAAGGATGCGGAGAAATCGAAACATCGACCGTTCCGATATTTCGATTACTCGCCGCAGACAACAATACATCACGTGCGGGCGAATCGAATGATGCGTCTGCTAATTCAGTGTGCGTTGAGAAACGCCGCTATAGATGAGCACAGTATGAAATGCGTTTGTTGCAACCTTTTACCTTCCGAACCTGTAACGGGAAAATGTGGACACACCAGTTGTATGAGGTATGCATTTATTTCGTCTTAGTTTTACTATAATTGAATGTGCCGTGTGCATAAATATTTATTGTCATGTATATTAATACAACCCCTAGATCGATCCCCCGTCCAATTCAAACGGGGATCGAAATTAGGATGGCCTGAAGCGAAGGTTCGAACCCCCTAGCGGTGCCCTCAGACTAAAGTCGTATCCGTCAGATGGGAGCTGGTCTTCAGCCGCTCCATAAGTCCTTCTACGGGTTTGGATTGCCATCTGCACTCGCCTTCTATAGTATAGTCCGGTGAAGCTGTAAAGGCTAGCTGTGGCCAACATTATTAGAGTAGTCCGAAAAAAAACTCTTTACATCATTTCTTCATCTATTTCTATTTTACCCCTTTACATTTTTTGATTTACCCATTTAGAAAGTGCATTAAAATTATTTACATAAAAATAAATAAATAAACGATATATCAAAAATATTCATATCCAATTTCATTAGGATCCATGTAGCCATTTAGTCGTGAAAATTAAACAGACACTTTCGAATTCATAACAATAGTAGGGATTCTTGTTAATATTACATTCAAAGAACAGTTTTCGTGTTTGCTGAAATTGAAATCGTAATGAAATGTTAGGTGACACATTTCAAAGGCAAAGGGCAAAAATTAATTTTATGGTATTATATTATTTTATTTATTTTTCTTCATCAGCTGTATTGTAGCCCATCGGCTCAAGTTCCAAATGGATGAAAGCTTTAGGGGATGTCCCTGTGGTGAAGCAGGTTATGAGACGCTGCATGTAAGCGTCATGGCCAGAGATATACTTGAAAAACTAAAATGTAGTGAAGAAAATCTAAGGTAATATTTTTTAAACGAATGTTGCACCCATATACTTGCTAGCTAGGCACCTGTGAAGGATGATAAGATGAGGATGAGGTCACGTCAGCGGATCGTGAGAAATTCTACAGCAGTTTATCACGATGGTTTTCAGGGAAAACCGTGGTGGTCCATCTGACATTGCTAGAAATGAAACCATTAGTCCACATTACTAACAATTCTCTAATCTTTGACATTTTACAAAATTTTATTTATTTTAATTTTAAACAAATATAGCTTACACTAGCGCAGTCCTATATTATTTTCTTTGATAATATTCTTTGATAATACCTTTGTTTTCCCTTAAACAGAAACTACATGAAGCGGTTATTTAAGGCGAGTCGCCAGAAGAAAATGAAATGTGAGTTGTTTTCTTGATTACCCAATAATTACATTGCACTGTGAAAATATAAATTATTGCTTGAGCGTTGGACATTATCATAAACTTATGTATTAAGGACTTTGTTGCAAACTTATGTATTTTAATATTGTCGGTAATTTTTACGTATTTTATTTTAACAAGGATATTTTTATATATTTCAGTGATGATTAAATTGTAACTATCTATATATACTATTTTTTGTTATCTCAAACAGTGAAATGATAATCTCTCATTACACACTTACCTATGTATGTATGTGTATGTTTATCAATTTGTGTCTATTAATAACAAAAAATGTTTTATCGTTAGAGCAAAGTTACATAAAAATGGAGGGCAATAAAAAAAACTTCGGGCCGAAAACATCGGACATATTTAGCTTACTTTTTATTACAAAAAGATAATGTATATGTAGATAAACACATTCCTTAGTGTCACATTAATTAAAATGTGGCAGTGACCGCCAAACGTCTGTAATACACAGATAACTTTGCTAATTATAGGTTTTAAATTACAGACTTTTAATTATATGACACTTTGTTGTGGGCAGGGATAGTACAATGTTATTTATTGCTTTTTATAAAATTGTTTATTTATTTGTTGTCTATATTGTTTTATTATTTTTGTTTATTATTTATTTTTCCCTTTATTGTAATGACGCGTTAGGATTACGCTTTGCGATATTTTTAAAATATTTTTTGCTTTATAATTACCTAGCTACTTACCGTCATTTTTTGTGTAGACAAGATTTTTTGATTCATTGCTTTTCTTTTATTTCATTAATTGCGTTAAAACAACGCGTAAAAATCGAGTTACAATTATGCTCTTAACCAGTTATGTCACAAAATAAATGTCATAATGCTCTTCGAAACCGGCGTTCTCTGGGCTTGCAACACTCGAAACAGTGCAACTCTTTCTGTTTATAATGCTACAGCGACTTTGATTTAAATTACATAATTACGACCCCATTACTTTATGCTCTCTTTAGGTATTTTAGGTATAAAGGATTGGGGAATAAATAATAGCCATTTAGCCGTTAAAATTAACAAACAGACAGACAGACACACTTTCGAATTCATAACAATAGTACGGATTCTTATTAATATTACATACTAAGAACAGTTTTCGTGTTTACTGAAATTGAAATATTAATTAAATGAAAATACTTTATATAATAATTTTCATTTGCTATTTTTTTATTCGACGGAATTGCAATCAAGCTGATGCGTAACTGATAGTAAGTGGTCACCGTTGCGTATACACGGGAACCACCACATATACCATAAACATCATGTAGAGCCATATGACAACTGAGTGCTCCTCATTTATTGCCATTTGCGAGGACTACGACGTCATACTTCTGTAAATTCATGTAGTTATATAACATTACTTACAAAGTAATGTTTGGCTGTCGAAATATGCGAGACGTAGCTGCCCATTCAGACGACTATATGCCAAGTCCACCTCAGTGAAATTTTATAGGTAAAACAATATATCCAAGCTTCGATCAATTGCTTGAGGATTCCTTATTTAGACAAAAACACTGCTCATGTCATATAATCGGAGATTTTATATTTTTCACGGATTAAAGAATTAAAGTCGGTGGTAGTTAGAGTTCCAGAGACCTAACGGAAACAGTTGCACTTAAAACATTTACAATTATAGTATTAATATTCTGTATCTGGGTCATAGTACTGGATTTCTGCAGAAACATCCCATTTCTATGAAGTATCATATAATGGTGTTATTATATTATTATCTGTAATTTGAAAGACATTTTATTTAATAAATGCAGTAGTGCCTATTTAAAGTGGTGAGCAGATAATGGGATTTTTGTGCGATGAATAGAAATGCCCGTTATTTGGCCGTACTTTAAAACATTGCCGCGTACCCTACTCGACACAAGCGTAGGCGTATTTTCTAAATTCTCCATAACAAGACGGACATGTAACAATTTGTCTGAAGTCTACTCATTTCAGATTGCCCACGCCACCTGTTTCATCGTTCGTTCAGCGCCTAGGTCATTATTCTAAACACTATATCTTCTTGAAGGATAGAAATTGCGATGTTTATTTTCTCATAATTATTATGATGCTATTTATCATACCCATAATAACATATTATTAATTTTAGTTCTCATCAGAAAACATTCGAACAAATCGGTGTTGTATATTTATAAACATATTATCAGCCATTGGCCTTTTGATAACATTTAACAACTTATTGTAATCTTATGAAAAATTCTTACAATGTTGTAATGATATGTACAGTAAACACCTGCGAATCTGTACTTTTAGAGAAAATAGGAATTATCATGGCAGTTTTAATAACGATATTAAGTTACGATTTTGTTCCCTAAATATTAAAGTATTAATTTTTGTTGCTTGTATAAAATAATAAATAGCTCTACGTAGTGTACGTGGTACTTTATTTGAATAAAAGGCTGATAGCTAGATAAGGATAATTAAAAATGGAGATATTGTAATCGGTAAATGTAATTATACTATTATACTAGATAATAAAACTTGACAATGGGGTTCTCAAATACAGAGCCTTGCGGGAAAACTGAATTTAAAGAATTTTGACGTTACGATAGATATGTATCACGAAGACGGCCTGACGGACGGATGGTTATATTTTGTGTCAAAAAAAGCAGACAGTCGGGGAAATAGCAATACTTAATAAATAAAACGAACCACAGTTTACTAGTATCAATATACATCAAAACACAATATCTTAGAATTAGTCTGTCTATATTCATAAAAAATACTTGTTAGATGCAAAAAAGGACGTAAATTAAGGTATGAAAGGTTGTGCAGACAAAGTCGCGGGTTATAGTTAGTTACATAATGCTATTATACTATACGCATGCATAATATTACAGTAGCTTTAAAAATACAATATACAATTGTGTAATCTAACTCATTTTTATAATGGCAATTATTCTCTAAATATATCCCTTAACTCACCCTCAATGTATATAGAAGTTAGCTAAATATTAATCAATAATTTAAAAGCGTTTGTTTCGTAAGAACCTTAATATAAAGTAGGTACGGAGGTACGGGCGCGCAATACGACGTCTCGTGGACATTCAAGACTATAATCGCGAACCAACAACGCTATTATGTAAATCGGCTATTTGTTTGTTACATGGCGTTATGTAACCATATTGTTGGCGGTGCAACTACGGAGAACGCGGCGCTGGGTCGCAGGTTACATTATATTTAGATATTACGCTACTAAATATAGGTTACTCTGTGACTTAAGTAATTATGTTAAACCTAATAACTTATACATTGATACTGTTATGTGTCCTAGGTTGTACATCACGTG
This sequence comes from Achroia grisella, assembly GCF_030625045.1. NCBI lineage: Eukaryota > Metazoa > Arthropoda > Insecta > Lepidoptera > Pyralidae > Achroia > Achroia grisella. Next base: position 749,512 of record NW_026712568.1, on the reverse strand, counting down.
TACGAGATAAGCAATGTTATTATATCAGTTGCTACCATGGTAATGTTGAGTTAGTGCACTATAAAATATGCTTATATTACCTATATATGGAGTTATATAATTATGTAGGTACTTGAATAATAAATCCAATAACTTATTCACGTATATGACGCATGTAAGATAAGCGATAATACAAATATACAAGATGCTACTAAAGTAATATTGATCAGAAAATGTCACACAAGAAATCGGAATATTAAGTAATCATTGCGTACGATAATAGAGATGTACGGGTAAGTGGCACGAGTGTACGAGGCTAATCAAGTGTTTGAAGTAGAGAGTTTTAGTTTCATCTATTGAGCCAATAATTATTACTTTTATTTATAGTGATTATAGCGTTGTTGCGTATTTTTTTTTTTACATTTAATTGGAACGATAAGTAAGCCGATGCTCATCTCAGTAGCAACTGTCGTCTATATAAGTGAAATGCACTATGGACAAGTCATTACGTGATCACGTCTTTACGTGAAGCCTTATACAGGTAATACCGTGATTAAGTTGTCATGACTTTGAAATATCTTTGTATCAGTGTCCACCATCACCAATCAATTGCAATAAATTGTGATCATTACTATTGTTTATATTTACTTAAATTGATTGACGACTGTTCATTGCTCGATGCACATTTATTCCCATTACAGTACCTACATTATCTGTAGTCTATATAAACTGTTCAACTATGCATTGTGTAATTGGTTATATCTACTTATAAAACCTATTATTCTTTAATCACTAAGTCGGAGTTCGTAACAATTTCTATAGGAACAGAAATACTATACTCATATTACGTGTCCTCAGGCTCCTTACAGGCCCCTCCTCCCCACTGGGCTCACTGGGCACGTGCCCGGTCCCCGCGATGGATTGGGGCCTAGTCCCTACTGAATTACCAAACGATAACCGATAACTACTGTAACTCTCGCCTGAAAATCAGTCTTAACAAATGCTTATCGACTATGGTCAATTCGTTCGTTTTTTTTATAAATCTAGCAAGAACTTGAAACACTCATCACATAACTTTTTAAAATTATTTTTGCCTGGTTTGTTTTAAGAGTCATGTTATAAAATGATTGTCTATTCTAACAAAATAGTGCATTATTACTATGGTCATAGTGGCCCCATTATTCTAATGTGTCCAGGGCCTCTAATACGTGAAAGACGGCCCTGCGGGTCCTCCACACGGTTACTATGTATGTGTTTCAACAGAAGTAGACTGTAAAAATTCGTCAGCCCCTATACCCCAGCTATTTCAACCCGCAATCAGCTTGTAAGCTGGGTTCCGGTTATTAGGTTATGATTTAGGTAGTGATTTTACAAGATAAGCGGCATAACACTTAGTCTTCTGGAGTGCAACTCATTATCACGGGACATGTATACGAATATAGTAGTGATATTTATCTATATGGATGACGGTTACCTCTTATCATCAGATGATACAGCTTATTGGCCATTCTAATTACATTAAAAACGTCAATTTTAGCTGGTTTTGGTATAATCAAAAATTCTAATAAAAATCACCACCACTACATCCCTATTCGTCTGTTTTGTCTAACGGCTCATTAGAGTATGCATGACATGACGAAGAGTGCCATAAGTAAACGTTGTTTTGCCATATTATTTTATAAAATTACTTAAATCGGGTGGAAATTGAGTTGTATGTATTTATTAATGCTACAATAAGAAATAAAAATTGTCTAAAAAATAAAAAATAAATGTCAAGGGTAGACAACCTTTATCACTTAGGATTATGGAAAATAGATAGTAATAATAATAATAATTTCAGGACAATTCACACAGCGGCATCTAGATCCAAGTCAGGCTAGCTAAAGCTTGTGTCATGGGTACTAAATAACTTATACAAATATATAGATATATGTATATTATTTTTCGTAAATACATATTATACATAGAAAACACCCAGACCGATACAAACAATCATACTCAAGAAAACAAATGTTTGTGCCGTGTGAGGAATCTAACCAGAACCATCGGAAGTATTCTATTATTTATTGTATTATATTATGAACATTTATTACTGTATTATTTACATATCTTGGGACGACGCTGAGAATTGGCCAGAGTTATTGTATTATTATTTTTTATTCTTTTAGATGGTTGGCAATTATTTTATAGGTCTATAGATCGATAGATAAGTTGTAGGTTACTTAGTATGTATGACTAGGACTTTAAATAAAGTGCACAGCAAACTTCATTAAGATCTGTTAAGCTGTTTAGTCAGTCTGATAAGGATGTCTGTATGTTGGTTGCCGTTTATATGATTAATTATTTATAATATTAATATAGGTCAATATTTCCCAATCTCCAAAATATAAATTTATGAATTTGCATTTTTTATTAAATTAGGCACCAAAATGAAATGGCCTGGTGTAAAAGGGTTAAACACGTATCGAGTCAATTTTCAAATTGCCCACCTTAAAAATCAAATTGCCCGCCCATGTGGCATGGGCCGTATGTTGGAAAACACTGGTATAGATGTAATATAACAAGGATAGATAATATTAAATAAATAATGTGTTGAAGTATCTTTACCAGGAACGTATCAATTATCCCGGAACAGTCGTTCTATATATGAGCTATATTTATCTCGCTCAGTAACTATTCGAAACAATGTATAGATTTCTCTGGAACTACGGATGCAATTAGTATAATTAGTACTATTATAGAGGTAATAATAACTGTATAAGCTTATCACTGAAACTTAGTTATGTAATAAAATGCAAACTATAACTCCATTTTGTTACATCAGAGCGTTATGTAGCGGACCATACAAATGTCACAGTCATATTGGGCTTCATTATGAAAAGGCCGCGTGGGGCGTTGTAAAGGCATTTTTGTAAAATAAGTTTTGCAATTTTTATAACTTATTACTAACACTGATCTAAAAAAAAAATTTGTTTCTTTCGAGTTTCTTCCGTCTGTACCTCAATTTAACGCGTATTCTTTGAATATTGCAACAATTTTTCTCTCACAGCTTTTGTTTTTGAGTTACAGCCAACATCCCTCATTTACTATGTTCAATTTAGATTTGCGTTTTTTATTGGACACTGAAATATATTTTGTTTTTTTGGATATGGCTTCATCAATAAGATGTGTAATTAATCCTGATCATTTTTGCTATATTTGTGGTGACATTGATAGTATTCAAAAGAAGTTTTGGTAATGTAAGGTATTAATTTACTATATTTTTTTCGTCAAAATGATAAAACTGTGTATATAAAAGAAATAAGCTATTAGCAATCTCCCAGTATTTTCTTCATAGTCAGATACATAAAAATAACCAAAAACAGAAAAAGAATTAAGGAAACCAGACTTGTGTTGATCAGTATTATATAGTATATATTCTTATATTATATATTTATATTATAAAAATGCATCTGATTGCTATCTCCGAGGATGATGTATGAGAAAAACAATTTTTAGGGGAGTTGGTCAACGTATTAGAACCCAAAACATTATTGTACAATTCGCCCAACTTATAATTACCATTTATATGCATTAACTTGAACGGTTAAATAAAAAGTATTTCTAGGAAATGTATATAGTATCTCTTATTAATACATTATCCCCTTGTTAGTTATCATGATGTTGGCCATTATGTAATAAAGGCTTATTTTTAATCTTTATAAACAGCATTACCAGCCAGCAGCACCTCTTGCCAATTGCCAGCCAATGCAGAGGGAGAATGCCAGTTATTAGACAAAGCATCCAGACTGCCCATAACTGCACAAGTAAGTTTAAAATACAGTTTCGCTAAAGTAACAAATTTTTACTCACGATTACAAATTCATCAAATTGATTTATCAGAATAAAGCACCAATAAAGTGAGAACAAGAGTCTTAATTGACACTGAGACTCCATACTAAATACCTACAAAAAAAAATTTCAACATACAGAGGAATTACGACATCTTTTTAACATTTATAATATTCGTATGGATGTATAGGACAGATAAAAACAATTAAAATTGTTTAAATTCTGTAATATTGTTTTCAGGCTCGCTTTAACTTTGCAATTTATCTGATCGAATCAGCCCAGTTCTTAGAAGCCGCCAGTCATTTAGCTAGAGTGATCGTCACTGGGACCTATCAACTCGCGATTAAAGCGCGTAGACTTATGCAGAAGGTTAGTAAAATAAAGAAATATTAATTAAATTTAAGTCAAACGTTATTATATTACTTGTTCAATTTATAATATTTACATTGTCGTTTCAACTATTTAAACAAATAAATTTGATTGTTTGAGTGTACAATTTGTTTTCAATGCTAACTTTGGTAAATAAAGTGTTAGGACACTTGATAGGCGCAATGATTTTATGAAAATTATTATTAAGGGAAAAATAGACGGAAGGGGGAGGGGAAGACCGAGACATAATTACATCAAGAAAATTAAAAACAAAATGGGAGTAGTATCGTATCAACATTTAAAGAGAATGGTGGAAGATCGCGAAAAGTGGCACGAGTTCCACCGACAAGAGCGTAACTCTTAAATTAAGAAAGATTGCTAACTTCGAAAATTGAATTTCGTTTTGCAGGTGATGGTACATATCGCCAAAGAATACTACTCTCCGAGGCTTGAAAAATTCTTACGCAACTTGGTTAAAATGCAGTCCGCTAAAATGTGGCTGAAGCTGAAAGATGTCGAATGTGTTCTGTGTTTTGAGACACTGCGCAATCCTGTGACGACATCTTGCGGTCATACCTACTGTAGGATTTGTGTAGAACGAGCTATAGATTATAATCTGCCATGTCCCTTGTGCAAAAGATCCATGGCCGATTTCGATTTCAGTTCTGTAAGTATTTTTCTGTTATGATACTATAATTTTACTGTAACTATCAATGATTCTGTATGTACCATTTTGTTCTTAGTTCATATTTAGTAAGCAATTTTACAATATCATTTTATCAAAACTAGTTTAGTAAATCAGACAAACGATAAAAATGTACTAGTGGTCAAAAGTGAACCATAATTTAATAGAAGTATATATATAATTGTTATATTATACAATATATAAGTTCTGGTACTGTTTACCATTTGGTAAATCTTATATAAGAATATTATTGGTTGTAATGGGTTATCTTTAAAAAGATAATTATTTTTAGATATATTAGGTATACGAATGTCATTAAACTTTGTTGACCTTTTAATATTAGAGATAAGAAAATAATAACCCAGTAACTGGGTATGTATCTAATGCTACATTCTCAAATCTGCAGTTTTCATTACTACTTGCGTATGAACATTTTTTACGTTGGGATTCAATCTCAACAAAACTCTTTTGTGTTATATTAATATTGCCTCGATAATGTTCGTTCCGATAATCGTGTCGAGTAACCCTGGCCACACATTTACGATAAGACCCGGACGAACCGTTCAATTGATGCATTAGTAGCTCCGCCCAGCCATTTATAAATTAATTATAGCTGCTATTCTTTTAGTCTAGACCCGTAAAAAGATAATCTTAGCATTCATAATGTGTACATTACAGAAATCGCCAGTCGCAATCCTGCATCTAGCATTGGAATCGATCGACGCTGTATCAGTAGAGAGGCTAGATCCTAACGTAATCCCGATCTGTTCTTGCACTATAGCTTATCCGGGGTAAGTGTCAAATGTATTGTATTTATTTGAGTATTTTCGGTTTTACAATTTCATAACTCAGTTTTATCAGTTTATTCCAGAAAGCTTGCTGGAATATACTACACAGTAATATTTATAACTAGCAGTGCCCGCGGTTTCACCCGCGTTACATTTTAATATTTAAATTTCAAAATAAAATATAGCTTATGTATTATTCTGGTGCATAATTTATGCATACATATATATTACTCTAAAGTTTTAATATTATATTTATAATTGCATGAGCACTTTTTAAAAAAGAATACTCATTTGGTTTGATATGGAAGATATAGCAGTCGAATTAAGGGAGTGAGTGGAGGCACAATATCTCAAGAATGCCGTATTATCTACCACATAATGTCCATAATACAGTTGATATACTAGACATACATAAGAGACGCTTACCACTTGCAAATGTCACAAAAAATATATTTATTTGCACAACTATTACTACAGGCCTAGCTCTAATGCAATACTTCATATAATACATATAGTATTAGATATACATGTTCGGTAATGTAACATACGTATAACGAACAATTATAACGTTGTTTTTGTGAATTGACACAAACAAATCCGTTATTTTCGCTATTTGATTGAGAGTGGTGAGAGATATGTTACTTCTGCCGCGAGGTACTAATGGGACCTTTGTCGTCGCCCCAGATAATTATTTGTTACCCCAAAACTATATTAACCCTATATTCTTAAGGGTCTGCATCGCGCACCTAATAGAACTGGTGTCTCAGGCGTCCATTAGCCACGGTAACCTTTATTACTATCAGATGGGCCGTATTTTTTTTTTTTACAAACGCCTTTTATACTACTATGATTGCAAACAAGCGTTTGCAATCATAGTAGTATAAAAGGCGTTTGTTTGGTGTTTCGGCGCTACTTTGGCAGATTACCATCATCAATGACGTGCCACACCTTGACAAATTATATATATTTTTTCCTATTCAATATCTTTCATATGCATGTTAATCTGTAAGGTATTTATAATATCGGCCCCTAGTATCGAAATAAATAAATAAAAACAAAAAATATATGTGTAGTACCTATAATCATTCTAATTCTTGTTTTTTTAACTATTACAGAGTACCCTGTTCAGTTTACATTTACCAGCCACGACAATGGGTCATGGTCCGTCATATTTTGAAGTCTGACAGGCATATTTTTGGTATGCTGGCAAATGACAATGATTGCGAATATGGCACAGTAAGTACTACATTAATTATTCATACCATTATATACTCAATGCTTTCTTTAAGTGAGGGGAATAAGAGGATGTTCAGCTTAAACTTGTTGCCACCATCGTAGTATAGAAAAAAAACCCTAAAGTATTGTCAGCTGCTTTAATAGAAAGTTAGTAGTAGTATAAGGGGACGCCCTATGATATTTGTATGATGTTTGTAAAGTAATATAAAAGAAAAAAACACACTTATATCGTTAATCTTTCTGAATTTAGAATTAGAAAAATACTTGTATGTATATAGTGACTATAATGTCTTTGAATAGGTAATACAACATATATGAAAGGAGTATTCAATAGTAACAATAAAAATATAGTGTTTGGTGATTTTAATATATACATTTTATTGAATACTAGCTGTTCCCGCGTCTTCGTCCGGGAGGAATTTAACTTTATTTTTCTAAAGTAAAAGTAGCCTAAGTTACTCCGTATTAATCAGCTACCTGCCAAAAAAAGTCCTATCAAAATCGGTCCAGCCATTTCAGAGATTTGCCGGAACAAACAGACCGACAGACATACAAAATGTTATTTTGGTATATCTACCGTATATATATTCATAATCATGTAGTAAAAAACGATTATTTCAATATTACAAACAGACACCCCCAATTTTATTTATATGTATAGATTGCTACAAAGACTAAATTTTAAAATTATTATCATTATGTTAAACATATTTTAGAGACTCCGATGTGAAACTCACTATCGGGTGCTGCTTGTGGAGTCTACTCTTAATTATTACTGTTAACTGATTTATTTTGTTACTCAAGTACATAGCTATTATATTTATTTACTTTGGTCAATCTTGCATTTGGCAGTTTGTATTCATAAGAAATCTAAAATATATAATGGTGTCTCTGGCTCGTTCTTGTGGCGACTTTTCGTATAAGCTGTAAAATCAATAAAATATTGTTTATTGAAATGTGTTTATATGAAAGTGTTTTGAATAAAGATTATTCAAATATCTATTTCTATTCTATAGTAGAGATGATTGTACATTAAGAGATGGAAGAAATCAATAAACCATTAATTGAGACAAATATACCAGGAAGAACGTCGTAAATTTAGAAATATGTTTAGATTTATGTATTCGAAACAAAGCTAAGCATTCTACAATAAACAAAAAGTTAAAAACCAAATTTCAATAGTTTTAAAATGGACTTAAATTTATGACTTGCTATATTTGTACAACAAATATGCGGCCCACGTAGTAAACGATTACTGTAGTCTGATTCTCGATATATAAACCGATATAACTATATCTAACTATATAACTTTAGTTAATTTTATTCATTAACTTTTCATTGTTTTTAATTTCAGATTTTAGAACTACGAGACTGCCTGCTCTTCGAGGATGGCAGCTATATCTTGACCACTATCGGTGTTTCGCGCTTTAGAATGATCGAGAGGGACACCCAAGACGGGTTAGTGATAAGTTATCATACATTAGGGCCTGAACATGAAGTATTAATGACAACTAAATGTTATTTCAAACCACATATTTTTTAACACTTCATGTTTTCTTTTTAATTTTGAACATGATTTATACTGTGTGTGCTGTAACGTGGTACGAGTGACAGTTTCTAATTTTACATTTAACAATTGCTACATTTAAGTTAATACAGTTATTTAATATCTTACGAATGTGGTTCAGCTAAAATACTAAGTCATAATTTGAAAATCGCGGTAACTATTAAGAGTGAAACGAAACGTTAATGAAACTGTCACCCGCACCATGATACAGCGCAAATGATATAGAACCATATTATGAACACTTTACTAATAATAAAATATGTTTTCTTCCAGGATGGACGTAGCTTTAATCGAAAGATTCGATGATGTGTCCGATAATGATATACCGACTCTGGCACAGCAGTGTATTCAGAGCACAGTAATCTCGTACAAGTCATCCGTGTGGCTCAATTCCTTGGATGAGTCCCTTCAGTTTGAACTTTTGGCATATGGTAATATTCCTGAAGTTGATACGGATTTTGAGATGTGGGATGCCGCTCATGGACCAATTTGGCATTGGTGGATCATCTCCATACTGCCACTCTGCCAGGATCTTAAGGTGAGATATATATAATTTCCTGTCACCTTGTCCGCCTGAAAAATTACTCTATTCTGTTTTTCTTAAATACCACATGTAGAGGGGAATGGGTTCGTCAGTATGGGCTAAATCAACTCTACCTCTACTCGATATCAGAGTATACCGTTATCGCAGGCGGGAAGCCATATTCATTTATTAGAAAATACTGCGTCTCAAACAATATATTAGACGATTAAGGACTTATATAAATTTCTTAATTTTTTTTGTACTGTGACTAATCTCTTGTGCTATTTTGTTTGAAAACTAATTCTTATTATAAATTACTTTCCTTACTACACACATAAGTGATATAACAGTAACAATTAGTATTTACAAAAAATAGCACGTCACTTCTTTATTAATAACTAAGCCAAATATGGTATGTAAACTATACGGGTGTATATCTACAAATATATCAATAAATTATTGTTACAGTTCCTGATACTGACTACAAATTCATTACATAAGAGGCTCACAGCAATCTCACGTGTTTTATCCATGTTGCTGAGTTCTAACAACGCCTCTACACTAGAAGATATAGAACGGAAGGAGATATTCTTACGTATGTGGTTTGATAGACTATTGTGAAACAAAACCCGATATAAGGAAGGTCATCTGGTTCGCAAATTGCCTAAAATGTCGGCTAAAAGGCGTAACGAATATTCCAATTATCTCAAAATGCTGTCTATTAATTTATTGCTTAAATCACTCGAGACGAAGACGATATTTGAAAAAGCCTGTATAAAATTGTCATCTCTAGCTCACAGTTCAACATGTTAACTGCTGTCGCTGTTACTAAATATTTACAGGTACGTAACGACAGCAGTAAAATATACAGGGGAGCCTTGTGGCAATCCATTATTTACTTCAATCACATTTTATTAATTATAATAAATTATTATTAGGCAGACCGTCTTACATACGTGTCTTGGTTTAAATATTATTCATGGCCATAGTGATAGTAAAATCTTATACATGTTATTATAAGATAAAAAGCCGTACCTAGTACTCTCAAGTTTGAATTAAATATCTTTAAACAAATATTATGTATGTATATATAGGTATTTCTAGTGGTCGGCCAATATTATATATTTTAATTTGGAAGGACCCAGCGGGTATGGTCTTATCCTTCTCTCTTATCAATATCCTTATATATTTTATTTAGTGGTTATTTTGCTATACGTCTTTCGCCTCAGAACGAGGTATCGTCATTGAAAATAGTTGGGACATTGTATTAGTATTGACTGATGCATGATGCCTCGTTCAGAGAAATGTAAAAGAGAAGAGAATAATATAATTAATATATAATATAATGTATAATATACAACTTTCCCTTTTATACATTTTCTATACACATCTTTCATGTAAGTTCGACTGTATCAATCTAATTCTTGGCAGGGTCCTTTGTGATTAATAAGTATATTTGTTAGAATAGACTTTTCTGTGGTAGTAATAATATTAGAGGACAAACAATCTGGAAATATAATAATAAAACTATTTAATATACATTAACAATAAGTATTTGTGCCAAAGTCTGCGTAATAAATAAACTTCCACTCGGTCTCATTGATTTGTTACTGTCTCGCGAGCCATCGTAGAATCAGTATAAGAATTGAATTTGAACATTGCTCATGTAATGAAAGTGGAGCAAGTTCTTGGAATTGAGTATGTACTCAATTAACATATGTTACAAAAACTATTATTACTATGAATTACACCCAACGATTAATGATATATCATGCTATAAGGGTAATAAACTATTATTAATATAAGGATGGGACCCATAGTGCAGCCATAGTATATTACTATTTTTTTCTCTCTTTTTTGGTCAATAGTTATTATAGTAATGGGATTTTCTAAAATTTTGTTACTTATATATGTTTTTATTTTTCTTATTTTTTTTAATATCATAACAACGGGCGTACCTGTTGTAAATAAATGAATCACTGTTTTTATTAAATTTATGATTGCATTTAATATTTAAGTTCATAGCGATTTTCATCATTCACCTCTCACTATTGAACATATGATTTAAGTTATAAGCTAACTAAGTAAGTAGGTATAGTTCTAAGAATTTTGAAATTTATATAATTAATATTTATACAGTAGATAATTATTCATAGGGTCAACGTACACTTTTTCTATAATACCTACGCACAAAGAGAAAATTCATAGAAGGTTCAGAAACAATGAAAAATTATAGAATCTTTCATTTGTTCCTCAATTACAGCGCTATTTCTTTAATTCTGCAACAACTTGAGAAGTACCTAAGACAGAATAATGAAAGTGACGAAAGCGAATTTTGTTAAAACATAACTACAAATTTTGAGAGATCGTCACAAACAGTCTTGATTATGAGGTCCTAATTTATAATCATTGGGTTTAAATTACTAAAATCCTAATCACATCACATATGTAGCGTCTATTTACTTATAATTAGATTTAATACCCTTGCATCTACTCATACCTTTATATATAAATATATAAAAGAAAACCTGTTATATTCCATGTTCAAAACGCTTGGTATAGATGCGAAACTCTTCTTTACAGGATGATTTTATATAAATTTGAGAGCTCAGTCGTTAGCCGTTAGCTCAGTTCAACGATTTTGTAAATTCTTATTTTTCGGTGCGTATTTATATAGATGGTGGACGGTGGTCAAGAGTTTGTAGTAGACGATCTCACTAAGATAGTTTTTTTTTATATAAAAACAAATAACATCGTATAAGATACCAGTATATTTTATATAATGTACACGCCTATACATAAAAATCATTCCATTTAATAAATATGATCTCGTTAATCTCGAATAATATAGTTATTAAGTTATGATAATTTGTTCACGTTCTATACCGAAATTTTTAAATATATTATAGGTAACAGGTTCAACAAAGCTGTAAGTTCGCTGTGATCGAAAATTGATATGTGATGATACTCATATTTTGTATAGGTTTAAGATCATTTGATATAATAATTTTTTATGGACTGCAGCAATGGAAAACAATTTGATTGAACTTACGAAAAGGGGTAGAATCGTGTACTGACACTGAATACTCTATAACGTCCAATACTTTAAGTGTCCGTGTCTAAAGACGTTAATTGATTAATATAATTATTTATTATCTCTTTTTCACTAAATTAGCCTATATTTAAAGAAAAAAATCATAATCTAAAAATAATTAATCTCCAATATAAAAAAAAATATTTAAGACACTTGTTTCATCATACAGAGGCACGTAATAAAAGATTCGCAAGATTCGCGTAATAGTTTTCCCAATTGAGCTATGTGGGAAGAATAAAAATTGTTCAACAGCTTGTTAGTCTGTTTTCATGTACTGATCTCAAAATTTGTCTTTGCAAGTTACCTAATGTTTATTAAGTTAATCTTAATTAGCTAGTTATTGTCTATATATTTAATGGTTATATGCAGTTAAAATAAAGTAAATTATAAATCTTGCCCCTATTTGTAAAAACTGACACCTCCGATAAACCTAATTTAATTATCCAAATGTTCAAAACAGTGCAATGGTTTATTAGAAGTTTGATGTTTTATGAATATGGGAGAGAATAGTAAAATTAATCTTTCATACATAATAATTACCTACTTTGTGTTGTAATTAGAGTTGTAAGTAAAATCTAGTTAATTATCTACAGTATTTGTATTAATAATAAATGCAATGTAAATTTTTAATAAAGTAATTTCCCTCATTTGTGACTTTTATTTCACGCGTAAAGCTTAATAAATTAATAAATTATTAAAAAACTAAATAAATTATAATGATATAATTGACATGTTACTTTATTTTAGGACACCGTCTTGCTTCCGATGGTCTCGGTTTCGATACCTCAATAATACCTACAAACATTTATTTTCATGAGTAAATGTCTGAATACGAGTATGTTAAGTACTAGTGACGATAGCCCGGCGCGGCGGCAGTTACATGCTTATACTCGTTGTTTCTTATTATACCTATTGTTAAATTAATAATTGCGCTCTCGCCTTTCCACTGCATTCGTTCATTTACCGCCAGCCCAAACTCGAGACTTCAAGTACGTACAATAATATGTATCTCGATTTGACACATCTCTAAGCGTACGTGACATTTGAGAGATGTGTCAAATCGAGTTACATATTCGTCCAAGAAGTCAATCAAGTCAACTTTCTTCAGTGCGTCTACAATTTACTTAAAAATAGATAATTTTCTATATTGTTTTATAAAATAATTGGCCTATCGTGTGTGATCTGTATAATATTCTTTTACATTACATAGTTAACAATAATTAGAAAAATAACGTAACCTAAAAAAGAATATTTAATGAATGTTAATAATAACCAAAATAATAAATGTATTTATTTATGAAATAATATGAGTGTATAAAATATAAAGTATGAACCATTAATGATGTAATGTAAATAAGTTTACGAGTCAGTAATAAAAGTGGCCTATATAACAAAAGAATCTTTGTGAGCAGTCCAGGGTAAGTTCTAATATGAATATTGTAAATGACTATGGCTCTCAACAATTAATTATATTCTATGACTGCATACACAATTTACATCTCTGCCCTATAAAAATATAGTCTATGTCATTTGGCTGGCAAATTTTTAAATACTTGTGTAATGGAGTTATCCAGTACAAATTATAAACTATATAGTATTCATTCTTATATCTGCAGTTACAGTAAATTAAAAAATATATATTTTAGATTCCATATCAATTTCATTTTCATTTAATTTATTGTTCAATAAAAGAGTTGAGTTTATTTCATTGATTTACTCAGTCTAAGCTAACATTTCAAAACAAAAGTATGATGTTTTTATTGGATTGGATTAAAATTAATATTGAGATAAGACTCCAGAGAGAGTTAAGAGTAGACCTGCATATATAAATTTATTTTTCTTTTGTTCAACTATCCTGTGAATAAAAGAAAAAATGGATGCATGTTTGATCCGCAAACCTATGTAGTGTTGATTTCCTATGTTGGGCATCAATATAGGAAAAGTTAGTTGTTTGTAGTAGCTAGAAATGCATGTAGAAAATAATAAACATGTCACTATTAATTGTCATGTACATACCTATAAGCATCTGATTACTTAACATGATATAGAACTGATGTATCGAAATGTGTCGTTTAATTTAACATATATTTTCTTATAGATATAATTTTAAAGGCATTGCAAGCAGCCTCTTGTATGTTATTAATATTTATAATGAATACTAAGAACACTTGAAATTGGTCTTTTCTAATTCTGGTCTTAATTATTAAAGAATATGGTGGTGATACGATGGAAATTTCGGTGCAGAGGAATCTATCAACAAATTAAGTAAGTAATGATTACTTATCGTTAATAATAAATAATTAAACTTATGAAATAGACATATCAATAGAAAATCTAGATTGGGTAGATTATTATGGACAGGACCATGTTGTCTTGCCTCATGCCTTATGGCTTTTCTCTCTCTCTCTTTGTGAATGCAATGCATGGAGCCACAGCAGCCTATCTGTAATCCTTAATTTGTATCTCTGTCTTAATTTGATCTGTGTTTTCATGATCGGAGCGTAAGTTTCAAATTTAATTTATTGTTATGATAAATAAATAAAAATAAGTTCATTTCATTAAGTTCATTCATTCATAGTAAAGAAATATGACAATCAGACACTTTCATGATAATAATATTGATGTGGATGTAAGTAATAATAAATTTACATCAATTTGTATAAAATTTTAAGGACCTACATCTTATGGAAAATATCGGAAGCAATATTGACAGTTAGATCTCTCACATACAATGAGCATATGAGTCAGAGCTATGCAATTGACTTCTTTTTGGAGCCTGTATTTTGGTTTGTTGACAACTTCGCTAAATATTTAGGAAAGGTATGTAAATTAAATATTTATTATGTATATTTTTAAAGAATAACAACAAATTGAGTTTATTTTCAATATATTCGATTTTGCATTTTACAGAAAAGTAATAGAATAGTGCCCATGATACTTCTGTTATTTTTTAAGTTAAAAGCACTTAGTATTGCATTTATAAGTACTAGTTAGAGATAATGATAAAAAAATACATATAACATGCATATGAGGCCTAAATGATTTTGAGTATGAGTTATTAAAATATAAAACAATCTTAAATAAGTTTGACTTGATTGATGTTTAAACATTTATGAAAAATAAAATAATATGTAAATGTATTTATTGCAGGTGTTTGTATTTTGCGTGAGTGTGTTGACTGCCGCTGTGGTGCTGATAGCTTATTGGGTAGGTGTCCCATACTGGTGGCAACGTTGTCCATACACTACAGTATTCTTAATTATTTTTGGGAATTGGTTGCTGTTGAATATAGTATTTCATTATTTTATGGGTGTTATCACTCAGCCAGGATACCCACCTCATGTAAGTATTATTATTAATATTGTTCTATATAGAAGTTCAGTTTGATTTAACATAAAAGTGGTTATGTATTAGTCTTTATTGAGTAGCTTATAATATTTAAAAATATTAAGAAATATTGTACATGCTGATCTGACTGTTGTCTAGTAATATTAATATGATATATCAAATGCCTGAATTTAAAGTAATCATTTTCTGACATTTCCAATTAATTCTTTTCTATTTTTCAGAGCAGCATTTTGCCTTTAATTTTCTCAAGAACCTATGATTTAGTATTCAAAAACAACGAAACATTCTCAAGTTACATTGTGACCAAAGGAAATAGGAATCAATTATATAGTATAATTATATATAAGTATATAGATTTTTTAATATAAATTGTAATTAGTAATAAAGTATGTATTATTACTATGAGGAGTATGTAATAGGATATATTAGGCTATATTGACATATAGTTTAGGTCTAATAATTGGCCTAAACTATATGTCAATATAGCAATGTGCCACTCGTGAATTCTTTCAATGAACAAGCATTTTATCTAAACATATCACTCCACCAGGGCACTATGATATCTGAGGCTGCCAGTATATGCAAGAAATGTATATCCCCAAAACCACCTCGTACCCACCACTGCTCCGTGTGCGACCGCTGCATCTTGGCTATGGATCACCATTGCCCTTGGCTTAATAACTGCGTGGGCTATTATAATGCTCGACACTTCTTCCTATACATGGTGTACATGGTGGCAGGAGTGACATTCGTAATTTTTGCCGGTATGGATATAGGATATCAAGTGCTCTGGATAAATGATACAGGTAAATCTACAATTGTGTTTCTATTTCATACTAAAACTTCATACATAGTAATGCGATGCTATCTGCATCGCATTACTATGTATGTATTTAGTATATTAGGAAAGAATATTATTTCGAAATTAAGTTTTGATTAAAGTCTAAAAGATCTACTGGATACCTTAATGAAATGTTTGAAATGGTTATAATTGTGTATGTGATGCAAATTTTTGTGATATTAATAATAAATAATAATAATAAATAATAATAATAATAAAATAATTACTTCTAACCGTAATTCTTTACAGTGAAGGGTTAGGTGATACGGTGATAAGGGTTAGGTGAAGAATACAGAACAATGCTTAATAAAAATGATATTATGGGCGCTTGATTAATTTGACTACACTTAGAAACCATATCTGTAATGTGTTTATATCTTTTTAGATATCCTAGAAATTAAAATGACCAGCAGATTTTATCTGTCTATCTATCTGTCACATATTGCAGTCAGCACAATGTCCTCTTGACTCAAACTCATGAGTATCTCATATCTGTGAACAGTACTGATATTGTTACTTTATTAATTTAATCCTTATGTATAATTTCAGGTGGAATAATCCCAAACAACGACCCGGATTTAATTGGTCATCCCGTACGCTTGAACCAAACTGGCGCTCTAGTGCCAGTGAAAGTGATTGTTGAGTATGATTCTATAAACTTTCCACGTGAACACATCTTACCAGTGCCTCCCATTACCGAAGCACAGCGTATATGTGCTCACCCTTGGAAACGGAAGGGTGTAATTTTTATGGCTACTACATGTTTGTCTGTATTTTTCGCACTTGGTGTATTATGTATAATGCATGGCAAGAATATTAATAGGGGCGAAACAAGTGTAGAATCTCATATAAACGCGTCTATGCGTAAAACCCATAAGTCTTTTAGAAATCCATACAATTTTGGGAGAAGGAAAAATTGGAAATTATTCCTTGGCCTCACTCAAGGGAGAACATTTTTAAGAAACGTTTTATTCCCTTCCGCTCATAAACCAACTGGCAATGGCTTGACGTGGCATACAATCCACAACGTTTTAGAAGACTGGCCCTAATAAAATATAAATGAAATGAGATTTATTAATCCAAGAAAGCTTACTGTAGTTACAAATGGTTTTAAATTAAAGTTACAGTTTAGAGGCTAAGTAAAGTGGCCTCCTGGACAAATTAATCGATAACCTGTGTTTAGGAGTTCCATGGAAAAATGCAATATATATTAAAATAATATCTACAAAAGTTTAGGTGAGCACTCAATTATGTACTTATAAAATTAACTATTTATAGATCATAGATTTCAGTTCGTAATATTATAAAATAAATAACGTCACATCCATTACATATTTAAAGTTATGGTGTAACATATAGTATATTTTTAGTATCAACATAGTTCATATTTTGAAGGAATTGACGAATCTTATTTTTGTTACCAAAGTGTGACAAATCCTGTACTGGAATTTGTGAATTAATTTTATTATACATCGAGGGTCCTATATAGTATAGAAATCTCTTTGTGAGAGAGAAATTCATTTTTGATAGGCAGCATATTTTGTCCTTATGGCGTTTAGTGATAGTGATGAAAGGTGTCTTATAATGTTGTAGGATTACGATGTTTAAACTAAATAATTGCCTTACATTCAAAACATTGCAGTTCGTGTATAGAAGTGTAGTAGGCTACAGTATAGAGCGTAAAGTAGCCACTTTCAATACAGCGCGGTGCGAGCTCGAGAAGCTTTAAAATGGTTTTTAATATGCCATTCTAACAGGTAACACCGTAGGTTACAATAGAGTGCCATAGGGAGTGTATAAATAGAGGGGCTTGCCACATGGCAGAGTATTTTAAATATACAAATTAATTTGCGGACCCTCGCTGTATCATCATTCTGATGACAGGTACGTTGTACAACCCAAGCTCTTCTTAGGAGAACAAGTTATTGATATATACTTATGGTATTCCCATACTTCTAGTAAATGAAACTAGTCGTAAGTATAATAAAATTTAGAAATACACCAACATTTTATTTATTTATTTATTTATTAAAACTTTAATGCACAAATACATAAATAAAGGTACACATGGCGGACTTAACACCTCGAGGCATTTTCTCCCAGTCAACCATTGGGCAAACAGAGATTCATGTTGGCGGTGCATTAACAAATTGAAATTCTAATCTAAAAAAAATAAAATAATAAGAAGATCACTTTAATATGATTAAATATAAATACATATGCGAATATACTTATAAACTATAATACATAATATGAATAAATAATTATACATATATAAATATAACTACATACACGTACGTACCTACACACATACATACAAATACACATACAATTATAAATTTATACAAATCAACAGGGAAATTCAGATACATAGAGGTGGTTGGGTGGAGGAATAATACTACAAGGATAACAGGAGCCTACACTAGTTCTGGGAAAGGTGATTGCGTAATTTGGATTTGAATGTGAATTTTGAAGAGCTGGACCTAATGTCAAGGGGTAACTCGTTCCATTGTTTAATGGCCTGTAAAGTGAAAGATTTAGAAATGAAGCTCGTACGATGAGCAGGAACGTGGAGAAGTAAATTCCTAGACGGACGAAGGTTACGATAAGAGATGTCCCCATGAAAATGAAATTTGGTATTAAGATACTCGGGAGAGTTAGGATCGTATAGTAATGAATAAAGAGTACACAAGAGACGAACAATTCTTCGTTGGCGGATTGGAAGCCAATTAAGCTGAGAGCGGTAAAAAGAGATGTGGTCGTATTTACGGAGACCGAAAATAAAACGTATGCAATTATTGAGAAGACGATCCAATTTGTTTAAAAGGTCCTCATTCATGTCCGAGCAGCACACATCTGCATAATCAATAATGGGTAGTACCAGGGACTGAATAAGTAAGATCTTAGTACTGGTAGGAAGGAAATTTTTAAACCGGTATAAATTGCGCAAGGTGTACGTAACTTTACGACTGACCTCATTGACGTGATTATTCCAGCTAAGGGTGGTATCAATCGTGAGGCCAAGGTCTTTGACATGCGTGCAGTAAGGAATAGACATTTTATTAAAAATTATCGGAGGAACAGACGTCAGGTTCGTTTTGCCGAGTTGTCTCGAGCTTCCCAAAATGATTGCTTGGCATTTGCTAGGATTGACAGTCACCCCGAACCTAACCGCCCAGTCCTCAATGTAGGCAAGAGCATCGTTTAACCGACTTACAGCTTCAGATATTCTTTCTACTGCAATTTGATAGTACAGCTGTAAATCGTCTGCGTAAAGATGGTAAGAGCACTTGAGATCATTAGTGAGGAAGTTAATAAAAATAGAAAATAATAACGGAGACAATATACCGCCTTGAGGGACACCAGCGACCAATTCGCACCAGTCAGATAGAGCTTGGTCATAGCGAACAGCCTGCCGGCGACCCTGAATATAAGAACGGAACCAACTAACGGCCGCGGAGGAGACCCCAAGATGAGAGAGTAATGCAAGAAGGACGTCATGGTCGACTGTATTGAAAGCGTTTGAGAAATCAATTAATATAAGGATGGTAACTTTGGAACTTTCCATGCCCTCTCTCACATCTTCAGTCACTTTGAGAAGTGCTGTAGCGGTGCTATGCCCAAGACGGAATCCAGATTGAAAGGGGCTCACAAGTTTGTTTCCAAAAATGAAATTAGAAAGCTGTTTGTGAGCTGCCGCTTCCAGAATTTTAGAGAGGTAGGGCAGAATAGAAATGGGCCGAAAGTCCTTGAGAAGAGTGGGAGATGATACCTTAGGAAGTGGAAGGACGAAAGCATTTAACCAGATAGAAGGGAAGGTACTAGAAAGTAAAGAGCAGTTAACAATGTGAGTGATCAAAGGAAGTACATGTTCAAGTATGAGAATAATCATGATTCTACTCACATCATCAACACCAACACAGTTGGATTTGATGGATGATATAATCTTACGGATCTCCTCGACGGTCACAGCAGTAAAAGAGAACATATCCGAGCATAAGCTAGGCCAGGAAGCAATTTCCTCCAAAGTGGCTTTTTTGATAGAAGCACTTAGCGGTAAGGGAGAAGAGAAATGTCTATTAAGATCATCTAGTGAAAAGAGTGGGACAGTATCGCTGGTTTGTTTGCACAAACCGAGCGACTTGAGGAACTTCCAAGAATTAGCCGGCGAAGCATTAAGCAAATTCGAATGAATATATTGGCGTTTGGCTGCTCTTACCATGTAATTACACCGATTACGAGCCGTTTTGAATGACGACCAGTTCTCGTCAGTGCGATTCCTCTTAAACTTACAAAACGCCTGATTGCGTCTCTTCATCGCCATGCGAACGCCTCTCGTGATCCAAGAGGCAGGCGGTTTTCTTAGTTTTATACCATGCGATGGAGCATGTTTGATGTAAAGCTGGTGGATGCAAGTGTTGAAGTTGGAGAGCTTCGCATTGACAGTAGGAGCTTCAGTAACACAGTCCCAATTAACCGATTGAATATCTTTTCCTAGTGCCTCCATATCAATCCTAGCTAAATTGCGTATTTCTTTAATTACGGGTTTACGTTTAACTTTATTCACGTTATAAGTAACATATATTATGTCATGGCGAGATATACCTGGTGCCGGAACTTGACCATGATTGAGAACGGAATCGGGAGAGGAAATATAAATGTGGTCAATCCAACTATCAGGATAGTCTATGTTGGTATGAGTGGGCCCAGTCGGTAACAAAGTTAACCCTACTGAGTTAACAATATGACCTAGTTTACGGGAATTTGCTGTATCACGGATGAGGTCAGTATTAAAATCACCCATGATTATATGGTGAGTGTGCTCGGACATAATGGATTCAAGAATTGTTTCCAATTCCTGAAAGTAATCTAGAGATGGGGGACAATAAATATCACCTAGAACGATTGTGGTCCCCTTGACATAAGTACAAATAAATAAAAATTCAGCGTTAGCGGAGATGGGGGAAGAAGCCAGTACTTCGTATTTAAAAGAAGTCCGCAAGTAAATTGCAACACCACCGCCTCGTTTCTCCAAGCGGTCATTACGAATCATAACGAACCCTGGGAGACTGTAATTGGAGGACGGCATAGATGGTTTGAGCCAACTTTCAGAAATTAAAATAACATCAACATTAATGTTGTAAAGCATGTTAAAAAGTTCACCGTGATGTTGAGGAGTGCTTTGGGCATTCAGGTGACAAATATTGAGGCTAAAAGGGAAACGCTGAAATTCGTCATAGAGAAGGGAAGAAAGAGATTCATTTAAAGAAATATTCGGCGACTGGATTGAGGGATTTGAGTCATCTAATGCAGAAAAAAAAGAATCGTCATCAGACATACGAAGTTCTTTCTTTTATAAAAAAAAAAAAAAACTATTTGTTGATTGTATAAATCAATAAATAAATATTAATAATACTAAAGTAATATAAAAATAGAAATAAAAAAAATAATATATAAAAATACAACTAATAATATTATTTAGTCTCTGCTAGAGCCCGCCGGCCGTCTGTTAACAATAAAAAAAAAAACAAAATACATATATCCAATCAACATGTACAACAATTAGATAGAATTACTAATATTGTACAAAAAATAAAAAAATCAACAATCACTACGTGAATAATGTTGAGTGAAATCGCGTATAGAAAAAGAAAATTAATATTTGACAATCAGAATAAAGTAATCGGAGAAAGTGTCATCTGACAGCTGTCACTTGACACATTACACAGATTATATGCAGATGTAAACATAGAAGTCAAATTATTAGTACACTAATAATTAAAGTAAACGAGTAAAATCACAAATATGAGGGTGAAACTAAAATAAAATTACGCAGTAGTGATTGCTATATAACATTGAAATTGACCGGATAATACTAAATTCCAACTACTTAACACTAATGCTTGACCCGCATACCACGACGAGTTCTTGAGTATCCAGAAACCTTATGGACTCGCTGAGCTGACTGGGAAGCTGGATCCGGCAATTTAGACGATGTGGGCTCGCTGGATTTGGGAATTATAGCGTCCAAATCATCAATGTTGTTAATGCGGCGGTGACCGCCAGACGGATCTTTAGTGTATATATTACCGCTTAGCGTCCAAACGTTTCTCATACCTAACCGCTTCCGGGCCTCGAGGAACAATTCCTGCCTCCGTCGAGTCAAGAATTCGGAAACAACAAGCATGGTCCCCTTCAATTTAGTCTTGCTTTTCCAAATTAATGAACTGAGAGCAGGATTAATGGTACGGAATATAATGGGTCTACAACGGCCCTCAATCGCCGTACCTAGGCGATGACAACTAGAAATGTCAGAGGCTTGGACATCGGGTAGCTTGAGGTGATCCTTGCAGATAGTGGCAATCACAGAGGCCAAGTCATCGCCACTCTCTGGAACTCCGCCAAGTAGAAGATACTTCCGTCTGTGTCTCATCTCTATTTCATCAGTTGTTTGGATCAAGTATGCTATTTGCTGACGAAGAAGACCCAAGACTTCATGAGTATAGATCTTAAATTCATTAAATTCATTGGACAATTGAGCGATTGTGAGTGTATCCGTTGTTTGAGGAGTAATAGCCTGGAGTTTACCTTCAAAACTCGCCATCATCTTAAGAAGTGTGTTCTCCAATGTCTTCTGTGTAGAGGCCAAGTCAGCAAAGTTCGCCATCTCCAAAGTGTTAAGTGTTGTGACAAAAATGAGACTGGCCGGCAGGATTATGCAGATATTTGGTTATTTAATACATGTAAAGATATGCTAACACTTTATATTAATCTTTGGCCAATAAACAATGCACTTAAGGTGAGATAATATTATTTTAGTTAATAAAAACAAATTAATATAAAATTTGAAGAGAGATATTTTAAGTGTACAACTACCCGCCGTATATTTTAGTAAGTTATTAGTTCAGTTGTGGTATTATATATTATATAGAGGTAGAGATGAAGATGACCCTTTTATTTATTGTTGTATACCATTAGCACTCGGCTAAAATCAGAACTTTTTTGAAGTAACTCTCTTCTATAATATCTTTTATAAGTCTAACTTAGCTGTAAATATCCGATACCATTGATATAGAAATGAATGTGTATAAAATAAGAATTGTGTTGTTTTATATTAAATACTGCATATTAATTTATATTATAATGTATATAATAATTAATCTAATTATTTTTATATCTGTTGATAATAAATTTAAGTAGTTTATGCTTGTGACTACGGTTTCTTGCATGTATTTTAATGAAGAACATAAATTTGTCCGGGACTATTTCAGTGCTTGTCTTTTTATTATTAATTTATAACTATTTTTACAAAGACATTCCTAGAGTTTTATTCCCAATGTATGATGTATTTATAAATTGATAAAAATATTAAGACTGAAGTTACTGCTGTTTTTTTATGTACCCAAACGGTTCACCCTATTGTAAATGATAACCGTCCACTGGATATATTAAAAAGAATTAACTACGGATATCACGCCCTCATGTTACGCCGGTGGTAACGTTGCTATTCCGGACCGCTTACGTGTCTTATGGATGATAATGGAATTGTGCACCCGCCTGCGCTAAAGGATTACGCTGGCAGGACACCAGTGAAGGATGGTCAGATGAACATGAGGTCAGGACAGATATTCCATAGTGGTAAATTCACCATGAACCACCTTCCCCCCACCACGTAGGTATACTTACCGTTAACAAAAATAGCTTATTTTCTTTATTATTAGTGATGCCCGCCATTTAGTATAGTACGCATGTCCAAGGGCTATCAAACGATTACAATAAAGAAAGCGTCTATATAACGCCAATTATTTATTAATAAATTAGCACTATTGCAGGTAGCGCATTTTCTCAGCTTTAATATTTGAGAATATTACCAAGATGATTACTTTTTGAAAATTTCATCCTAATACTTCTTGCCATATTTAAGTGAAATCTGAATACCCAAACAGAAAAAAGTAAATTTTGCTTCGTCTTGGTTTTACTATCTTATTTAATGAAAAGAAAGAGAAATTATTTAAAAAATTTAGTATGTGTTAGATTTTGAATACCTTTATAATTTTTATTGTGTGTTTTTTGACTATCAGATCAGAATTTAAATGCTATTATAAAATACTACAATTTCCAAAGATTTACTGGTAGGTATAGAAAGCTTCCATTACCAAGTTTGCATGTTGTGTCATGGTTCAATAGATTAATAGGGTTTCCTGAAATGTGATGGTCCAAAATCTATAACTGGGAGGCCGCGTGGAGTTCCAGAACCTACCAAACAAAAGGTATATTTTATTTTTTTGTGTAATAGCTATTCAGACGTACAAGACACTTTAAGTCAGAAGGGAACCGTTTACCATCTGATTGCTACCATATAAACTTACTCTAAAGTACTCAAATAAAACAAACATTTGTTTCAACTCTTTATTTTATACTTGAATTTCGTCGATCGTTATTAATTATACAAACAGGATTATATTCCTATATCATATTACATGTCTACATTTCATAAAGTAACTTAGGTCTATATTGCACCCTTTTGACTAGTTATACAGCATATCTATGTATTTCATAATAAAAAATATAACAATATCGGTTATTTTCTGTCCATTTGTAAGTTAATATATGTAATTAATAAAATTATGTCTATGTCTCACTCTATTATTATCGTTCATGTTGAAAGGAAGACATATATGAAGAAACCAGTCGATCTTTAGTATTGTACAAAATGTCGGCGATTTTACCATTACATACTAGCTGTGCGCGCAACTTCGTACGCGTGGTACCTACATATTAACTACATATTAGCAATAACAATAGATAACAACTTTGTTATTTGTGATCCCTTAAATGAAACAAATAAGTACCTACTTATTGTTACGAGAAGATTGTAATCTTTATAATGTATAAAATACTCTCTCTCTCTGTCACAATGATGGTATCTAAACTCCTCCTAAACGGCTTGATTGATTCTTATGAAAATTTGTGTTAATTAATAAATTTTGTATGTTCAGTAGGTCTGAGAATAAGAGGTATAACGTATTTTGCATATCTCTGAGCGATGAGGGTTGTCCAATCCCATATATATTCTTTTTTGGACATTTTTTTTGACACGTAACAGCCCAAATTTTCACCCTTTTGTCATCTACCTCTATTATTTAACAGCTTATATTATTATCTACTTTAACGATTTTCTACTTTCAGTGGTCGATAACTGATTATATATGGCAAAACAACGTTTGCCAGGCCAGATTAACGTTCACAAATACAAACGCACTGGCAAACAGACAAAACATCTAATAATATTTCTTTTTGTCTAACATACAATATGTAAATCGGTTTAGAAAAAATCTACAAGCATGGCTAACCTACAACTTTATTATATTGTATAATGTATAGAAAACAAAGTTGTTCTGTAAATCTTGTTTTGGTTTTTACCACGGCAACGTACAACATGTAAATACTTTTAAAAAATGTATAAACATAACTATCCCTCTGTTTTAGTATATTGTATAATTTACAGAAAAAAAGTTGTTCCGTAAATAAGAACAAAGTATCTATAAATAATATTCCTGCATATTTCTTTTATTTTACAGTTTCTACGTACAGCATATTTGATTACAATTTCATGCTGTATCTATCTCTACTGTTAAATTTAGGTCTTCCCCACACACACACACACAACAAAGGCTCTAGCTTCCCAGGTACTATATTCCGTTTGCACTATACCTATAGGTATCTTCTGTTATAAAAATACTGTTTTTATGTCATATTGTAAATATAAATAAATATATCTGGTATTATTGATGTCTTAGTTATGTGAATATTGCAAATTGTCAGAACTGAGTGCGAGCGAGGTAAGGACGCTCCTTCTTTGCGGGTTCACCCCGAGATTCTCCCAATTGATCCACGAGAGTCTTGCTGTCAGGTCTATAAAAAATATTTGTACTATTATAATCTGTCATTAAATTACTTATACATATTACTGATTTTTAAATGTTTATATGGTGCACTTTGTGCCGATGGTATATGCAAAAAGGGTGCCATGGTGTATATAACGTGAGGTTAGTCAGCACTTTTAGACAGAGTAGGGCCCCAAGACAATTAGGAGACTAGTAGCCCTGGTGAACAATGACCTGGCTGATAGTGTAATATATTTAATGATATTCTGAGTCGGTTGGCAACTTAGTGACAGACAATTGCTAAGAATTTGCGGCGTCAGACGTCATCAAACGATTATCGCGTTTGATTAAGAATGTTTTGCTCTTATATATTCGAGTCATCACGGTTATGTTTTACTTTAATAATTATTCATAAAATCATATATTTACCACTTGTATTCCAATGTGCTCGGTCAGCTTTGATTTCTCCACGCAAGCATTTTTCTACGTAAGTCAGAGGATCGTAATCTGCATCTAATACCTGATAAATATTTATTTAAGATATTTAAGAATTAGATAAGAACAATTAAAAGCAACACAGTAAAGGTAAAGCCTTTAC
Organism: Achroia grisella; assembly: GCF_030625045.1. Taxonomy (NCBI): domain Eukaryota; kingdom Metazoa; phylum Arthropoda; class Insecta; order Lepidoptera; family Pyralidae; genus Achroia; species Achroia grisella. The sequence continues at coordinate 722,766 of NW_026712568.1, read as the reverse complement.
TGTGTTAGGAATATATAAATATAGACATCAGAATATAATAATAATCTTTATCTACTATAATAACAATATACAAAATGTTAAGTACCGATAGTTCCAAAAGTTTAAACTTATGGTGCAACTTTATCAGACATATTTTTATTGTCCATCTATTAAAGTGGGATCTGTCAGTTACCTATCAGTTAATTTTATCTATAACCAAGTACAGATAGTTGTGTAACGGATTTTATATCCATCTTGAGTATTACAATATATATTATAGAAAATAAAATAGGTACTATTTACATTATTTATTCCGAACCCTTTCAACTCGAATTCGGTCATAAATCTTGTTTTTTTTTATTGGGGGTTTTGGGCACTTTGGAGCTGTAGCACTGCGACTAACAAAGGTCTATTGACCTCGCCCTTTTTCATAGATCGTTACATAAACCCGACAAGGACAAGAATTGAAAGATATTCTTAGACGTGATGGTTTTTATCCCCTCAGGATAGAGTATAAACTTTTTAAAGGAGATGTTTCGTTTAGACTCACGCTATTCAGCTTGGCAAAATCTGCAGATTTTTATTGTGCACAGGCCTAGGTATGCCATATGCTTATTTCAATTTGTGTCTAAATCTTGGTTAAGCATAATGTATACTTGTCATTTTAATATTCATACAAAGTATGCAACCTTTCACTTACCTCCCTGAGCAGAGCGATGTAAGCAATGGCTAGCCGAAGCGTGTCAATTTTGCTGAGTCTTTTCTCATAAGGAAAGGTTGGCACGTGCACACGCAGTTCGTCGAACGCCGAGTTTATACTGCTAAAATCAGAACATTACACGCAAGTTTTAGCTGGTTTGATATACTCTTCACGAACAAAACATTGTAGGTATTTACGAGGTATACAGTTTTGTAATAATATAATAGTACTAATAATCGAATCTAATCAATGTTACAAATATTTCAGGACTATTTAAGCATCTAGTCCCAAGGTAAGCAGAGGTTGCATTATGATTACTAGACAACTAATATACCTAAATACATTGTTTTTGGTAAATACATGCATATCATATGAGTACAGAAAAACACCCAGTGTTAAGAGGAAGTGAGGCGATGTGGTGAACCACTAAACCACTTAAAAGTTTAGTTCTCAAGAGAGGAGACTAGCCATTTTTTACATATTTAGTTTTAAAATGTGTGTAATATTTGTATAATATCTACGTATGTAAACATAACATCAGTAGATATGTTATTATTTTAAGTTCATCGATGGAAAAAGACGAATATCCAATTATATAAATATTTTATTAAAATTACAAAATACTTATGTAGGTACGTCTTGGGAATTGGCTAAATTGGGTATCTAGAATAAAAATATAACAAAGTAATTGTTATATATTTACTTCGCACAGGCAAAAGAGTAAGAGTAACTACTTAGTTCGCTCTGCTCTAAAATATATTTGTATATTATTTCAAAATTAGGCAGTAGATACAAATCAATACAAATAAGCGATCAATAAAGAATCAGTAATATACTCGTAAAATTGTATACTATCTACATTTATCATGCAACAAACTAAACAACAGCAAAAATTCACAACTATTTCATTGTTAAAAGTTATATGAAACATACTAGATGGGTACACCCATGAATAAATTCAGATCTATAGAAAAGACCGCAACAATAAGTGGATACCCATTGGGTCCGGACCTCAGCATCCGTCGTCGCTCGCGTACGTTCGCAGCCGCCCGCTGCACGCGGTACGGTGATCCACCGCATTGATACTCGGGCTCGGCGGATGTCTCCAATAAAACATCTGTTAAAGAACTGTGATGTGTCCAATATGCATAATATTGCTTTCAGGATGGTCACCTTAAGGTCGTTTTTGGAAGACAATAAATTCAGAGAATATTGATAATAAATACCCATAACTTATAAATGTGACGACGATGTTTTAGACTAAGTGGTCACGAATATCAGAAGCAATATCGGATTGATTCTGATTTTAGAGTGGTATGGGCTATACATGTTATATTCATAATTAGAGCAAACAAACAGAACAAACCCTATGGACACAAATTATAAAGTAAAAAGTACAATAGATTATATACGTTGTGAGTATACATAAACGAATGTGTGGATAATCCTCATGCGTCGCTATTCCGGTGAAATAAAATGTCATATATATAACATACCAACTTAGATTACCTGTTTTAAGTCCATTAAATTGATTCCATTGTGAAATAATCGAATTATACTTAAATTTTTAACTATATTTTCTTTTATATTTACATTTAAATAAATACTAAAGTGTGCCTGCCTATCGGTTTGGTAAAAACTAGATGATGACGCGGTAAATAAATTGTTTTAAAAATGATAAATTGGGGCTTGGTACTTCAGACACTTTATTCTTTCTAAAATGTATATAAATGATAAAGTCATAATACCCAAGGCGTTTAACTTAAAAAACAGGATTTTATTTTACGTTTCGTTATTTCTATTTAAAAAAACTTCGGCAATTTTACACGTTAGTCATAAATATATAGAAAGAATTACCATTAATGGTCAATCTATAGCTATATTAAATTCTATACTTATAAAATGATCTGCAGTAGTCCTATTGTTTTATATAGAATTTAAGGGGGTTGATAATTTATCAATCCCCAATAAATTCTAAATCTAATTTAAATTATGATTGTGTTATGCATAAAACCAGTTACCTGTGTGTAATTGCCTGGTGTGTTGGTGTACATACGCAGCGAGAGGTAATTGGAGTCGACTCCTGGCGGCTGCATACACGCACGAGGGCAGTTCGGCTGCTAGCGTCGGGCCTTCATCATCAGAACCATCACCATACGAGTACTTCAAGCCGGAGTTAAAATCAAGGCGACGACTTTCGCTGTAAAAAAACAAGCGCTTAAGTAATAATTCAAATTTCTATGAGTTCGAAGTTAATTCACTTTAAGAATGAGGTTTGCATTACCCGACCAAGACTTTCTTTTAATGTAGTAGTAACATATTACGCTTGTTACATAATAATATGCCGTGCACAACTCTATTGAAAATGTTGAAGAGCAGAACTTGCATGCGCCTTATGATGAACGAAGCCTCAATGTCACAATTTTAATATGGTTGGTTGGTTGGTTGGTATGATTTTAATTGTCATATTGTTAATTTTATATTAAATCTGTAAAACGCCGACAATGTTTTTGTGGCAACTGTGGTTTGCTTTACTAGTTCTGACATCGAGCTGTGTCACACCTTATTTAGTTAAAATCGTAGTTAATAGGAATGTCTGTAGTATTTTATTATAAAATTAAATTTATGTTTAAATCATTTGGTTTAATATGCCCGCTGGATGCGAATACCGTAATTCGCTGTGTGTTATTATTATTGTACAATTGTACGTTATAGGACATACGTCATTTTTGAAAGTTTGTCTATTAGATTTATGTTCGATCTATTGAAATGTCTAGTATATAAGTACCTACTATTGATTTAGTTGTAATGGGTAATATTATGTTATTTGTGGTTGTAATTAGTTAGTATTTAGTCGCTAGTTTGTGGCAAATTTTATTCATTATTTGATCATGTTATTGAGAATAATCTGTTTGAGACAGATTTATACATGCAGCGTCAATATATTGAAGTAATAAAATTGTTTCCAGGTAGATATTATTTGGCATTAATTACTCTTATCGTTTGATAAAATGTGTGCTCAGGATAGGCAGGTTTGGAAGAGTAAGCCCATGCCCAGTACAGGAACTAATTACGATAATTAATTAAAAATTGTGTTTTTAAACTTTTATATTCATACATTTGACTTGTAAAACTACTAAATTTTATGTTTAAGGGTATACCAACCTTGATATCGAAATCTAAGTCAGTTGTTTGAGACATCTTTCTTTTATTTATTTAATTATTTTTATTTATTTCGGATTCAATAACATGCAAAATTCTTAAATGTAGTTACACCTGTAAATATTTAATTTACCTATATTTCTAACTGTTCTGTATTTACTGTTCAAATATAAGCATATCTCTCACAATATCGTCTGTTATTGAAGCTTGCAATTTACTGCTATTGGATTTGTTGTAAAAATAATCCGAGATATTTATTTTTATAATTCTGTCTATTTTGTTTGATAATAAATAAGTATTATTTTAGAGGATCTTGTACCTATTCATTCCTACGTGATTGCTATTTTGAAATAGCGAAGCAACAAAAGGATTGAGACGTTTTTAGATTTAACTAGATCCTTTGAAATTATTACTATGTCCTTAAAAAAATATTTACACTTATAATAATTGTTTTGATTATCGTAGGAATATTTTTTTCTACGTTTCCTAACCAAATGGTTAAGACTGATAAAACGAGCGTTAGTCAGTAGCAGTTAGTGAACTACCGCTCCGCAAACTCCTTTTGAATTCTTTTTATTTATAAACGAGCTGTTACCCGCGCCTTCGTCCGCGTGCAATTAGACTTATTTTTAATTAAAATAAATAAAATTTTAACAGTTAATATAAGTACTATATATACCTTAATATGAATTTAGTTTGTTAAAATAAATTTCAAACAGTGACTTATTTTTTATTTTATTGTAAATGTTATAGAATGGATTTTATATATTATAGTTCTGTCATATGCTATTAGAAATATTATATAGATACCAATAGTTTACAGTAGGTAAACAGTAGTAGGAGGTAGCTAGTTTTTTGCATGATTCAGTAAATACAGAAAACTGTTTGGATACATTTAACTACTGATTTAGTATTAATGGTTAAATATATAAGTATTTTAGATCTTATGGAAATCTTATTAGTCTATTAATAGAAAATAAAAATAATTTAATTTAAACTAACCTCAACGGCGGAGAAGTAGATGAATCTGCTAGCTGCGTTCTTGCTCCTGACATGGCTCGTTCATTGAGCGCACTAATTCTCTTAATATTTGAATTATACTGAACGTCTACTAAACGCGTAAATAATTTTATACCGCGAGGGGTGGTAATTTCGTTTATACTCTGCGGCAGGGTTCTTAAACAGAAATTGTGCACAGTTTGTGCCAGACTAGACCGTACCCGCATCGATTAAAGACCAAATTTAGAGCGACCAAACCCCAATTCATGTGGCTGTGAGCGCTTCAACCCCTGCACAGTGGGAGGCGCCATAGAAATAAGGAACCAAAGAGGCGGGGCTTAATCGAGTTTCGCAAACAATGGTGAATTCTTTTCGTAGGAATTTCATTAAATAATTTATTTATTAATAATTTTGAAAATGTTTTTAGGTCGTACAATCCAATGTCCAGAGAAGTAACAAAATTATATCTGCACATTTTTAAGAAAATTACGCTTACGGTTAGTCAGAAATATTTTCCAGTTACAGTTTTCTTTGAAGAATGGTCTTTTTTATCATCTTTCTATTATTTGTAAGTAGGTACTCATACTATAACAATCAACTTCATAATTTAATTTAAATTTTTATGCTATATAAATATATAATATAAAATATTATAACATTTAAGCAGAAGTATAACAACTCGTATTTGTTATTCCAAGCAGGTAGTACATATCTACACCTGGAAAATGTTACATGGTCATGTAGGTACTTACTTAATGCTGTCATTTAATAACATCGAAGAAAATTACCTCGAGTTGACTCATTCCAAGATAGTTTTACACGATCTATATCTATCTCAAACAGTAAAATTATAAATTGTCTACATGAAAATTTACTTAATAAAAAAAATATTTATATTTAGTCACAAATGGCTTTGTTTAGTTTGTTTCTATGGATGATGTCGTTTCGGACTCCTATTTCACATTCTTCCTGAAAACCAGATTATATCTACTAAGTTTCAGTAAAGTAACAGGTAGTTTATCGCACTTGCAACCAGTGTGTTACACATAGGTAACTATACTTAGTGTCTGTACTATGAAATTCAAACAGGTAGTTACTTTAAAGTGAGAAATCAAGTAACGGGTACGAAGTAAGAAATCAACTAATAACTATATATTTAAACACCAGAATATGCAATTATATTTATAAATTATTATTAGTAGATAATATTATACTTACACACTTATGATATCATATTATAGGTTTTTTTGTAAACACAATGTTAGATAGAGAAAGTGTGTTGCTGTTGCAGGCGAAGTATGATATGTTCATAAAATCGCCTAAATAGATATTGACAATTTATTTTAATATACTATTAGATATAGGTATCTTTTAGTTTATTAATTTCAAACAAGATGAAATATTTCATTGTATGTACAGTCAACTACTTCATCAATGTAATATTAGTAGATATAGTTAATATTTCATTTTTTCTTACAAGGTCTTTAATAGATATGGAGTCCTTTGTCCGTTTGCATAATTAATTGTGAAGAAATATATCTTATATTTTTATTGTATTTTTTCATCTTTTAGCCTTCAAAACCAAGTAAAATTTCACGATGTCTATTTTTTGGTAGGCTTATCTACGCGTCTGTCCGAATAATATAGGAGTGCCGGTGGCCAATCGATGTTGTTCTCTCTCTGCCATTGGTGAATGGAGATCTGGTTCTGACAGCAGCCGTAAAACGCACGCTTCTAAGAGAAAATACTCTTGGGGAGTATATATTATACAATACCATAAATTTATCTCACTATGAGAGATTTTTCAGGTACTTACCCAACGCAACGGTTTGCTTATGTCACGATACATCAATTACAGCTAGACTAACTCAATACCGTAAGGCAAAATACGATTTACCTATTATTTAAAATTATTACTGTACTATTTATATTAAACGCTAAAGTAAGATTAGTAGGATCGCCTCTTTGAAACTTTATCAACTCAATACGTACGTAAGTACCTACTTTATTCCTATGCTATGTATTTAATTTACACAAGAGCTCATAGCAATAGACGAATGGGTCACTATTTGTTTAATCAGTGGTATCAGTTTGGAAGTCGGAAGTCACGTCACTCATAACTATGCGTGGCCCATCGATGAACCGACGAACACATCGATGAACACAGCCGTAGGCGATTAATACGAATAACTGTTTGCAAATTACCCAAGAGTAATCAACATTAACTGCTTCTACCTTATACCATTTATCTGTGATTTGCGTAGGTAATACGTTTTGTTCTTCAGTCATCTCGTTTATCAGTCCCTTTCTTGCAATATTATCTCTGAGGGGGAAAGGGAAGGGGATTGTTAGTAATGGGGTTTAGTAACCCTTTGCTAGCAATGCACCGTTGGATCGACCTCCATGCGGTTCCCCTTGGAAACCATTGTGATTAATTCTTGGTTCTTTAATCACGGTAGGCTAACTGACCTGACCTCATGTTCATCTATCATCCTCCACTGGTGCCCGGGAGCGCAAACTGTTAGCGCAGGCGGGTGCACCATTACATTAGCAACCATAAAAAAAAAATATCGTTTTTGACTATTTAACTTCCCATTCCCGTCGCAATATTGTAATTTTTTCTCTTAGGTTTAATAGGAACACATAAGTCACACGTCGTCTATATACCTAACTTGCTACCGTTTCATATTTCCTACGTTAAGTGCTGTATGGTTGGATTTAATTCGCGATAGCTTTGAGATAACGGAATCAGAGGAGGTCTGTATTGGAGCTCCATTCATTGATACGGTCAGATGTATTTTACAGAAATGCATAAATGGTTTGTGGTACCATGAGTGGCATAGTAGTACATATAAGTTTGGAGATTTTAGGTATAATTCTGTCGTTATTACAATTTCCATTATGTATATAAACGTAGATATACCTGTAGGTATTTATTATTAATACATACTTTTGTTGTTTCATTGCTATATTGCTATTATACTAACATGCAGTCGTGTTTATTACAATAAATATGTTGAATATAATTTTATTTAATAATAGGTTTGAAATATTATTGTAAAATTGTATTGCAAGTCTGTATCAAATTAGACTGCTGTTTTGTAAGACTGCCAATTTTTTTAACTATTTACTCGTGACTGTTGTTACATCACCAAAAATCTGTATATCTAGATTTTTGGTGACGCGACTTCGTCAGCGTGGAATTTTACTTCATTTTTCTAAAATAAAGGTAGCCTAAGTTACTCCTTATTACATCAGCTACCTGCCAATATAAGTTCCGTCAAAATCGGACCGATTCAGAGATTAGCCGGAACAAACAGACAAACAGACAAAAATGGTAAAAAATGTTATTTTGGTGTATGTGCCGTATTTATATTCATATCCATGTAGTAAAAACGGTTATTTCAATATTACAAACAGACACTCCAAATTTATTTACATGTACCTATAGATATAGCTTCAGTCTTTAGTTAAGAGTTAATTGTAAACAATTGGCCTAAATTCTATAAAAATCGTATTAAATAAAATATAGAAATGCCTAAACTGATAATCAGTTCAATAAAGAAAAAACTTCTCAGTAAGATTTCATATCGTGGCTAGAGATTAGAGGTGTTTTTAAAAAATTGTTTACTGTTATTTTTGTATTATCTAAATGTGATGAAAACTTTAGTTTATTAGTAGATTTTTACATCCTACAGATACTTCTATTTATTCGTGCTGTTGCTGAAGTCGTAGGTTTTTTAAGAACTAATAAGCAGCGCCTACGGCTCGTAGTGCTCTTTGAAGACATATAATTATTTAAATTAAACACTATAAATTATCGTCATGCCTATCGTTACATACACGCTCCGTACAAGCACGCGTGTGAACTATATTCATCTAAAATAGCCGTCCTACATTTGTCCATCTATAAATTAGCGTTTCACCCTCTTTTATAAACAAATAATTTGGCGGACGACTATAATTTTGCGCTAATTCGCATTCGGAAGTCGTGCCCAAGTTGCCCCTGTAATTGATTTGCAGCGGCGCGGCGTGGAAACGACCTCGTGACACGTGACCACACCCCGCCCTTTACCATGTGTTTGATAGTTTTACGATCATACTCGTGAAATTTTCTCTCGTATAAAAATTTGCAAAGGCGATAAGCCAAGCTTTTTAAATTGTCGTTCATTTTTTTGTGAAATTGTATACAAGAAGTTTTACTTCATAAGATAATTTGAAATTTAAAGACAAACTTGCTGTCCCCAAGTATCGTTTAGAAAAAGTTAATAGGTCTTTTATGGGAATAGGTATAAAAATTTACAATAAGATACCAAAGGATATGTTGGAATTACCCTTAAACAAATTCAAAACATCTGTTAAATCATATTTACTGAGCAAAGCCTATTACTCACTAAACGATTACTTGAATGACGAGTGTGCATGGCAATAGTTGTTCATACACTGAATTTTCATTTAATGTTAGACATAGACACCTATATAAATATACATTGTAAATAAACTGGCTCTAAAAAAAAAGTAATTCAATTGAGTTTCTTGCCAGTTCTTCTCAATTGGATCTACTATATATACCGAACTGGACGGTAGGGAAAAAAATAAAATTATAATGTAAAAATTTGACGTTCATAAGCGGCTAAAATGTCCTACATGAATAAATGATTTTTGAATTTGAATTTGAATTTAATATTGCAGTGACAATGCAGGCGTGAACAATATCGAAAGTTATATACTTATTTAGCTTATTTTATTAACTGCATTCCATAAATACCAGACATTCACCAAATGTACTATGAGTATAGTGTTAGCTACACGTATCTCTTCATATCATTATATTATTTGTCTAATATTTTATATAAAAAAGTTATTTATATATTATTACCTACGTACTAAGTCTTTTTCTCTCTATAAAGCGAATTTAGGTTAATTAACTACCAAACACATCAATAGTCCATACATAGCTACTATATTTTAAAATAAAGACATCGTATGACATATTTACATTTTGAGAAGGATCCAATTAATTATTATCCCATCTGGATTTAATAATAATAATAACTCTTTATTGAGCACAGAATAAAATACAAACACTAACTTAATATAAACATGCTAAGTAAAAACGGCTTATCGTTTAAAGCAAACTCATACAGACAACCTGGACCTGGACTTACCTACGAGAATTATTATGTTTTGCGAAATAAGTTTCAAAACATTCTCATGAGAGAAACTTATTTCGCAGATTTACTTAAATTTAAAATCAACATTAGTTCTGTGGTTTTTTAACATAAAGAATGATTGGCTTTAATTTATTTATTTGTGTGCGTATGCTCCGGATAAGATTATCCGGCGAGTGCGTAAACGGTCCTCCGGGTGTGCTTTGTAGTGCGGTCGCGTGGCGGCGGTCACGTGCTGGGTGCGCGTGGCACGCCGCGCGTCCAACCAAGTGTCCCGAACATGTACTGACGCCTATCCAAAAACTGTTTTACAGTATGCACTTAATTAATCCGGACTATTATTGAATTCTGCAGTTTGTGTAGATGCACATTTTTAATGGAAATGGAATGCAGTATACTTGTGCAACAATCTACCACACCTTACTGACGCCTAATTGTCAACTTCCCTACACATTAATTTCTCATTCCATTCCTTCCATTAATTATAATAGAATACGGCTTACAAAGAATTCTGCTTATCAGGAGAAATAAGTTAAAAGAGTACTTTTCAGGGAATCTAAAACTTTTTGAAAAGTGAAATGTGCCATTCATAACAGCAGCTTGATAATGTAACGCAATTGCCAACAATATTAATTTGAATTTTAGTGAGAGTGTGGAAATATATTATACATATAAGCATTCAGAAGAATTATTTTACCAATAAAGCAAAATGCAACAAATCAAAATTGTGTAATTGCTGTATATAATTGCAGTATTGATTGGCAAATAAACCAGTACGATATAACAAATTATAGCTAATTAATTTCGACATAAATCTGTAGGTTCTGTTGAATTTGAACAATAAATCACTCTATTTTGTACTTTGTATTGCGTATTAATTCACTGTTTACTTTCTTCATAGAGTAATTTTTAACAAATATAAAATATGTTTAAAAAGTTTATATACATATGTTGTTTGGTAGATAGGTATTATACTCATTTGTCAATAGACTGGAAACTAAATCGGCCCTTATGGATTCCCCTACCCGTATTTGTCTGTCTGTTTGTTGTATTTAAGCATTTATTATACGCAATTATTAACAAGTCGTCTGCAGCTCTGAGCACTTCAATTGCACGTTGTGGTTCTCAAACTGTATTGGATTACTGAGTAAAGTCAGCAATCCAACTTCAGATAATAAGTACTATAAGTATACAAAATATATTGAGTATATTGAATAAGTGTTTATTCATTATACCGAATATACATTTATACTTTATTTATTTAACTACTGTACATCTTAATAATAATAGGTTTAGTCCGATTAGTTTGCGCAAAAGAAGTACAAAATTATTATAGAACGCAAATATATACTACTTTTTTAATAAAATAATATATAAATAGTACCTACTTGATACTGGTCTGTCACTTGTACATACCTAGTCAATACAACTTTTATTGATTAGAAACGAATTCATTAAATTCTTTTATCATATGTATTCTGTGTATATACAATGTATACATACTTCTGTGTATACATTGTATATACAAAGAAGTCTGTTATTAGTAAATTATTTATTTTTTTATATGGTACATTACTAGGTAACTATATGCATTGTACATTATTCAAATCCGCTAAGTTGTGAATGGACTACAGTCGCTTCATAAGTCCTCTCGTCCGACCGTCTCGTCCAATCCCATCAATAGCAATTACAATGTTTCGAAAGTATGAAACGTGTAGAGAAACTCTTTTGATACTGTTATATTCAAAGTTTATTTTTGTTTTCTTTAATCAAAAACTATAAAACAAATTATATATAATATGTCACTGTGTCTACCAATAAAATATTTATCCCTTTATAAATAGTTTTATTATTTGAAGAATGTGATTGTGAATTGAGAAGAGAATATGTAGTATATTAGTTTAGTATATTGCTTTGTATTTCTAATACAAAGCAATTCTTAGAGAAGGACGCAAATAATTCAGAAGGAAGGAAGTAAATGTTTTGTTTTAGGAAAATAACAAGTTAAAGTTTGAGCACCCTTACAAATGCACCCCATTCGACACGGACGTAACAAGGAGGGTTAACCGATGTCACGCGACTGTTCCATAGAACGCGGCCCGCCGCCACTCGTGAACTCCTATGGGAACAACACACAAATTACCCAAAACTAATTGTCTAATGTGTTCACACCATTTAACTAAACAGATTGAACGTGTCAGTCGGATTTTTTGAGTTCGTATAGTGCTTCTCTCTTTTGGTATCTTTTTTGGTATGTATTTTAAATTTGTAACACTTAGAGAAGTCGGACTATTATCTACTATTTATAAAGTAACATCATATATTACCTACAGTTTTTCTTATGTTTACTAAAAAGTTTCCTGCCTTATCTTCTAAAAACAAGATTTTTGTTTTCTTCGAAATTTGTTCCTGGGGAAAAATAATATAAATAATAAAAATCAATTTGTTTTAATGAAAACTTTATTAAAACACCTAGTCGTCTCTTTTTCTAGCTGGAATCTCGGGTATTTTCTTTTCATCTATTATAGTTAATTCCTGAACACTGGACTTGAGCTCCACGTACTTATACCGGAATGCCATCACAGAGAAGATAAGCATGTCGATCATCATTAGCCCCGCAAATAGGAAGAACTCTTTCCACTGCAAGAGATCAGAATCAATATTAGTGTAACCTCATTTTTCAGTTATTTTTATTAATGATAAAATTATATGTATTCCAAATATCTTTTTAGTAATAAAGGCATGTATGGCATCGTATCTGACATGTAACAACGTAAAGTAAACATTGAAGGCCAACAATGTACATCGACAATATTACACTCACCTGAGCATCTAAAAAGTTTCCTTCCACAATGAGAACGACGATAAGATTTCCGAATGCTACAGTCAATAGCCAGACGGATTGCAACACTGACTTCATGCTCGCTGGTGCCTGAGTAAACGAGAATTCTAAACCGGTGACTGAAAACATGACCTCCCCCATTGTCATGACCACGTATTGAGGCACCAACCATAATATGTGAACCGTGTTTGCTGGAGTTATCATTACTGGATTCGCCGTCTAAAAGAATTATGCATTTTTAGAAATATTCGTGGTAAAATTAATCTTATGGTATACCCAATGTGGTATACCCATATACCCAAAGTCAGGCAATTAGATATTTGTCTTAAGGATTTGGCTTTGGCAAATTTGTATTTCTGAAAAAATTCACACTGACTATACATGGAAATAATATAATTATATGGATTTTGATGACCTCATAGCTCTAGCAATGTACCATGTCAGTTTTACTTCAACGCGGTTCCCCCTGGAAATCAACGAGAAAATTCCTGGCAAATTCGTGACAATGGGCTAACTGACATGACGTCATACTCATCTCATCACCCGTCTTATAAATGGTTAGCATTTTCATCCATTAAAAATATATTTTATAAATTAATCGAAATATAATATAACATAATATGCTTGTTATTAGAATAAACACAAATTATATTTGTTATTCAGTACAACTTTTTGATCGACTGGAGGGTAAAAATACAGCTTCATAATAATAACATTATAGTATTGAATCGAATCGACCATAAAATAAGTCTTTAAATAAAACTGGTGTCCTGTTATATTTGCCAATTATAGTTGTACAATGAAAATAAATGATAAATCGTAAGTATATCCAATACTTCATTGCTAACATAATCATTACTAATAAATTATTTCAAGCATTGGTAGAAATACAATGAAAAATACAATGAAAAAATTACAATCAAACATTTCGATCAAGTTCTACAGGAGGCATAGACTTGTTATGTATTTTTAAAAGTTGCTTATAGACGTTAGTATTTTCTTGTATCATAACATTATCATACTCTCATTTTATATATATAACACATATTATTAATTAAAATTATGTCTTACTTACATAATTTCCATTGCTTTCTTGATGTACATTAATAGTGTACACTGCACCAGATTGGAAATTGAAATCTTTTAAAACTACGTCGCCACCCATTAAAACATTACTTTTTCCTTTTTGTATAGATTTTTGATTCCTGTCATTGCTGTTTTGAGATAATATTGTTCTATTCTTTGTATCTACAATTTTAATCTCCACTGGTTCATTAATATTTGATAAAAATCTAAAATAAATGCGAATTATTAACTAAAGTAACAAACGCTACACCTGTATTTTGAGATGATGTTATTAATAAAAACGTAACCAAAACATTTGACACTCGACTGAAATTTAATTAGGTTAGCTAGGTTGTTATTGAAAAAACATATTCCACTACAGTCCGTCACTAGTTAGCCGAATACTACACGCGACATGTATTTGAGAATTGTTTTTATAACCGTTAGTTTATTTTGGTTATTCTTACAATTAAAGTGTATTGATTCTTACAAAGTAAAGGTTGAAGTAAGCCAAGGTACAGTAATAGGCACAACACAGGCAACCGTTTTTGAAGGAAAACTTTACTATGCATTTTATGGAGTACCTTACGCGCAAGCTCCTATTGGAAGACTTCGTTTTAAAGACCCCAGATATCTTAAAAAATGGAAAAAACCTTACGATGCAACAGTTGAATACCATGGAGCTTGTGCTCAAGCACACATTGTTCACAAACATGCCTTGTATGGATTTGAAAATTGCTTGAACATGAATATTTATACACCGAAGCTTACTATAAATAATGAAAAGTTATTGATGCCAGTGATTGTTTGGATACATGGATATGCATTTGCATCTAGTTTTAGTCATGTATATGGAGCTGATTTCCTTGTAGACAATGATGTTTTGCTTGTGAGTGTTACACACAGAATTGGTGTTTTTGGTTTTCTGAAAGTAAACGACACTGACACAAATGCTAATATGGGTGTCAAAGATATAGTAATTGCCTTGAAATGGATTTCTAAGAATATTCATCACTTTGGAGGTGATAAAAATCAAATAACAGTTATGGGCAACGGATCAGCTGGAACTTATCTTTCGTTACTTCTTATGACTAAATACAAAAAGTTATTTTCGAAAATGATATTGCAAAGTAGTACAATATTTTCGCCATCTATATTTCAAGGAAACTATACTTTGGAAAGAGAAAGATTTGTGAAGGAATTGAAAAAGATTACTTCAAAAGATTTATTCACAGCGTCAACTAAAGATATTATAAATGCGGCACAGAACATTTACAGCAGTAAAGAAGTTATTGGTTTTCAGAGACCAGTAGTACCATTTACTCCAATAATTGAAATAGAATCAAATAAGTGTTTGTTAACTAAAAGACCTGAACAGTTTGATAAAATTGTAAATAATTTGAATATTACTATTCTAATTGGTTTCAATAGCCAGGAAAGTATACCAGAAATAATTCCATTTTTACACAACCCTAGATATTTAAAAGCCTTTGCTACAAATTTCAAATTTATGGTTCCGTTTTCGGATGGATGCAATCATGACTATGCTTCAGAGATGTATACACAAATAGCTATGAAAATAAAAAACAAGTACTTCATGAATGGAATTTCGGAGAATTCCATTCACGATTTTTTACGATATGCCTCTAATCTTCAGGTTTACCCAGTAATAAAATTCATAAAAACTCTATTAAATATTAAAGAAAGTAAATTATATGTATACAAATTTAATTATATAGGTAAATTCAATTCAATGAAGGCAACCTCATTATCTCAATCAAATATCAGAGTAAAAGGTGCTTCGAACGGTGATGAAATATGTTATATATTAAAATGTGAACCATATTGGGAAAATTATGTGAAACTAAATCTCGACCTTTTCGATCGTGATAGATTATTTATAAAGGACATGGCGAGTATGTGGGCGAATTTCGTAAAGACTGGTAAACCTACACTACTTGGTCAATCAGAAAATATAACATGGTCACATATGACGATGGAAGAAGACAAGTTGTTCCTTATTAGTAAACAGAGTAAAGTAATTAATATGATATTAGAAAATCGCATGTTTTCATTTTGGGGCGAAATATATAATAAGTATTATAGAAATGAACATTGTAAACAGAATATTCATGATGAGTTGTAAAATTATAATAGTTAATTCTTACCTAACACTAACACCGTCTATTGCTTTATCATTTTTATCAGTGAAGTTATACACTCCTGCATTGTTGATAAAAAACGAGTTCGCAGTTTCCTCTCGAAGGTGGAAAATGCCATTGTGTATAATATGAGCGCACTCGCTATTTTCTGTTCCTTGTATTGAGTATGGAAGTTCTACTAGTCCTGCTGCCTTTATATCTAACTTCTCGTAAGCAGACAAACTTTCAATTGTACTTGTATATGCAGTTGTGTTTTTATCAGTACCATTTATGATTAATGTAACATTACAATTGAATCCATTATAAACTCTAAGTTGTGCCAAACCTGCTGATACTGGCGTTCCGTAAGTGGGCTACAAATCATAAGTAGAAATAGTTTTAATACAGAAGAATATACTTAGGCATCATTTAGAAAAATGGGAATTATGTTAAGTACTTACAAGTAGACTCAATTCAACTATTCCAGATATGAGAAATGCACATGCCGCCAAAATTCCACCCCAAATCATTTTGTGAAGAGGTTTCCTTATTAATTTGCACCAAGTCAAGAAAGGATAAATTGCCTGGAAATAACAGTATTTTCATTCAATATTTTATAATAAAAAACATTTAAGTAATAATGTAGGGGATAAGACGTCACAACGGATAAATTTGATCTTTTCAATACGATTTTAAATTTATACCGGATTCGGCTTAAAATAACCTTTACTGCCGTCGTTAAATTCAGAAATGTTTCTTCTTAGAAAACTTTACAAACATGACTTTATTAAGCTTTTCTTCGAATAAACATAAGGAATGTACTTATTCTACCGTCTTTATTCTGGAAGGAAGAATAGCACAGAAGAATAAGAGAAAATCGTAATTGTTGCACCTTTTAAAAAAACTGAATTTTGTCCAAGATGTATTTTGTGATCAATCGTAGTTTTTAAGGTCTCACACTACCTTACTTCCGATGGTCGCGGGTTTGATTCCTCGCACGATGCAAACATTTGTATTCATGAGTATGTTTATTTGTGTCGGTCTGGATCTTTTCTATATATAATATGTATGTATTTACGAAAAAAATATCTATGTATTTATCAGTCATACAGTACCCATAACCCTTTAGGAAGATTAACTTGGGACTAGATGGCGCTCTGTAGCTTGTCCTGAGATTATTATTAAAATGTTGTACTAATAAGTTTGTAAGTGTAGAAATTATTAGTATAGAATAATATAAATCCTTAGTAACTTACCACTTCAAATAGAGGAATAAAAATTAAAATAAGCAATGGATTGAGCACTTGCATCTGATCAGCTTTCAATGTCCAACTGCCGATCTCTTGTTCCATGCGATCGGCTTGGAAAGTCCATCTTGAACCCTGTAAGTTATAGTCTTTCTTTAAAGCAATTGCCGCTAATGCCAGGATATTATACGTACTCGTAGACATTTCACTATCACACTATATTACGATTTAATAGGCAATTAACGATGTATCTGAAGTAATATAAATTATAATACAATAATTGTAACAACAAGAAGATTTATTAAATAATTGCGTATATTAATAATAACAACAAACATGTGATTATAATTAATTGTTTAATTATGAACAACATTACTTTTATACTAATTTCATAGTGTTAAAGACGACTCAAGTTTTTTGATATCTCCTATTCTCTATTACGTTATTAGGTAATTCGTAGAAACTAGTACATCTTACTTGTTGATCAAACAACGCCCAGAAGACTGGTAGTGGTATAAACAGTACAAGAACTCTAAGAAGAGCCTTAACATCCTCGATTAGAGCCGAGTCGTACTTATCATCCGCATGGTCCAACCAGTGTTCGCGGCTCTCTTTACTTTTAAAGGATCTGCAGACAGCATGCTAGAATTAAGAAATGTTTTTTATAGGTAAACCTAGCTTTAGAATAGATAAACACGCAATTTAAAAATACAAGTATTACCAAATATTCACTATAAATTTTAATTATTATTAGTTATAATTATTCAATACTAGTTACTCGGCCTCGGTGTACATATATTATATATATAAACTTTCTTCTCAAATCACTCTATTTATTAAAAAAAAATCGCCTCAAAATCCCTTGCGTAGCTTTAAAGATTTAAGCATACATAGGGACAAACAGCGACAGCGACTAAGTTTTATACGATGTATATATATATAATATGATAAATAAGAATAATATTAAATAATTATTGAAGTAATGTAATATTAAATTACATATGTATGAGTAGAAGTAACATAAAATAGATTTAATTTAAAATATCATATTTTATATAATATTATTTCTTAAGTATAATATTAAAATTCTGATATCCTAAAATTTATAAAATATTTGGGCCCAAATTATATATGTATTAGACTTAATTTAAAATATATTATTAAAAATGAAATAATATTTAAACCCACAAATAAAAACAAAATACCTGTATTAATTTAAGATACAAGATATAGGTACTATGTAGTTTATATTGATCTACTTACACTTATACAGGTGGCTACTCGTCCAATGACATTTCCAGCTGGATTCCTGATTACATACAATCTTTTTCCAGCTAAGAAGATTACTATAACCAAAAATATATACAAGTAAGTAAAAATATGGCAAAGAGATATAATAAAAACTCTTTTTACAACAGTAAATTAAGTCTATCATAGTAATGGTAATAAATCAAGCCGTATGCTGTTAATTTCATCATCTGGCATATATAGTCCCTAAATCTGTATCTGTATAAAGTGCAACTCGGACATGAAATAAAATATATACTTACAAATAGAAACAATCATGAGTATGCCGGGCACTCCAAACGCTAACGAGTAACAATCATTCTCGCCGAAGCAGTGAACGTCCGCTCTTAATATTGGTGTAATGAATGTCGATATGAGACTACCGGCATTGATAGAGAAGTAGAACAGTGAGAAGAAGTAGCCCAAATATTTTTCCTGTTCGGGCAGTTTGAACTGATCACCTCCGAAAGCGGATACACACGGCTTTATTCCACCAGTCCCAAATGCAATCAGGAGTAGTGCAATTATTGTAAATTCTCTGCAAACAAAAAATATATGTTTCTAAACATATAGTATATTATTAGTTTTTATGCGAGCGATTTCGATGTTTCTTACGCTTTTACTTCTTAATATGCTTTATATGTACATAATGAAATTAACGTCATACTATTATCCATATGCGTACGAGTATGTAGGATGTTTATTTAGCGATTTGATAAACGGCACAGAGGATCCCAAGCTGATGACTTATGGCTTATACGAAGTCTTACGTCGATAGACCCTTATATTGAAAGAACTTTATTGTTTTATAACATTTACTAATTATTTTTCATTGTATTTTGTTTATTCAATAGGTATATTGGTGTATGTTATGTTCTCAATATAAAGTGATTGCACCTGATTAAATACTTACAATGGAGGCAAATTTACCGGCGGCATGGCTGTCACCGATATTAACACACTCCCTGATGCATACACCAATGAGAGGTAGACTATAGTCCTGAAAAATATATACATTAATATAATAATATGACAGACAGTGTCGTAAATAGCTCTACATATGGCTTTTCAATGGTCGTGGTTCTATTCACGTATTTACATTACATTTATAGTTTTGTATTTATTGATAATATCTAGTGTATTTAATTTTTTTCCATCAGCTACTTATTGTTAGACCGTATTGTAATATTAAGAGTATCAAATCAAATGAAAATATCTTTTTTCATACAGGTCTATTACAGATATTTTGGATCAGTGAAATCTGTTGTCAATTATAATAAAAAATACGAGTAAATAATTAGAGTAGAGAAAAGTGTAGAAAATTTATGCTCTTTCTGTATTAAAATAATATTTTACAACGTACGTGATTTGATCAAACACTCAAGATCTAGACACTAGTATCACAAAATATTAAAAAGATGAATTCCAGATTGTTCACATTTATCCTAAAATAATAGAGACATAATTATGGACTCTTAACTTAATTATACGAATAGGTAAACTGTTAAGCACGATTCGATTTCAATTTCACCAACGAAATAAATTTTACAAACCGTCATGTACACGAACGGAGTTAATAAATGTTAAATAAAGTCAAATATAAATTTGAGGCGAATATTTCAAAATAAAATTGCATTTGTGCTCGTAATTAAATTAGTTTCGATGCAGTGATTATTTGCCCGGTGGATGCGTTAATTAATATTTTTACCATAGAGCGATTAACACTTCGGTTTGTAAGAGCAGGCATTATTTTTTTCGATAAAATAAATGATATAACTAAAGTTCTAATAAACATGGGTTGGACTTGCAAAAGATATCTTTAATTTAAATTAAAACTGTATGCAACAATTGTTTGCAAATATGTAGTGCTAAAATAATATTGGTATCACAGTTTCATTCAAAATATTTCTTTTTACAGACGTGAGTCTGAATTTTACGATCGGCGGGAGGAAAACCAGAATTGGACAGTAGACGTTCTATTTTTGAATTATGAATTTTCTAATACGTAATGACTTTTGAGATTGACTAGGTACTATCAGTAACATAACATTAAAATCATATCAAGTGATTCATATCAACAGAGACATTTTAATCATAAGTTCACATAAACATTTATTTAATGATCTCTTCAACATGAGTGGAGCTATTGTTCACTGCAAATATGTATGAAAACGACATTCAAATCGAATATCAGTTTATTCCTGCAATGTCAATTGTATTTTACAAAGAGCTACTTGATCAGTTGAGTATTATTATATTATTAATTTGATTTTAAGTAGTAAGTAGTTACTTGCAAAAACTTGTTTTCCAATTAGATATGACATCAAAAAATATTCGTGGAATCTATCCTATTTGTACCTACTACAGTACCATTGTTGACTATACTGACAATTCGTTATTGCATTAATATATCGGTAACCACCGAGTAAATAAAATACTATATTTATATAAAACTATAGCATAACTTTTCAAATACATACAGAAAGTATAAAGAGTAATGAAAAGATTTAAATTAACTTATGGCAAGGGGTTAGCATTTTCCTCGCACAACGAATCGATTTAGCGACTCAATGAGAAAATACTGCCAGAATACTGGCTGTATTTTCTTGCCCACCGTATGCTTGCAAAAAAGTGAATTGTTAAATTGTATATTTTACTTATTTCAAATTATATATTTGTACTTTTACTTATTTCTGTTTATTTTTTAATTTGAATATGTAAGTTTTTAATTAAACATACTTTACAAATTGCTTATAATAGAATATGGAGGCAAAATATTGACGTATTTAATGTAAATACCCATGTTAATAAAATGTTAAATTACAGTACCTAAAATTCTGTCTGATGTCTAAGTAAAAAACATGATATTGTTTTTTACTTAAATCAGACAAAAATATCTGAGATGCTACATCTTCAATTAGTGTCAGTGAAAATCAAAAGTATTACCTGAATCTGCCTAGCCATCCATCTGCGATCATCGCACCGATGACAGGGAAGAAATACGCGAACATTGTGAACACATGGTATATAACAGTAGCGCCATTGTCACTGTAATGTAGTTTGTATCGCAGATATAATGAAAGAATGGCTGAAAATTATTATACATCAATTATAAATAGAATATATATATATACATATAGAATACAATTAGAACATATAAGTAATTAAATACTAAACACTATGTTCTCGATAAAATCAGAACATAAAAAATATATATCAGTAATAATTACAAAGCAGTTCTATTATTAGTATGTAAGCCTGTGCTAAAGTGCATCAAACTTTCTTCTATCAAATATATAAATTCAGAAAGTAATACTGTACTGTTTATAAGTCCCCCTTTCATATTCAGTGAAATGTGTAGAACTAGTATATATAATTTATAAATTTCTAATACTAATAATACTATATTTAAACGCAAATGGTATTTTAGTTCTCGGTTATATCAAAAGAGCCATTTACATTTATAAAATAAATAAATATTAAAAAATATATAAATTTTGACCATCGATACCTACTACACATACGTAACTAATATTCTGGCCGACAATTGGTTTCTAATGTTAACAAAAAAAATAACAACTCAGAGGGAGAGGAAATTATTACTGGTAAACAGTGGCCTAATTGATAATAATTTACCAAGTCAAATTTACCGGCAGGGAGCCCTTGGTACCTTTAAATTCTCATGGTTATCTTATTGAAAATGTGACAATGGGCTAACTGACTTGAGTTCATAGTCATACCGTTAGTGCAGGCTTATTTATCGCTTTTCAAATTCTTAGGATAAAAAAAGATTATAGAATATCTTACTTCTATAATATAATTCTTATGTTAATTTTTATGATAGTTATTAGTTATTAGTATATATATTTTTAATCGACTTAGTTTAATACTGTTTCCATTTCATACAGATTAAAAATATGATAATATTTTGGTGCAAAATCGTAAGCAGTAAAAACGCTTGTACACGCGAATCTATGGAAAAACTGCTAATTAACATGCAACATTACTTGTTACGTCCTCAGCAAACAATAGGCTATTTACCGTCAATATGATTTAAAAACAAGTTTCATATTTCATTACAATATACGAGTAACTTTATTTACGTATTGTATGTATGTGTAACGCATTTATTGTTACATAGATTTTAAGTTACATAAATTAATTACATTTAGATACGACGACGAATTGAAGTTCAATTTAGCAACAAAGCTTTACGAAAAAACTAGACATTATCAGGTACGTAGTACATAATATGTGCAATTTACGAATATTTAAAAGTCTATTGAATTTAAAGAATCTAATGAGGAGCTTGTTTGAAAACAAAATCTAGACCTATTATGATGTTTATATGTTTCACTAAAAACAGGTCAATACCGGTTTTTAGTAAATTTACTTAGTAATAATAATAATAATCCAAGTTTATTAGTAATACAAGTATTACATAATAAGTAAAGAATACGAATAAAACGAATTCAACAATAGACAAAGCTTGGGCAATTAATTGAACACAAATTATCAGTAGCCTGCTATAATCATGTTATAAATAGATTATAATTTTAAATACCATATTTACATTATTCCATCATATAGTAAGTAAACTTAAGGCTTGTACCATTGAAAACTAACAGCCAATTATGATATCTACTTGAATTCCAGAGAAAACCTTGCATTGATCGAAAAATGTAAGAGCACGCTTGCGCTTTACGCTTACTTTAAGAAATAATATAATATACTTGCGTCATAAATTCCAAACATAAAGTATTACTATTAGTATTTTAAATAAATGTATAATACCAATAAATATCATAACATCAATAAAATTGAGGCAGAGGATGCCGGTGATTTTAAAAAGTAAATGCCCAGGCATATACTGAAATGAAACTCAAATATTACACATCGAAATTGACTGAAACTGAAATCTCCTTTGAATGAACTTATTTAAACTGTTATATATATATATATATATTAATTAGGCTATGAGTATATTAGTATGTTTAAAAGAAGTAAAAACGGTATTTTTGACTCCTCTAACAGGACAGTATAAGCTCAACAAAATTGATGTCAATAATAAAGCCATAATATCTTACTTCGCAATCCATAGTAAGAAAATCTCTCGCAGAACTCATTTACAACTATAAATCCAACTGCCTTGGGATATGGAAGTTTCTGAAAAGAAAAATTTGTGATACTAATAATTATAGTAATTATAAACATGTTGGGAACAATTAACAGGTCTATAAATAAAAGGACATCATAAAAAAGGTCTTCTTAGCTCATACTATATTCCTATTGGATTTATCATTAGAGTCGGCAAATTACCTACATCAAACATATATTTTACTTTAATTTAAATATTTGCTCAAAAGTATTTTTTTAGTACTGAGAATAAATGAATTATCTCTTACACTTTTCATATAAGTACATTTTTTAGTAAAAGCAGTAAAAGTATGTAAGAAGGCATAAAATTCTCAGAAACCTTAAACTGGAAATTGCGTGAATGAGGTTCGTATGTACTAAACATACATTATTTGGCACCACAAATTGTGTTTTACTTATAATATAAAATAATACCACTTAATTCCAACAACTTCGTTTTTTAACAGTTATAACCACATAAATCAATGGACGATCGACTAAAAAATTTGTTTTATTTTTAATATTATAAAGTAAGAATCATCGAGTACGATATGACAATTCATGTATTTAAAGTAGGGCTAATAAAAAATGTTATTAGTAGCATAGCAAGCTTTCATTGGTATAGATCTACTAAAATATGTAACGGTACTTGCAATCCATTGTCATTGACATTATGTGAAGTTATAGAGTACCTGGTTCTTATAGTAGGAGCAAGTAGGCGTTGTACATTATTATAGTGCCTTTAAAACTTGCCTTATTATTTATGCATAGGTAAAAATATTAGGCAATTGAAAAGTTCAACTAACTTACGAAGCGTGTCGCCGACCCTGCGTTAAAACATATCTATACTAATACATGAATGCAATATTTTAAATGATGGATGGACTAATACGTTGGATTGTGCACCCGCCTGTGCTAACGGTAGTTTTACTGTGCTATTTTAGATGGTGACGGGGTACTACTGGAGTATGATATGCTGAGCATGTTAGTTTACATGTAGAGATCAACCTAGCATTGCTCGTAATGATTGCTTGCTAGTCCCTATTACTGATAGATGTTTGTAACATAAACTAGATACAGACAGTAAACAATAATATTCAATAATAATTAAATTTAATATTATTTTATTATAATTTGCATGCCCGATAAAACTGGCAAAACATTTGTGCATACTGTACTGTAACTATGTTTTAAGCAAATAAATAAAATAAACAACAGGATTTGAGTTTATATAAGCGCAGGATCGATGTGTAGTTAAGTATATAGATACTTGATCCCCTATCCAGAAGACATACCAAAAAAGGTGGATAAATGCAAAGTTATCACAATAAAATATTCTAAAGAAGCAAACATCTGAACATCTTATCAAACTTTCAGATGTGCAATATCATTTCATATCATCATACGTTATTGCAATTAATACAATTGCCAAGTGTCTAACCCAGAGGGGGTCCCCTATGATGAGGGATTTACAATCTCTCTTACTGTTTCCTCGCTCTGTTTTCATACATTATATAGTATTTTTTGCAACTCCCTTGTAAAGGAAGATATCCGCCTGTAGCGTTATTTTCTGCTAAGAAAACTCCAAAGAATATAGAATTTTAGTAATTTTTAGACGCCCTTCTGACAGGGCTTTGACTCCCCGGGGTGTCGCGACGCACAGTTGGGGGAACGATACCTAACTTGTTGACATGTAAAGGACTTGGAATGCAAGCTATTAGACGAAACACTAAAACTGGGATTTATTGAAAAATGTTTTTACATTATATTGAGTATATTAATGTTATAAATGAATATTTTAGTATTAAATTCTTAATATAACATAACGGCAAGACACTTAAATCAATGTTGTACAACCGTAGAGTATAAACTGTCACTATTCATTATTATTGCATTTATATGTAGCAACCTGTATTTCACCGTAATGTCCAATAAACAAATAAAAATGATTCATTCAATAAATTAACTTTCGCCGATTTATGATGTAACGACAGTGCAGCAAACAGACGTCATCCAGACCTTTCACATACCACAAGAGCCATTTATTAATTATTTTTTTTATTGAACACATGAAGTCCATAACACATGCAGTCCACTTAGACTTATTATGTAAACCAGATTTATATTTTGCATAGTTCTGAGTTCTAAACTACCGGCAGCTGTATGAAGTCAGTTACTTCCTAAATTCGTGTATTTTCTCATGGACTGTTAAACAAAACGTGTAAGAGCACATTGTCACCAATATACTACTAGTTTTTATAATTGATTTAATTACCTACTAAATCGCGATCGTTCCATGGATCGTTAGTTCAAGGGCTGAATAATTATTATCTACTGTAATAGCAAGTAGTACTTGTTACATCTGCGAACCCTACATCTCGACTTGATAGTGCAATTGGCAAATGGTTCATACTATATTAGCGAAAGTATCAATTTAAATCAATATCAAAGGACAATTGTTATGCCTAATGAGGTCTGTTAGTCGCTTTAGAGAATCAACCTTCTGGTTATTCACATAAGGTGCATGTTAAAGACTGTGTTAATAAGTGTTCATATAGATACATACATAGAGAGGTATAGCAGATTTTTGTCTTGCGCGCTTAAAATCAATAAAAACGCGCATACACCTCGAAATGCGCCCAGAAGGGTTTGAGTTAAGACATTTTAGATGATTAATAGGATACTAACACAGTTCATTTTTAATTCCGCAGATTTTAGTATAATTAACTCAAAATATCTAATCGATGTGATGTTGAATATATGTATATTTACTATTAATATTTATTCAATAATATTGACTTACGTAAATATTTGTATAGGGTCAACACTAGCAATATAAAAGTGTTTTGATTAAAAATACACTTTATTACATTACCACCTTTTAGAAGGTGTTTATAACAAAGTACAATATAGGCTACTTATTGTCATTCTGAACATCGAATCAATCTCCTGGAAGAAGATTATATAAAAACAATCCTTGCATATACTTATGTATACACTGTTCAAAATAAATTTAAATTATTCTTATGATTTCTATATTGATTAAATAATAAAATGCATGTAATACTTTGTATCACGAAGTCTGACTTTAGTACAAATCATTTCAGTTCACTCTGCAGACATTTCTATAAACATTTATTTATCCATATATTTAAAAAATCCATTTAAAGAACACAGTACCCTATAATTTTCAGTAAATCAAAACTTAGGAATATCAATGACACTAATGAAAGAATGGTGATCTTGTTAAAAAAGAAGAAAATCGTTGAAGTATGTTTAAGGAATTTATAATTACAATAAAAATAGGTATATGAGACAGATAATAACAGATATGTTAAGTGTATGTTGATATACTTAGTTTCTATTTATTTTTTAACGAGGTAGGTATGTAGGTTATTTCTATATATCTATAATTTTAAAAGTTATGTGCAAATTATTTCAATATGGATATAACAGAATATGGATATTCAGTATGGATAAATTGGATATATTCCAATATATCCATACTGAATATCCATATTCCTAGTACCTATGTTTAATGAATAAATCTAAGTTAGCTAGGACACGAATGTCCTGCTGTACCAATACGGTCGATCTGTTGAGGATGGGTTAATAAGAGTTAACTATGATCATTACAATTATAGTTCTAAATTTAGACTATGCCATCTTGTTCCGAATTCCACTACAAAGCAATGTATGCATGCGCAACGAAAACTGGCAAGAACTGGATCATGATCTTTGTGGGAGCCGCCCTATAATTATTGTGACGTCTGCCAGTTAGTTTGACAACCACATACATGGCGATTATGGTGTTCGATAAATTGGCGGAGATCACTACGAATTGAACAGTTGTTATATGTATATATACCAGCTATCCCGGTAAACGTTGGTTTGGCATATAAATTTTAGTACTAATATCGCTATTATAAAATAGGGGTTGGTGGTAGATGGATTAATATTTAGGGTTGTATGTTTTTTAATGCAAAATCATACTACACTAAAAAACAATTTTTTTTCGTCCGAATAAAGTATAATTAGTGGCGGGTGATCCTAATCATTCAGGGGTATGAAAAATAGATGATGGCAGATTTTCAGACCTACTCGATATGCACACAAAATTTCATAAAAATCGGTAAGGCCGTTTCGGAAGTGTTTGGTAACAAACACCGTGACACGAAAATTGTATATAATTTTAGATCCTTGCTATTAGACTGTACTTAGCTTACATTACACTTTAATACAGACATTTTAAATGCAGTTGCCGTCGGCTTGGAGTTGCCTATACTTGCATCAACAAAACTACTAACGTTTTGTTTTCTATGGACTTATTCAGTTATATACACTAATACTTATAAAAATAAATAATGACGTATTATTGACTAACAATGTTTGTTCACTGGCGTATATGTACCTATATATAATACATACATACAAAAACTCTCGTGTTAATAGATCAAGATTTAATCGAGACACTGGTCTTCTTTATTTGTTGTTAAGTACAATCTACCTATAACTTAGTCCTGTGCGGATGTCAAATTACTAATTGATTACATAATGAATATAAATATTATAGGTATGTTTAAAGATTATAGTTTATTCAAACCTTGGCATACTGAATAAAACGCGATGTATTTTAATTTGCTATCCACTAGTACGCACTTAATAGATATTAGGAATAAATTAATTAGAAGCGCATAATACACTTGAAGATAGTAATAGTAACAACTTATTTGTAAATATTTATGTTAATGTTATCTCATTGTTAAGTCTCATATGGGACTTCAATTCCGAATATTTAAAACACATTATTTTTGGTTAGTTATATACTCGTAGGTACGAGTATATAACTAACTTAATATTCTCATTCATGGTGGTTGAAATACAATTAAAATAGATTTAACAAGGCAAAGATATATACCTATATATATCTATATCGTGTAATATGTAACTAAAATGTACTTACATTGTCAATACCTTCCATTTGAACCCCTAATTCTTAAATATTGAATAACCAAGTAAAAATATGCCTTAATAATAAATAAAATAAATTACTAATAATATCAAAGTACATAGATTACTGATTAATATTTTAATATAGTTGTTTGTAATTTCTATAACTCTGACTACGAAGAATCAAGAAACACACGACGGTTTTGTTCGAGAATAATGTTTGTAATTCGTGATAATTTAAAAATATTTTACTAGCTATACCTGTAACTATATTATTATCTTTCTTTGTTTTGTAATAACAAAGAATCTAATTAAATAATGATAATAGATATCATATGAAGATCACCTCTTCATCTTACGTATAATGTAGGCCTTAGGATTATTCCGCATATGTATGAGTATAAAGACAGATTAAATAGTACCTATTATAATCTTGGAATTAAACTAGTTATAAAACGGTAAATTATCAATTAGGCGTTATTTTACTTACAATGTAAGATATAGTCAGTGTCACAGTCAGCAGCTCAATAAATACAAGTGTAAATAAACTTGTTTGAAATGCACTCTGGAATACCTTTTAATTAAAATAAATTTCCTAATATCGGAGTAGAAGTAAATAAAATAACACAACGAACAGTAAAATGCTGAAAATGATCTTATTTAAAAATATATGTTCAAACACAAACAATTTATTATTGCTAGATCTTTTAGAAATTATGTTTAGGGAATTTAATCGAATTATCAATATTTTACCATTATTACAGATTATTGTTTTATGTCTAATTTATAACATGATAACATGTGCAAATTTATCGAACTCTTACCAACCTGCCTGATTTAAATAGATATAAATTTTATGTTGACCTAAAATTAATTGAAATTATATTTAAGTATTTAAATTTAGCAGAACTCAGCACCTATTTATGACTAAATTTACTGGAGCAGCGTTTATATTAGCAAGTTGTGTATAAACACTGCACCAGTAGCTAAAAACCTTACCTGATGGTCACCGACCTCTTCCAAAACTTGTTACGTTTTCGAAATGTTCGGTGACCACCAACTACCTAGGCCGAGACACAAAATTCTTTGCCGTCCTTGCAAAATGTTATGCTGTGCATGTTAGTATGCTCTGTGCAAATTATCCTGTTGATTATATTACAGTCGTACTACGTGAATTTTTAATTTAAAGAGGAAAAATACATTAAGTATGTACCTAACGTTGTACTATATATGCATTGTACAGAATCTTTACGATGTTTGAGGCATTTACTTGTAACTGAACGTGTATACTGTTTATATGTATGGTGTATAGTATATAACTGTATAATATTTCACATCGCCTCTTTTCATGACGACTGGCCGCTTATAGATGAGATAGAGACAATTCATAATTCACTTACAAAAATTATAATGTCTCCGGTCACTCGCTATATACAGCTATTTGTGTTTTTCTGTGCTATATGCGTACGCATATATACAGGGTTACTTCTTAAGTCGACTTATTCCCGTTAAGACGTTAAGTTTATATCATTTCTGAGAGATTTCACTATGAGACACTCTATCCTAAATATAACCGTTTTCGTCTATGTAATCTATCATCTAATACCTACACTAATTATTTATAGTGAGTCTATTTTATTTATACGTTAATTACTATCTACCTACATATTTATTACTGCATACATTTATTTAAAACTAACCGCTAATTGGAACAAATATTAAGGTAAAGGAAGCTTACCAGAATACATTAGTAAAAGACGCAACGAAATCGGTTTTGCTGTTTTCGAGATAAGCACGCACAAACTCTCTGAAAAACAGTTTAATATAAAAAAAAACATTGTTTTGGGTTATTTTACATGTTAACCCTTAAAAATAAACTAAAACAATCTCATATTTTTATATATTCTCATGGTTTTACATACATATCTTCCATTTACAAACTACAATCAGTTACATTTTAATCTAGATATATTAGTTATTATATGTTTAGATTAAATAAATTGATAAATCAATGAAAAAATGAATAAATCAATTAGTCATTGCAAACTAGTGACTTAATTTTTTATTTAAATTTTTATTTAAAATTTTCTATCTTCAAATACCAGTAAATGAAGTGAGTTAGAATTATCTTCTTATAATAAAGGTATCTTTTAGGTTTTGAATATTACTTAAATGATAAATAAGAGCTAATATTTAGCGAGTATGTCAAGGTGAGGCACCTCCAAATTATGTGCCGTGAAGGTAACCAATGACAACACAAGACGCAATCAACTGAATAGCAAAAACTGTTGATGGCTATTTGAAGAGGAAAGTTTTTATGTATTATTCAAGAATACACAC
This sequence comes from Achroia grisella, assembly GCF_030625045.1. Taxonomy (NCBI): domain Eukaryota; kingdom Metazoa; phylum Arthropoda; class Insecta; order Lepidoptera; family Pyralidae; genus Achroia; species Achroia grisella. The sequence continues at coordinate 691,747 of NW_026712568.1, read as the reverse complement.
AATAATATTAATTTTAATATATCTACCATTGTATAAACTACTCATCCAATTTTGATGAAGTTTTGACGATACATGTTGTAATGCCCATCTGATTGTAAGGCAACCATTGTTAGATATGAACCAATGAACATAATTTCATGTGACCATTGAATATCCCTCATATTTTATCAATTCTTAGGACTATGATATACTAGGATATTATGGATATGTACCCTGTAGTTTCATTTCCACAACCCCTTTAATCGTAATACAAGTTACAACATTCTGCATGCAACTAAAATTTGGGAGACAGAAACGCAAACCACTTTATTACACTTCTGCATAAAAACTGTAATAAATATGTAAAAATTAAAAAATACAACACACAGACTACTTTGTGCTGAAGCGGATTGTTAGTAATGTGGACTAATAAACCAATCGCTAGCAATGTACCATGTTAGATTGACCACTACGTGGTTCCCGCTTGAAACCAAACACCTGGAATTTACCACGATGGGCTGACTGACCTGACCTCATGCTCATCTTATTATCTGATGCTCAGCCACCCCTCCACTGGTGCCTCGCCAGCGTAAATCATTAGCGGGTCGACACTTCCATTATCATTTATTATAGAATACATTTATAGATATATTAGAATAAAGTAAGAGCGTTAGCATACAAAATATAAATAATAAATTTGTTTCAATCCATGTGAAAGAAGAAAAATGTAAAAAGTTTTTTAATTAAAAATGAGTAATTGAATTCTAATGCTGCTTAGTTCTGAAATATTTTATCGTGGCATTTCCGTTAAAGGCTTTAGTGAAATGTAAATAAGCATATCTTTTTTGTTTCGTCTTGTGTACAGTATAGTATAATATTGAAAAGAATATATAATTAAAATATTTAATTGATATTTTTACATCTAACTGCATCAGTTAGATGTAAAAATATCAATCATATAAGTTACCATTATTAGTTTATACTTATTATTAATTATATGATACCCATCTATCGTCGTCTACTTAAATCAAGTTATCATCTTGACATTTACAACATAAATAGAAACTAATATTCAGATTAAACTCCGGATTAATTGTAAAATTTTGTAGCTATATATTCTATTATATTTTATTTTTCTTTCAATATATTCTATTATATTAATTTAATACTTATTTAATTTAATTTAATTATTGTTTTTGAAAATTGATAGGTAGCTACAGAAGATCTTACCAGATTGGTTTATAAAACGTGTTCGTTAACGTTACATATATAAAGATGTAGGTAGCTACATAAATATGTTTCAGATTAAATATGTAGATAATCTACATTTATCTCACCAGTTTATACCAATATTTTTTCTCTACTCACCAGATTAATCAATCCAACCAACACTTGTAAATGTATTCGTTGTACGAAAAAGTTATTTAATATTTAGCGTATATAATATATTGAAATCGTGCTATTGCTGTTTTGTTATAAATTATTTTTGATTACATATTTATCATCTAAAGAATGACATTTTGTTTCGTATTAGATAGGAAAACGTAAACAAGAGATTTGCTGGATGTCTATCTGTATCTTAGATACAAATGGATATGTTAGATAAAATTACTCATTGATTGATGCCTGATGGGATGAGTGGACATTTGTCTTTACATACGTATCATGTTATCGTAAATATATGTCATTCAACAACGTGGAATTTTTATACGTGTCTTAACACGTAAGGTAAGGTATCTATAACAAGAATCGCGTGCATGATATCAAATACACGAGAAAATACATTTTTTGGATGGTGTGAAGTAGTGTGAACATATTATTAATGATATAGATATATTTTTTATGCCTATTTATTTTATCAAAATTCTGGGGAAGGATTGTGTCTTCATAAGTTATGTTACTCCTGGCCGTTAAATTGATTTTTTTTCTTAAGATTTATATTTGCTTAGGAAATTCACAATGTAATACGCAATAATTTTCCCGACAATTAATATATTACACAGATAAATATAATTAAACAAAACATATAAAATTATAAATTTAAACTAAATACAATTTTAAACGCCAGTAGCATGTTTGTCTATCTTCTTAATTTATATTTATTATTAAGAATCTATCTATTTAATATAATCTGTCTTAATGTTATAACACAGTATATTGATGGATGAATATTATAAATATAATATACTCCAATAAATACATACATGTATAACCACTAATAAGTGTGAAGTGAATAATCGTCATAAAAATGTTAAAAATTTTACCAGTGACAGTTGCAGCGCTCTGATAAATTTCAATTTATGCTATTTTTTATTGCCACACATATTCAATTATAATTGTTGAATGTTCAACTAGGTTCCTACTTTCAATGGCATTGTTGACCGCGCGAGCCGTGTATTGTTGAGCTGACGTGTGTATAGGTACAGTACAGTTGGTACAGTATAGTTATAAAAAAATATATATAGTTAAAAATATCCGTATTTTATAACCGAATTTCTGAATATAATGTGAAATATACGAAAATAATTGATACATGTCTATTACAGACAAAAAGCCAATATTTTAAAACAGATTCGCTTTGCTCATTGTAATCAATTAACAAAGAACACAGAATAATTATTTCATGTCGTTTCTATATAAACTACGTATTTGCTTAATTTATTAATTATATATTTTAGTATTAAATTAATTTTGAAATAGAGCGCGACTGGGATTTCGCTCTATTGGGAGAGTGGACATAAATTACTAATTGCAACTTTCCAAATTGCATGCACATTTATTCAACCAAATAGACTATATTCTGCTAGTAATTAGTAACATAATATAATAATAACTGTTAGTAAATATTAAGCGCGTTATTTACATATCAAACTACCCCTAGTTATACATTTTATTTTTATATTTTATTTACAAAAAGGAAGGTATTATATTATAACACACAAATATATTTAACTAGCGTCCCCTCCCGGCTTCACACAGATGCATTACATATCTTTGAATTTCTCAGCTTGCTCTGTCACTGTCTAACACGCAAATACATATAAACCTGATAGAAAAGACAGCGGATGCGATTTCATTCTATACTATGTAAAGAAACGTCTTTTTATCAACACTTGTACAAGAAAGAGGAGATATGGTATTCAAAGTAATTACATTTTTTATTTAAATGAAGGGTTATTATTGCGTTGATTCGGAGTTAATTTTGCACAATTAATATTATGCCGACAGTTAATATTAGGTATGATAAACATTTGGTAAAACAAATTCTTAACTTATTGAATGGTACTAGGGTTCATGATTTCTCGAGCTTTTCACTTTCTCGGGTCTCGAGAATTCTCGAGGTCAATTTCTCGGGTCTTCTCGGGTTGTCGAGAAATTTACATTTACGTACGTTTGGTTTATTTTTTGTTCCAATAACGTCAAAAAACTCAGTGGTTTCATTTGAGACGAAAACCACTGCATTTTTTGTTAAATATTAATTATAAAATTTAACTATAAAATTAATTATAAAACTTTTATTGAGTAGGTATATTTAAAAACATTATACTTATTATGAAGAAGCCATTTTTTTTAAAATACTGAAATATATTAGGTTCTTAAATATGAAATTAGCGTTTTGTCGTACTGGCCACTTTGATCTTAAATATCTCCTCTTTGGTTAGAAATTTCAATTTCAAATTTATACGGCTATTCACTCATGCATTTGTTTTTCGAAAACCGTAATACATGTGCTTGGTTTTTTCTTTGGGTCACTCAGCTTACAAAATGGAAAACTTAAAATATCGCGACAATATACATGAAAGAAAACCTTAATATCATGTATTATTGTGCCGCCACGCAAAACAACAAACGTCAATTTAATTTCTATATAGGTACTTGATTTCTCGAGTTCTCGACTTTTCTCGAGCTTGATTTCCCGGGAACAGAACCCAAGGATTTCCCGGGAATTCTCGACCCGAGAATTCCCGGGAATGATCCCTAAATGGTACAAACAGTATTTTAAATATATATATAATTAACAATAAATACGTACTGCTAATTATCACCGTGTAGTTTTCTTCTCGCTATTATTATTATTTATAGACAATAACAATAATTATGTACCTATTCGAATTTTGTGCGCATATCGTAAGTAGGTCGAATATTGTTTAAAAATATCATATGTAACGTTTATTTAAAACGGTCTACACACAACACTAAAATCAAATGCGTAGTGGGGGTAATATCGGTTGACGGGCACACTGATTTGAAATCAGCCCCTTTTCATTACACACGAGCACAGATAAGAGAATGATTTAGATAATAACCCCTACTAAATTTCCCTATACCTACACATATCCCTATATAGTGTATATGGACAAATGCCTCTTTACTTGAACAGATCTATGGCGTTCTCCACCATTTCTCCAATATTACCCCTAAAAATAAAGTGTATACCATTTTATAGTTTTAAGTCTCCAGTTTGGCAAGTGAACTTACTTACTTACGTAATTCAATACTCATTATCGAAGGAAGTAAATATATTTTACATCTTCAAGTTTCGAGGGAAAGTTGCGTAATAGTACAGTGGTATCGTATTCACATTGTGGTTTTATGAAAGGAATAATTCGCAATAACTGTAAGAATTTATTATTATATATTAAATTATCATTTAATGCAATTAATTATAGGCAATTAACATGAATACTCATAGATAAATAAATTATATTATCTAGGTATGACCATTCGTACATGATTTCATTCATTCATTTATCTCTATCTCGATGTCATAACGGGTATATTTAAAAAAACAGTCAGTCAGTAGTAATAAAATTTGTAAATATACATATATTATACATTTTGACCTAGTTGTGTTGGCATACGTAAGTGATATAATCGTCTAAAAATTTTTATTTAGCTTTATTCTTAACAACATTCCGTATAATATCGCTGTTAATTTAAAAAAAATTAAATAATGTGATGGATTATTGGTAATTTCATGCAGTTTAAGGGATCAGAACATCAAATGAAGAACCTTATCAAAATGAAGATGATTCTACAAAGCGATACTACACCAACAGGAAACTACTTTCGCTATGTCCGTCGAAATTAATACCTAATGATAAACAGTTTAAACTATTTCCGTTTAACTAATAACATTTGATTTATTTTTATGACCGATGGCACATCTCACCCTAATTATATAGGTAATAACTATCGATCGCTAAATAAGGAGGAAACCCAGACTAAAGTTGAGAAGGAAAAAACTCTAGTAGGTATTGGAGAATGAATAGTATAAGAATGTACTTATAATTAGAGGAAAATTTTACAAGAATTATAATGATGAACATTTTCCTCCACGTTGAAGAGAGAACGTTGAGGTAACCAGATAGGTTACTTTTGTAATTTTAAGAATTTTGAAGTATTAAGTTCGATGGTTTAAAGTAACAAAGTTATAAAACTAGAGAATACAAAGACCTGTGTTAATATTTAAAGCAGCAAGTTCCTATTACAAATGGTTATTAGTAATCATATACATAGGTATATTGGTTTGAACATTGTTAAGTACAAATTTGGTATGACGTAAAACAATATTTTGTTACGGCCCTACAAATGGTAACTACATCGGTACTGCAATATTGGTATTTTATATAACTAATCCTGGTATCTGCGGTTTTACCTATATCTACTACCACATAAGTATGTTGTTTTTTTGGTTCGAAAAGTAGGTAGGTATATAAATAATATATCTCGAATATATTTCAATATAAATAATATTAATACCATTAATTCGTCGTCGGAATTAACTTAACTTGTGATTCTATTCTATTCTAAAACTAGCTTGGCTTTGCAGGGGTATCCATATATTATAAACCTTTCTCTTGTATCACTCTATCTATTGCTAAAACTGCGTTTAAATCCGTTGTGTATAGTAGAACAAAAGATCTAAGGGAACAGACATCGGAAGCGACTTCATTTACACTAAATATACTATAATGAGTGGTGTAAAATAGTGTGCAGAAAAATAAAACAATAATATAAATGCGGATCGCACGAGAACGTACAGAATTTAAAAAATAAAATGTTAAAAAAGTTTCATTCTTTAGTTTTGTTGGACTTGAAAATATAAATCGACCACAGAGATTGTCAGAGGTTTCTGACATTATCAAAGGTTTAGATTATAAACGTATACTTTAACAACGATGCCAAGAATGTAGGATAATTATTTTTTAGTAGCAAGTGAATGTGACCACACCGTGCCTTATGGTAAGGGGCCACAATTTGATTAGATCTCGCGCAGGTCTCTCCGTTCAGCTTGCCATATTCTATCATGATAACCGCGAGTTTGTATAATATTTGGTATATACAACTATATACTGTTGTATTAGTACATAAATAAATATAAAAAGTACGAAAATATTATATACCCATATTGTTTTCGTGTGTTAGAATATCAAAATATAAACAAATAATAAATTAAGCTACAAATAATAAATAGATATGCGACATAATTGTGATTAGTACCTACATTTAATACTTTATTAGTATACGTATCTATGTAAATTTTACTGTACAACTTACTTACGCACGTAGCAGTTAATTGTTTTACTTTCTTTATTATTGTCGTAATTAACTTTGTTATTGAAGCAAAGTATCTGTACCATCTGTTTATTGACCTATTTTATGAATAGAAAATGTACTTCATTCATACCGAACTTCTTATAAAACGGATTGATACAGGTTGAATTAAAATATTCAATACATTTAAATGGTTTTTTTAACTTGTTTTAGATATAGATTGTAATAGTTTTTAGAGCTTTAACGTTATATCCGTTATTAAATTACGACCTATTGTAACATAAAAAAAAATGTTACGCTTTACTTACTTTAAAAAATAATTCTTTCGCTTTTGCAAATTAAATACAATACAAATGCTCAAATTATTTTTATAACATAGCAGTCACGAAATTACTAAAGATCGCACCAAAAAAAACAATACAATGTGTCTTGTGAGTAAAGATATACCAACCGAAGACGTTTTGGTCCTCATCTCGGAGAAATCCCTCGTGTGTTTTGAACTTACACTATTAATAATAAATTTGTTATTAATATTTAGAAATGGAATGCGCGCGCGCCTCGAATACGTCAGTCGAGAGTGAGCGCAACTGAGCGACTCGATTCACTCGATCAAATCAATCGCTCCAACTCGCACGACTCGACAATTGCGGCTCGTGCTCTTGCGCATGTTATACATCATACAGTGATGGTGGACGATAACTCGAATCTTAATTATCATATAATACGCGATCATGATAAACCATGAGAGTGCAATGCCCTATGCAGCACTCTCCGTATTTACACATTATTCGTTATTATACTTTTTTCCTCTCAAAAATTACTAGATTGGTATACTTTTTGGCAAAGCCCCGGCTCAAATATACATAGGTATCTACAGTTTACACTAGTAGGTATACTCCAATGGTATAATAATATAACCTGTGTTGCCATTGCCACTGTCTTGCTTTTCCCACAAATTTTTATTGAACATTCCCCAAATTTCAGGTCTTGAACCAGAAGAAACAAGTATTATTCTTTTATATTCAATTACTTTAATTCTTATTTTTTTTAATAAGCAAGAATCCCAAGACTTACGTTTTTTTTGTGCGTCCCACAACAAACATTCCCACACCGTATCGCCATAAAACCCCGCGAATATGCAAGAATTCTCTCAATTCATATATCACGTATATGAATAGAACCAGGTAGATATTTTTACTGTGAGCCTACTCCGAATATTCGGAATCGGACATTCTGATTGATTGGATGATACGAAACTGAACTTTACTCGTTTAGGTAAATATGAATTGAGCCAAATATTGCCTTAATTGAGTTCAACCAAGTAACTTTCAACAAACTAAATTGGGGATTCAATCAAAGTTGGTTCACAGTAAAGCGAATTACTAACACATCAAACGGCAGAACTGAATGAAACTCCATTGCACCTATCGACAAAATTAAATCATACTTAATAAAATAGGTATAGGTAAATTAGGTAACTTTCAGCAGAATCTTTGAGTTTATAAACCCAAGTATCTGCGTCATACCTGCCTGGTATTTATATGGACTTAATGAGGGTATTAAAATTGAACATAATTTTTAAAAATAAAATACTTTCATATTTAATCCAAATTGTTTTATATTTGCACCCTTCACATTGCATTTCTTAATAAATCGATTGTACTTAACGAAGTAATTCGATTCTGGTGCGCCGCCAGCGTAAACCGTTAGCGCAAGCAGGGTAAACAATACCATTATCATCCACTAAAAATTGCCCACTATATAACCTACTTCATATTTAGTTTCATAAATTTACTTTACGAAGGTCTGTATGATGTATAGTAGCAAATAGGTGTTTAAACTGGATATTGCCTAAGCAACTGAATTTCTCTTCATATCTAGTTTGTTTAAACTTTATAGATAAGATTTGAATGAGCACGTAAATTTAATTTTGGACTTTTAAATGAAGATAACATTAATACTACATCTTATTTCTATGAACAATGGTTATAAAATTATATATAAACCTTATTGATTTACTAAAAATCATCTATTAATAAAATTGTATTATTTAAATGAGATAATAATAAACCTTGTAGTTCATTAATTATGCCATTCATTTATGTATATTGCTATAATCTACATAAATTAAAATTAATAAAAAAAAATCTTACTTAGAAATTTTTACGTTACTTTAAAAATAATAAAAGAAAATAAAACATTCGTATTGAAAATTTTGTTTCAAATCAAAGAATAAAGTGGATTAGTTCATAACATTTATTTAGAAGTGAAGAAAATTACTCAGAAATAAAAGGACCATAATGTGTGCTAAAATAAAGACATACTCTGTCAGAAGTATAGGAATACAGGTATAAATATTCCTGAACAATATCTACTCCTCGTATATAAAGTACATAGTTATATGAAAATTATCACTTTCTCCTTTTGTACGACTATGTTCGATTGCATGTGACACCTGTCTTTCACTTTTCCTCAGACGTTACAGAGAATGTGACATATATTAACTAAAATCTTACTTGAATCATAGTAGTGACGGTCATTTAACTGATTATTACACTTCCATAATTGAATCCTATATTCGCCTTTCAGTACGATACCAATGGTGTACTTAAATATATATTATAACATATACCTAATTATATCATACCGTATTACTAACAAAATATGAAATCAGGACACAAATAGTGGGAACATAGTCAATGCGTTTTATACAGTAATAATAATGCAACAGTCTAGCATTATTTTTTTTATGTCTTACTTAATAAAAACTTTACTTAACAATAAACGCGAAAGTTTGCGAATATCGATAGATATTTGTTACTGTTTCACGTAAAAACTACTGAACGGAGTTTGATGAAACTTTAAAGTAATATAACTCATAGATCAGAATAACATATATGTTATTCTATAGCCTATAGGCTAGAAATGTCATGCGTGTGAAACTGCGGGAACAGCTAGTTCCTAATTTAATAAGATCAATACCTATACCTTGTTTTTACTTTTATCCATAAGTCCACTCGTTTCGGTATCTTTTTCATCTTGGGATTGCATGATACTAATTTCACTGCACTATGCACTATTGTACTATTCATATATTACAATACACTGTGACACTAACTAAATAACACTTTATGGTGCACGTTCTGAAAGGTTTGATAACGCGATAGGCAGTGATAACTACATTTACACATACATAGGTACCTTGAGAGAAAATTATTTATTATTTGAGATCTCTACACACAATACACTGCATAGGCGAAAATTTTGTTACGAAGTACTTTATTCCAATATGTTGCAATTGATTCCACGTAAGTAGATAGAAGTACCTATGTGTTTAAAAAAAATGTAAAGTGAAGTATAAGATGAAAATTATGGTAAAAAAATCTATGAATTAAACACTAGTTCACGTGGAATTATAAAACTGATAACTTCACTTCTATTACACTTTATTTTAACACTTTGTTACTGAAGGCTGACCGATACGAACGCGTGTAATGTAAATTGTATTCAACCATCGGAGTTAGCTAGCAAACAATAAACAGATATTGTAAATCTGTAGTAGTCTCGAAAAATTTACAGCTTCGTAATTGACCTAACTGTCAGGTAGAAAACATGCCAATCATGGTTAGACACCATTAATAGTAAAAAATGTGGAGAATGACGTAATCTCTATTTATACTTATACATAGTAGGTACGTAGGCATGAAATAGATTCGCACATAGGTCACGTGCATTGAAAGTTATATAACTTTAGTATGGCGGACTCTAGTGTCGTTAGAAGGCATTCAATTATGAGACACTATAGTTTTTAATAGACAACCTCTTGCCTGATGACATAAAAGTATAATACACTTATGAATTATATCTTATATCTACATACAGTAACATTATAATTTGTACAGCGTGACAATTAATTTGCGCCGAAATATTTAACGTAGATTTAACGACTTTTTTATCGTATCTCGCGATATGAAATATCGTTTTTATATATAAGTAGTACTGTACGACAAAAACGTCTGAACTTTGCCAGTGCGTATTCTGTAGACATAAGTAAAATGTAAATAAAATAAAAAAGTAGCAGGCATGGAACTTGACATCCGGCGAAGGTGTTCGATATATTTTTTATGATTTATTATTTAGATTAATATATATTCTTTACTTATTTTTTTTTTTTATAAAAAAAAACACATTATTATTGAATAAAACGCTCTTACCAGTATAAACCTATATATACGATTGTGTTAGTCAAACAAGCAACCACTGGAAAATAAAGCACTACGTTATACCGCTATATCATCAAAGTCCAATACATATTAATCTGTACTAATTATTATAACTGAGAAAATATGACTGACTGTTTGTTATATTTTCTTGACTCCATTATTAATAATGTTACGTCGACGACAGACCGACCTCTACGTGGACGCTCTACGACTCCTCACGCTCATCCATTATACAATTACTATAGATTCCCAGCTTTTTCAGAAATTATTTTCATCGTAGTAATCTTGTGTGATAAACGTACGTGTTATGTGATGTTCATACAATCGTATATTTAATTGTTACTTAATTCGAAACGAGGAAATTCGACGATGGACCAAACTGCATAACTTAACTCTCCAAGACTGTCAGCTGAAGTGACAGTGGTCATATCAGGGCATATCAATACAGTCAGCAATGGTCTGATATCATTAGACTCTTTCTAAGAAAGGAAGGAACATGCAGCCTTAAGTAAACACAGAGAACGTTTACTCTCTTATTCATTATTTAGTTGCTTCCCCGCGATAAAAGTAAATGTTATGAGAATTAAATGTCAGAAATTTTGTTGTGAAAAGATAACAAACAGAAACACTTTCAGAATCTCTCGGTAGTCTAGCGGTATAGGTATTCGTCTGGGTGTTTTTACGTGTATTATGTATGTATTTACAGAAAATACATATACATATAAGTATTTATATCAGTTGTCTAGTATCCATAACACAAGCTCTGCTTACGTGGGACTAGATTGCGCTGTGAATATTTACTGTGTTTATTTTTTTTATGTGTATGTTGAGGATGCAAATAAAATAATTATATATCTATCTATATCGTAATAAACCATGTCGCATTATAATCTTTACATAGTAGAAAAAAAGACGCTAAAGTGTTCCCTTAGCTCTTTCAATCTACGTAATGCAGATGTTAGCAATAGGTAGATTGAAAGGTTTATATATATAATACATGTACACTCGCGCGAAGCCGGGGCTTGTAGATAGTATTAGGATGAAGTATATAACTACCTAGCTAAGGCTATCTACTTTTCCAACAAGATTGTCTGAACGATAAGATGTACATATCTACCTCTTACATATTCCCAGAATCTCAGTTCAACAAATTAGGTAATGCACACAATCTAACTTCGAGATGCAGACACATATATGTACTTAGGTATTTATTCTTTTTACCACTAGGATTTTCAGTATCACTAATAATTAAGCTTTTCAGGCTTTCGGTAGTTCCTCTTATCAGAAGTAGCCAGTGGAACTAATAAAATACTGAATTACCTATATTTGTCTGTCTATTACGTTTTTACAACTAAACGGCTGCATTAATCTGTATTTATAATCTCAAACAAGACAGACATACTCGCTCATAATATCTAGTGAATTTATAAACAATAAAATTTACTTATAGCTATATAAATTTGCCTACATAATACAAATTCGGACATTAGCTCAAATCTACGTTAGTCTCAGTAGGATAAACCCACTGCTGTCTTCAGTGATTCTTCTATATCTCGGTGTCACAAAATATACCTATATAACTTCTTAGTTGTTTTCGTGGTAGTAGAAACATAGTTGACTCTTCAATCAAACAACAAACTCAAAATCGCTACAGCTAGCAAAATTGCTACAGAATCGACAACGATTTTGAGTTGAGCTGTTATTCTATTGGTGGATACGTAGTCGATGAACAGTAAATTCTAACTGGAATGCTGGAATGAGAAATTAGCTGTTACCTATTTTTGTAAGTAATAACCATCACCTGCATATAACATGATCATATTTTTTCAATCTACCGCTCATTCGGAAAGCTGATCACAAGAAGAATGAGCAAGAAACTTGCGTGTTGCTCTTTTAAATAACTTAGTTTGATACTTTGCAGTTTTAAGTTGAAATGTGAAATGCAAGCTGCCAACTAGAACCAATGCAATTAAATAGTCAAATAGAGAAAATATTAAATATACAACCAACTGGTTGAGTAACTAATAATCATAAAATATATGATGATGCACGTGCCGCATATAATATCGTGTACCTATCATATTATCATTGCTGAGGACTAAGGTACGTGTATAAAACAATTTAACACTTGGAGCACGATATTCAGTATTATTTTAAAAGAAACTGTAATAATAATAAAGTCCCTAGGTAACTCGCACAGGGCAGAGCATAAGCAGACCTTATGTTATACTCATAACTGGACTGGTAGGAATACGTAGACATTTATTTTAGGAAATACATACAATACACAGAAAACACCCATAGGTACACAAACAATTATACAAATGTTTGCATCATGCCAGGAATTGAATCCACGACCGTCGGAAGTAATGTGTGCTAAACTGCTAAACTATTGATTGAATACTAGGACGATGACTGTATAAGTAATTGCTTATTGATATTGCAGATATACCTGTGTAGTGGTGTGGAATTAAAATGAAGTTTAACCAGTATTAAGCAATGGATATAAGTATTAAGAAAGGAACCTGCAATGTGAAGTTTTTCACAAGGAGATCCTTTATTCGCAGTATATATTTGAGTAATGAATTGTTTATAGTAAGAAAGTGTAATAGGTAGGTATTGTATGTGCATGACGTACAATTACCTACAACGTCGTCATCTCTCTGTTATACAATATAAATGAGTAAGTACGTGATATTTGGCCTCCCAGTACGCACATACGTTGTCCAAATTATACTTCTACTATTGAAATACAGAAAGTGAAACCGAACCACAATTAATATATATAATTTTATTTGTAGATAATTTCTACATTAAATTAATATAAAAGATATGATAAACAAAGCGTGAAATACTTTAAAAAATGTGACTTCTGCAGTTTTATTTTATTCACTATTTAGTATTACGCTGCACACTTTTTGTTTTATCTTGATAGTCCAGTGCTGTTACATGCAGATGCAAATCAGTCGTACAGGTATGTATCCATAAATTAAGGCTATGAGTTTAGAATGTGTGAGAGATGATACTTTATTAACTATCATCGTTATTAGGTAAATTCAATTGAACAATATAAATATTATAAAATTGACTCTCCTAATTGATTTATCGACGTACAGCTAAAATTATTCTTAACACGAGTAATTTTGTGACAAATAAAGTATTTAGCTCTCTCGACGTTTCGACTAAATTGCACTAGCAACTTAAGACTCGGTTAATAATATAAATAATGTATATTAAACACGAAAGTTTGAAAATAACTAGCACAGCTTAAAGTTACGAAATCTGAAATGTTGACCAACAAATTATTTCATAAAGTTCGAGTCGTTATGCTCCATCTAATGTTGTTGAATATAAGATGGGTGTCTCCTTTATCATACTCGTAAACGCATGCTACTTGTGCTAATCGGATGATCATTCTGAGTTACAGCTGATAATTTCACTTATCTTTATTTTCTTTATAATACAATAATTAATGCTTAGTATAAAATTGTAGAGTTTGTAAATCATAATAATGTTTTTGATAGTAGCGGTTTCTATGTTGATTATCGCATGCCTCTTACTTGTTATTGTGTAATTGTTTATTTAAAAAAACGTTTAATCAATAAAACAAAAATAAGTCTGCGTTCCGAATGAGTGATAGAAATAAAATATGACTATTCGAAAGCGCTTTTCTTGAGTTTATTTGAATAAAGATTATATCTAATTTCTATTTCAGATTAAATTGTTAGTTTCTTTATATATAGAATGTACAGTTTCACTGTATTTTAATAAAATCTTATTTGAAGTGAGTCAGTTCCTTTTGGAATAAAACTACATTCTGAACGGACAGCAGATGAGTATTACAAGTAAACGTTTCATTTTATTTCAGACATGGTCTAGAAGCTTATCTATAGGTATGGCGAATATGAAAAACAAAAAGACAAAAAAACTAAAGAAAAAAACAAGTGAAATCTATATTTAATAAATATGTTTGATTGAATTTCAACGTAAGCACTTCCTTGCCAAGAAAGGATTGTTGAAAATTGTATTTTATATATGTGCAAAGCCGCAACAACAGCTACTAAGTATATAAGTAGATGTAACGTATATATATAACTCACTTTGATGTGAACATACATATATTACCATAATATAATAGATAATAATAATAATAACCCAGGACCACTTACACAGCGCCATCTACTCCCAAGCAGAATAGAATAAAAAAACATTTATTCAAATAAACATTAAAGCAGTTAATAGTCATCATTTATGTATTATTACTTTTTCACTCATTGAGAAAGCTGTTTCATGACAAGAATAACGAGCAAGAATGTTGGGTGTCGCTCTTTTAAATAATTTAGGTACAACTAAATTATTTAAAAGAATATTTTAGATTTTTAATTTGAAACGTGTAAATACAAACATACTATTAGAGTCAAAATATCAGATCTCATCAATATTAGTCAGGGTTAATATTATGGGTACTAGACAACTCATATAATTACAGTTTTTTATTGTAAATTAATACTACATACCTAATATACATAGAAAAACCGTAGTCGGCTTTGTATAAATATAAATAATGCCTAGGTGTTAAGTAACTATATCACACAGGACAATAGAAACAGAGTCATCTAGTCTCAACCTAAGCAAAATTTGTGTTATATGTTATTAGACAACTGATACAAATACATTACAAAACGTACAGTACCACAAACTTGTCCAACCTGGTGACTGAAACTTGAACTAATGTCGCCATTTTGAAAAGGGTAAAAAACATTTACCAAAATGACATTAACATTTCAAAGTCAAAGGTGTCCAGAACAAGAATCAAAGAAGGCTTTAATAATCACTGATTCAATGAATAATTATGATCATCAGCCATTTTACGAGACCTCTGTAAATATTTGCCATGCTTTCTATAAATATTGTAGAACATAAATTATTACATACAATTCAATCAAAGTACATTCGGTAAAGGTTCCATGGGTGTGCAATTAATCTTTCTGCGGAGTTAAGACTATGGCAAACTACATCGTAATTAGTATTTGTATTTCTAATAAACATGCATAATAAATCACTTAACTTGATAGGTCGTATACAATATTTTACAACAATATTTCATATAGAATATTAGTGTACTTATTTACATTATCGATAACCCATTGTTGTAATTAACTTATAGACTATTGTGCCTTCATGTCGTTTCAGAGTAGTGAATTCTATTGTGAAAAATGATTTGTAACTTTACGTAGTAAACTCTTCAGAATATCATAAAATATGCCGACCACGATAAGCCGTAATCTATGTATAATGGTATATATTTCCAGTTTAATCTCATTAGTACTTGAGACAAAGCTAGGTACTTATAGTACTGACGTAGGTATCAAGAAAATTGACTCTTTAATAATGACAAACAGATCGTCATCAGTTAGAATCTCAGGGCATGACGCATTAGTTATGTTATTTTCTAAACAAAAAACGTTTTCGTCCTCTTACTGTAAGTAGGGTTTTTTTTTTCTCTTTTTAAAAATTGTGCCAAAAATTATATGTACAAAGATCAATGTTAGGTACTACATGTACATATAGTTGTTGTTTTTATTTATCAGCTGTAATAATATTACAGTTGTCGCTTAGGAAACTTTGGAGATTTAGAATTACAGCAGGGGTGGTCTAACGGTTTAGCTTACTACATCGACATACTTCCTTAATGATCATTAATTTAATTCTTCGCACAGTACATATATTTGTATTCAAGAATATGATTGTTTGTATAGCTTTTGGTGTTCTGCGTAAATTGAATATTTTCAAAAAAAATTGTCTATGTATTTATTTGTCTAGCACCCGTAACATAGGGCTGGCTTAACTGGGGAGTAGATGGTGCTCTGATGATTCTCCTGAGGTATTATTATTATATTCATTAGGTAGATTAACCCAGTTTTTCACAAATTAACTCTTTCATATGATTACTTGAATATTTATCTTATCTTTATATTTCTTTACATATAATAAAATCGTGACGAAGTGAAAACTGTTTGCGTTAATGTGTTTTACGTAAAAACAGCTGGAATTTATGTAGAATACATATATTTAAATGCGAGTCATATAGGCACAAGATATATTAGAAAAATAGCCCCCGAATATGTACATATAATTAGTAATATTACTCATTATTTTTAAATATATCATCAAATATTGTTAATTAATAATAATTCATTAAAATAAAATAATATAGTGTGTACGAATGTTTAATATTTAAATATTTTTAACATTTGATTATTGTCTATGAATGTTGTCTAAAATAGGATACGCAAATTGTATCCAACAAGTAGGTACTAGGGCCTACACTATCTAAAAAAACAAAGTTGACCCATGTATGCATACAAATAAAATTGGAGTGTGTGTAGTAAAAAACGGTTACTTCAAGTACTAGTACACTATTGAAGTAACCGATTTTACTACATACATAATATAAATACGGTGCATACATAAAAAATTATGGCTGGACCGATTTTGACGCGAGTTTTTTGGCAGGTAGCTGATGTAATAATGAGTAATTTAGGCTACTTTTGTTTTTAGAATAATAAAATAAATTCCACGCGGACGAAGTTGCGGATACAGGTAGCTACAAATAAAAGAATTAGTCAGGATAATCATATTGTTGCAATTTAAAGGTAGCTAATAACTTGTTATTATAAAGCTGTGTAGAGGTGAGGATGGGTCTTAAATGGTTAATTGTGTTAGTAGGTTGCAAAGCGCTATAGCTTGCTACCTCTTGATATCTTAAGAATCCTCTTACAAGAAGATTCTAACCGCTTACTGGTCAGAGATAGTTCATTCAAAACTTTAGGCTAGCCTTAGTGTTGTGTTCACCACGGCGTCGATAGATGACAATTAAATAATAATTCAGAGATAGGTACTGATATGTATTTATTGTATTTAATAATTGTTAGACAATACAGGTGTAATACGGCACGCTATTTTAATATTTGCGGTTGACATACAGTTTACATTGAACAATCGGCAATAACAGCTCTACAATGTGATTATTTACATTTATGTTTGTGTAAGCCACAGATTATATGCATATATGACTATGTATTTTAATACATTCTTTAAACAATCCCTCCAGATAACTTGCAGAACAGACACATCAAGCTTCTTTTTACTACAATATTCTTTTCAGCTACAAATAGTGCTTATCTATGAATAGACATTGATTATCTATAAAATACATATATCATATTCTTGTATGTAATACAGTATATTATATTCCCACATTTAATATGTTATAATCGATATAATTGCAAATTGTATTCTTGAAACCGTTCAACTATATTTACTAGGTACATCGAATAGATACATTGATATATAATACATACTCGGCGCTCATTGGAATACATACTTTAAGTCCTTTACTACTATACTATTGCTTAAATATTATTTAGATATAATTGAGATTGTTTAAATATGTATCAATTCAGTTCAGCTATATTAAATGGTATACAGGTAGTGTACTGATGAAACCTGCTCATAGTATTGTTTGGCGGGTTGAGACAGGTCGCCAAACACTCGGCGTGGGACTCGAAATTATTCTGGTTGCCGCCGCAGCCCGAGTACAGCCGACGCTTGCACGTCCTGGAAATCAAACGATCATATTATTAGTATCATTTCTATGCATATACGAGCATACACTAGCTAACACCGCCTCAGAATTAAATAATATCAAAGGGTTTTTTAAGTTTAGATACGCAATTAATTTCTGTAAGCACAGGTTTGATAGGTACGAACAGTTTTTATGGAAAAATAAAATTGTTGTTTTTACTATTTTCCATGCAATTTCATCATAATTTCTCACCACTTAAAATTTCCTTGTTTGAAGAACTCGAATTCTACAAACAAGTAATTTCATTTGCATTCTGTTATCGTAGTTAGGATATGTAATAATATTGCTGAAATATTGTTGTGATGAACGCAACATTTACATGCCAAAATTTCGCTGAATATATTTGAATCCAATGAAAAGAGATAGGAGCGACTCTGCCATCTCTCGAATTTAATTTTGGTATTTCTGTATCATCTTTTACTTCGCCGGTGAGTCATTAAAAATATAAATTAACGCACAAAAATATTTTTTGTGTTCGTCATATTTGATTTTGATTGAGAATATGATTGTTTGTATTGGTATATACAAAAAATACATCTTATTTGTATCAGTTGTCTAGTATTCATAACACAAGCTCTGCGTAGTTTGAGACTAGATGGCGCTGCTTGTATTGTCCTGGGTGATTATTATTATTGTCATTAAGAATGTTATTAAATTAAGAACAATGGGTCTGCCGCTGCAATTATAATATTTGTACGAATTCAAATGCATGTCTACCTGTCTCACCTGTTCGGTCACAATATAGCTTGCTTTAGAAATGTTTCAATTTAAAGTACGAGATATTACTGTGAAATTGTAAGATATGGAAGCACCACATCTTAGCCCCCAGAAAAGGCAGGGGTACAGTAGGTGTCACGTGACGACAGGATGTCTCTTGCATTCGTATCCTGCGTATTCGTATCAATGGTCTGCTTGGTTCATTACAGCAAAACTTACATATGTAATAATGATATGTATATAATATAACACTTACTTCGCATATTTATCCCAAGTCCATCGGTTGTAATATCCAAAGCAGTTTCCATAATCAAACGAGAGAGAGCAGAAGAAAGGTATTTGTTCTGTGAATACAAATAATACAAATATAAATATATAAAAATCTTGCAACATAAATATCTATCACGTTCAACTGGGTTCAACTTACGTCTAGGCGATGTAGTGTTAATGTAGCAGTATTCTAAGCATTCATTTTTTGATTCAAACTTGTTTCCGTTACCCTGGCATCCACCCCAAAAAAATCTATAGCATTTTCTTTGCTTCACATCAAAGTACCATTGAATTATATCAGCCCGACATGGCCCAGTGTCAGGACGAAGGAAACAAGTTTTGTGCCGGGCTGAAAAAACAAAAAAGGATTTTTAAGGGTTAGAATTATCATAACATTCCTTTTTGTATGGTCAACCACATCTGGCCACTAATCTTTTGACTGTATCTGCTGTTATAAGTCTGGTCGCTTAATAGATTAATAAATTTTAAAGTAGGTTGTCATTTATTGATTTTATTGTGCTATTAATTAGGTTGTTAAGAAAAGTGTGTTCCAGCGGTCCACAACAAATAAATTGGCGGCGTTAAAATACTCGACTTTGACAACCTCAAACCACAGTTATTGCATATTAAACGAAATCAATATAGCGTATATATTATTAATTATATATTATATTAATACCTCGTAAAGTATTATCCAATTGCATACAAATTGTCTTGGTCCCAGGATTAGTTGTTGTTTTGCGCCTATGATAATCGTAATGTGACTTTCTTTTGCCCTTTCGCCCGACAGACATAGAAACTAAAAACAAAAACACCAACAATAAACATTTTTTATATCCTTTGAAACAAACAAATTTCATATGTATACTATATAAAGTTTAATACGTAAATAAAAAAATTACAGAAAATAAGGAAATGTACATAAAATATTTTTATTAGCTACAGTTACCCGTATAATGCAGTAAAAAGAAAATTGGTAAGTTAAGCCAAGACTTGTAGTGTACTTTTTTTGTTAACATTTGTGATATTGAGAATGAAAATATTTGTACACCTCTCTAAACTCAGTTCTATATAAATAGGTATCATACAAAGACTGTTTCTGTTTTCGCGCTTTTTTTTACAAACTATTCTACTGCCGCTGGCGCAGCTGGGCTTTGCAGAGGGGACTCCAAATCCGCGGAATTACTTATGGAGCAGTTGAGGGCGTTTTCTGAAAGATTTTCTCCAAGATTTTATCAAATATTGATATGATTTATACTTCAATTTCGATAATTACTTCCACAAGGTACAGTTAACGGCCATGTTAAATATTATTCGTAACAATAGTTTTAAAAAGTGTATTACTACCTAGTTGTTGCAAATGATACAAAACTTATTATATAATCAACATAAGTTGACATAAGATCATAAAAGTTAATTAATTTGATGTGAAGTACATGGTACTGCATGATAAAATAATCGGAATATAGGCATCTGTATTTACAAATTTGAGAGCAAAAATATTTGTAGCTTTACCCATGGATTTTAAGAGTTGTAAGAGTTAAATAGGCGAATGCTGCTTCTCCGGCGGCTCCCCTGCGTGCAACAGAATTGTTAACGGCCGCTCGGGTGACGCATCGGGTGAATCCGAAGTTGACGCAGAGGCTGAAGCATCAGGCGACACTGACGCCGATGCCGATGCATCAGGCGATACTGACACCGACGCCGATGCATCAGGAGACACTGACACTGACGCTGACACATCGGGCGACACTGATGTTGATGCTGACGCAGACACATCCGGCGACACCGATGTTGACGTCGACGCATCGGGTGACGCTAGCTCTGAATCCTGTTCGGTCGATGTTATTTGCTGAAATAACATAATTCCATAATTGATTATCAAAAATTTTGAATATAAAGAACTTTGGTTAGCAGCCCTATGTATATCCTAATATATAAAATTGTAAACGAACCGTCTGTAATTTACATATTAAATCATAGAAACGGGATAATTTATAAGTTGCACTTCTCATTAAATAAATTTATTTCTCCCGATATTTGCGTATTTGGTCGTATTTTTTAGGTCTTCCTTTGTGAAGGATGATGGGCAAAAAATACAAGACATATTGTCTTTTAGACATATAGCATACATATATAATAGACATATTATCTTATGTTAATGAACAAAAAAAGTATTTCGGATTTTTATCTGTTTATCTGTAAGTTTGTTCATCCTAACCTCAGAAACGACTTTTAATTCGTTTTTCACTGATGAATCTGAAATCCGAATATCTTGAATACCACGACTAAGTAAAAGTGTACGAAATTAATACCAATTCATCCAACTTAATTTTTCAAATCTTCGTGGCTTAATTGTTGCGCTAAACCATTGCGGTTTAGCGCAAAAATTAAGCCACGATGCGATGGTCCTAGGTTCGATTCCTCAAACAAACATTTGTATTGATTGTTTGTGTTGTTCGGAGTGTTTTCTATGTATTTATAAGAATGGGATTGTTACCAGTAGGGACTAGTGGTCCCAGTGCTAGAAATAGAATAAGGGTTATTATGATTATTATGATGACAACTGGATGTTATAAAGGTTAAGTTACATAAATATTAATCATAGTTTTTTATTATTTATTAGCAGACAAAGTATATATATATCATTCACGTATTGTCAAAAACCTGACATAAATATCAGCTATATTTTTGGACAGGTATAGTCCAATTGAATAATTGTTATTACCACAAATATGTCACCTGTATTTCTCTATTTCTATTAGCCCTTCGGCGATTCTTCTTCCGACGCTCCACATGTTTAAGACAGTGTTCGCACTCGGCTTCACTGGACTCGGAGTCTGTATCTTCAAATTTCTGTTTGTGCCTTTGAAAAATACAGCAACCTGCAAGTGAAGTCAATAATGATATAAATAAATTACATTAGACAACTCATACAATATCGTCTAGTGCCAAATTAAAACTTGAACTGTGTGGTAAAACGAACAAGTTGTCATACGATGAATTTATGAATATTTTTTATTTATTGTGCGGAAATTGAACTAGCCGCCATCTGAAAGTAAGGTAATGTGTTAACCTGGTACAAGGGGGAAAGGGGGTTGTTAGTAGTGGG
This sequence comes from Achroia grisella, assembly GCF_030625045.1. Lineage (NCBI taxonomy): Eukaryota > Metazoa > Arthropoda > Insecta > Lepidoptera > Pyralidae > Achroia > Achroia grisella. The sequence goes on along the minus strand of NW_026712568.1, from coordinate 669,240 downwards.
TACTATATAGGTGTACATTGATACTGGTGACCCCACTAGTAGTATCTCAGGCTGACTTCCACGCGGTCCCCCATGGAATACATAATAATTAATACCTGGTGAATTTGTCACGATGGACTAACAGATCTGACCTCATTCTCATCTTATTATCCTTCACTGGTGCCCCGCCAATATATACTGCTAGCGCAATCGCACAACATTCTATTATTCTCCATTATAAAAAAACCTGGTACATAACTAACTTAGTCAATTAAATATAAAAAAAAAACTATATAAAATTACACAAATCATAAAGGTCGAATATCTAAATATTCGACTATCAAAACTGCGAGGCTGATAAAACCAAAGACGCATAAAATATATTGTACTTCAAGTAAAGTAATACATTTACCCTTTCCTGGAAAAAAAAAATAAATAAAACCAAATAATATTTTTCAAAACAGTGTATACATCTCACTCACTCCTGTCTCCCATTGGGATGGGAAGAGACTCGCAAAGAGGAACGCCAAAATCTTCGATACATATATATACTGCTTTTTTTCCTTAACATTCATCAATCTATTTATACAAGTCCACTGGTTACGGGTACTTTTTAATTGGCCCTTTTGCAATACCAATGTACCTATTTGGACGACGTCCTATGGCGTCTCCCACCATCATTTTTATTCTCGTTGAATATATCTCATTCGTACATCCTTTCCATATGCCTAATCCAGCGTAACATGTTTCTTTCGATTTTTATCACCACACAATCTTTCAATTTTCAGTTATCACTTACGACACGATTTGTCATTCTCTCTCTTTTACCGTCACGCCGCCTACACTTTTCAATACTCTCATCTCCACAGCACTAATATTGCTTTCTTGCTTCCTCTGCCATTCCCACATTTCACATCCATATTTTTAATGTTGGTGCTACTCTATTATGACAAGGTGAGTTTTTACACACACATTTCCTTTTACTCTCACACTTTCCATCCCTTATAAACAAACAAACTTTAATACAAAACTTATGAATACAAATGTCTGTATTGGGTGCACTACTGGACTACAAGGTTGTCCTTAATAGATTTTTTTGCATACTCTGCGCTTGGTCTATACTAAAATAAAATAGCCTGTAATTGTTAATTCGTGTTTAATACTAAAACTGCAGGGTGCTCTTATAGAATCAGTACTCGTTTACATAACTACTATTATAACTAATGTGATTAATTCTAACACAAATAAATTATTAGGTTTTCGACTCTTAATATTTAATTATAAAATACATAAAATCCTTAGGATATTAAGATGATTTACATTTCGATTTCTTCTTGGTCATGTTCTCGTTGTCAATGGTGTCCTCGGACCAGCCAACTTTCTTGCGAGGATGATCACGTTTTGGCTGCAATGTCAATACCGCCGGTGGTTCCACAGTCTCCTTTTAGAATATACATAGCATGTTAAATAAATTATGTAATCCTCAGGTATAGAGAAAGAACTGAAAATTTATAGTTACTGTAGATTTCATAACTTAAATATTAAATAAACAACAGATCTTTTATCTAGCTGGTACAGACTAATTGATTGTACAATGCAAATTGGTATATTATTTTGGTTTGCTCATTTACCAATGAACAAACCCAAGTCCAATATTTCGCACAATATATGTAAGTTGCAATCTCCAACTATGGATTTGGATCATTGCAACTTAAAGCAAAATTTGCTATAGTACAACGCTCAGTATTTATATATATTCTGTTATAATGTGATTTCTAATATTACATATTTCATATAATATCAAATAAAACATAAAATATTAGAAATCACATGTAATGCCAGTCAGTCAATAGGCTTCCAACTCTCCGCCGAGACTCTTAAACTGTATGTAATAAAATATAATTATATTCTAGTATTTAAGCTTTAAATTGAGAATCTAGATATGGGAACTAACAAAATATCCTTTAAAATAATTCCTTCATCTTACCAGAAATATTTCATTCTATTTATAGACATATTAGACAAAGAAAAATAAATTCTAAGGATATTTTATAAAACGCACAGCAAAAAGTGATACACTTTTTAACTTGATTCCATATATAATCAGCAAACTAGAATCCGTAGTAGACTTTTAATGATAAAGGCATCCAACCCAAATACTATAGTCGGGAATTAAACTTACCTGACATATGTAGAGAAACTATCAGCTTTTATAAAATAAGAAAGGTCCAGTGGTCGCAAGCTCTCACCCTATAAGGAATTAATTAATGTCTGCTTTTGTGTTTTCTTTATAGTCACAAAAAACTGACATATTTCTTAAAAATATTATATCTAAACTATGTTATAACTTTATGTAAAAACTAAATAAAAAGTACTAAATTATGCATAAAATATTCCCATTTATTGTTTAAATTATATCTCAAATATAATTATAATAAATTCTCATTTCAAAATTACATTAGTATTTAATGTCTTGTAATCAATGGCAGATTCCTTCCTTTACCGCTATCTGCTAGTTCCAACATAATATAGAATACAATTACATACTTGCAGGCATACATGATACATTAGTACTCTCGAACAGCGAAGTACAACGCCAGCGGTGACTCTGCTTAAATCGCCTGGTAAAACTAAAACTCTTACCGCTTGCTGTTGTGGGGTGACAGTTGTCAACCCGGAACTTGTAGAAGCTACATCTTCTGGTTGCATTATTTGCTGATTTTCTGCCATATCACTATTGTACATACACTATATCAATTAATACTTATTAGCACTAATAAGAATAAATTGGACAAACTGGATTTAATAAAATTATAACAACGCCCAATGAATATATTACTTTACTTGTTGCTACGACCACGGACGAAGTGCATCTAGGCTTGCTAGGGCTAGCACTATCGATTCTCTATACGACCCCCCCGTGGAGGGTGTAGGCAGGGTCTGGGGGAGCTCCCCGTTGCCACGGCAATATCCACCGAGGCCAACTACCCCCGGGTCACTGGTACTATATTCTTGTGTGAGTTATGATTCTCTATGTAGTCACAGATATAATTAATATTCACTATGCACTTGCAATGCAATTCAAATGTCAAACCATGTTTTCACTTGAAAATAAACACAAATACAAAGACTTCATTCTGAGACGAGTATTTATAAAAATATGCCGCACAATTTAACATCATAATAAGTTTTATAAAAAATATCAAATTATTTGTTTTACTTTATCGTATTTTCGATAATTAACGAAAAAATGCATATATTGACAGTTTGATACTGACATACTGACTGCTGACTGACAGAGGGTTACTGTTATCTTTTTCTCATTCATCCCGTCTTTTGTTTAAAGACGAAGCAGGCAATAGACGTTTACTCGTACAGCTGTCGTATTAAGCTTTTTCTTATCGAGACAACTAGTGTGTGTTACCAGCTAAGAAAATATAAAATGTAATGTAAAAAGCATTTTCGCCTGAAATAACAGCTTAGGATTGAAACTCGATATATACTTATCTATAATATATTCTTGTCGTCAAAATATGAATTTTACTTTTATTCTCCAAATATATAAATTACAGATAAAGGAAATTAATTGTAATGTTGTTATTTAATTGTAAATATTCTCACAATACAAGAGACCAAAATAAAAAAATATATATTATCTATAGTATAATATAATGTATTGTTTTGTAAGTTTTATAAAACTATGTGAAAACTATTATTATTAAATTATATTAAATATTATAGATAAATTTAATTTTAATATTAGGTAATTAACCAAATTAGACTGTTTTTTACCTTTTAAATTATTATAGTAGGTACTTTACTACTCAGTGCTGTTTAGCACATAAGAAAATCAAATTGATTATATCTACTGATTACAGTTGCCTAGTTGGTATGATTTCAAAATTGAATTTTTAATAACTAGGTATTTAGTACGGATTACTCTCCTATTATGTGACTATCGAACATTTGAAATATTATTCTTTACTTCATTTCCTTTTTTAAGATCCGTACGATATAGTCTACAATATCTTCGTAAATTTTCATTAAGAGGGTAATGAAAACTGACAAAGTTTTATCTAACGTACCTAAGTGAGTGTGTGGGCAATGCAATCTAATCCAATAAAATGTATTGCACATACAGGTAGGTAAGTACTTATGTAAAGTTTTATAACAATAAAATAAATTGATAATTCGAAAAGTAAAAAGAGTAAATAATAACTTTATTTGCAGAAGTCATATTTAACCCAAACCAATGTTACACTTCGGACCTAAATCAGAAACTAAACTTGCCCGGTTTTATTTCCGTATTGTTTTGATTGATCCCAGTCTGCCATTTCTATTGACAGATAATCAGATAAATGGCGATATAATTGCAAACAAAATAGATAAATATTAGATGACATTTTATGGCAACTTATTAATTTAATTGAATCTCCCATTACATTACTGAATGATCTAGCCCAAACTGTGCTAATAAAATGTATGAGCGGCTGTTGCTTCATCCTTGTCGCATGTGCCAAATATCTAGTTTACATTGCAATAGTCAGCGTTCTATACCACAGTAAAATGCCTCCTCATAAGCATTCAACTCTGAAGAAAAATATTTTATGAACAATAATAACAGCAGGCTTTCCTTGGTGCAGCTGGTATAATTTTTGTTGGATAAGTTTGGGTATGAACTGTTTTCTTTGTAAAGGGGTTCAGTGGTTCGCAAATAGCTCGATGTTTTACCTCCATATTGATTTTAGCATATTTATCCCCTTTTTCTTCTTCTTTTCTAATCAGTATGAAGTATGGACGAAAGTCATTTGAATACATTTCTGATTATTTATAGATACAATTTTTATTTTAAATAAATAAATATATTTTTTTCATGACTTCTGTCAAAATTTATTTTCATAAAAGCGTAGACGACCTATTTTGAATGGGAAGGTATTCTCTTTATCATACAAATACAAGTATACCTACATATGTAAACGAGTTTATAGCTAAGTTAAGAGGAACTTGATATAATTATATACACAATATTCATGTAAGTATTTCTCAATTAGATAATAATATATCAAATACTTAAATAAATAATTTTAATTCATACGAAAGTCATGTAATATATTTATGTTGTGTGATACAATTCAGATATATTACACAACTTGTCAGGAAGCTGTATAGGTATGTATTTTTTTTATAGCAAGTACATAGGTATACCTTTGTGTAAGTTAATTGTAGACGGAGTATATTTTTGTATTTCCCATGAGTTGTGTTTAGTTTATATGAAAGAATACAATCAAATTAACAATCTCCATTACGATGCCTGTATAATTCAATACAGAGGTATATGTGTATATACCTACTGTTGATTTTAATTTAATTTTTACTTATTTTGGTTATATTAATTTTACTTTTAGAATATAAACTAAATGTTATATTAAAGACAACATTAGATGATATATATTTATAATTTATAACAATATTGAAACAAAAATATACTACTTTGTGTTTCAAGCATATTTTAATTTTTTCTGCATCGAGCGCATACCGTAGTAGCGGTAGTGTGAAATATTTCTTTCAAATGTCGTAACAACTCTTCGTAGTCAGTTTTGTTTTTCAGTAGTTTGCTGGTACTCAGGTGGGAGATGATGCTTTGAATTTGAGGTGCTAATGTTGTACTCTTCGTTCGACTTTCCCCAGGAACTATATTGTTTCGGCGATGACCAGCACGTTGGGCCTGCCATACAATAGCTAAAATGTTATTAACACAATTCTGCCTCTATAAGCAAAATGAACTAAATTGAATTTAGGTAATTTTCTTTAATAGAAATCTTATACAGATATATTCCAGTCCATATTATAAACATTACTGCGAGATATTTTTCTGTGTGTTTTTATTTTGAATAAAATCTATAGTACTCAATAACTTTTCAGTAAATTCATTTAAAATAAAAAGAATATCTTAAATTTCCGTTATAATTCCATTTCTACTTCGCTGAGTCTTAGTATGGAGACGTGCTATTTATTAGACGATGAATGTACTTTCTTCTGGGCATTTCAACTTTCATAAATTTTTCACGCATCACCCCATGCGCCTTATGTGCAGCACAAATAGTACACTGAAAATAAATAAATATTTGGGAATCTACTGGCCTATATTAACAATTCATTTCTATCAGTAGGTAACTATAACAAGTTTTTTGTTGTATGACATAAGATGTATTGTTTCCTAAAATACCTGCATAAAATTGGATCTTAGTAAAATATAAATTTTGCTGAGTAGTAGGCTCTTTACTTTTTACTGAGATATTTAATACGCTGCAAATAATCTTTTACAAAATAATATAAGAACTTTGCTGCTACATCTATGATAGTCGTAAACATCGTTCATTATTTACTACGGATATTTGAATATTTCGGCATTTAAAATGCTGTGCTGTTAATGTTTTTTCTTAAAAAGATCGATAGTATTTTTAAAAATAAAATGTATCTTTTGTATTTCGTCTGCTATTGTACCACGGATGGAATGTACCGTTCTCAAGTTTTGATGTACAGGATCACGTGGTTTCCGGCATGGTGCCTGAGCAAAGAAAACATTTTATATAGTTTATTTATACATCAACATACGTAGTAATGAATAGCATACCAAAAGAAAACATTAGTAATCCGTAAGAGACATTTCAATAGTAGGTATAATAAATACTCAATGGATAGATATACTTTTAAGTTATTGGTCAAACTAAATATCGATTCGCTTAGATAAAAGAGATATTGTCATTGTTTTTATTTGCCTGCCTTTTAGCTACCTAGGCTATCTTTATAGAGCAACAAAACATAAATCATGTCACACCAATTATATTTTCCTGTACAAAGCATAAATACACGCAATATTATGTGAACAATAAGTGTTTATAGTCCGTTTTTTCGTCTCGGAGACAAATTTGACGTTGCCTATTTTGTCAGCTTTTTGCGAATTACAAATGAGCTTCGCATCGAGTCATATTTCATAAAACATATACCTATTTAAAATATTCAGTGTTTAAAGGAAAAAAAGTAGTTGGTTTTTAACTTAATACCATAAAAATTACTGTATGTAGAGCTACGGAAATTACAAAAATGTGTTTTTGTTTTGTTTTACTTTAATACAAAGACAATAATGGAAACACTAATTTCGAAAACATGCAAACTACGTAAAGTAAAAAAATACAATTTAACAAATCGGTATCGCAGGTATTAAAAATCTTTCAATAATGTTACAAGCTCTAGAGGGGTCTAGAGCTTGTAACATTATTAGAAAATTTTACATTTACATCTATCATTTTACTCTCCAAGAATAAAAGGAGACTATAGTTATTATTTGTAGATTATTACATCATGGTGTCGTCAGATCATACCTAAGACCGGCCATAAGGATGTTGCTGAAACTGTCACTTTGACATTATTTGTAAACCACTAGACATTCTCAGTAGCGAATCGTATGATCGGCTTGTTATCCCTACTTTCATAGATAATTGCAGAACTCTAAATTTCAACCTGTTTTAAAAGAAGGCACGCGTCCTTACGTGACATTTTAAATTAACAACACCAACAAATGAATGATGAAGAATAAATTATATCTAAGAACAAAGTGTGACGTAGCCATATGCCTATTAAAGATTGAAGTAGACTCGTTATCTTTTTCTGTGCTACTTACTAAATTATTAATTTATTATAATAATTCATTAAAATTTCTACCTAAACTTGAAACAGTTGTATAAAATAATTTTACTTACAGCATTCACAAAGTAAATCACAAAGAAAAATAAACCTAAAATATAAAACAGTTGAGCAAGTACTTTCATTGTGTTACGTATTTATTTGTAAGCGTTGAACAGAATGTAGTCAGAATATAAAATTACAACCTATAGCAATAAATTATAAACAATATGTAGCTATTACATTTTATATTCCATATTTCAAAACGAAATTATTTGAGACATAAATTTTTGTTGTGAAATAAGGATACTAAACTCAAAAGAAAAGTATTTACTTATTACCTTTATTTCCTTCGAACGTCTGAAATTTGATAATTTCATTAGGACTATAGTTCCAAAATATCATAGTGGCTCGACCCAATAATGTCTGTGGCCTGACTTATATCTATGTACCTACCTATAGATAGTTTATTTAGTTTGTTATTGCAGTATAATTTTTTTTGTTTGGTTTATGGGTTCACAGATTAAGATTGTATTTTTTAGATACTTAACACCTTGCACCTTATTGAAGACATATGTATTTTAGATTACGTACTTTTAGAAAAAAATAATGTATATATCACTATGGAGAAGAATAGTCAAGGCAAGTAGTGCTGTGGTTATATCACTATACTAATGTTTAATTAGTTTATATAACTATTTTGTCTGACATGTAATATTCTCTTATACTCGATAGATAGAGACTCTTGTATGGTATATAAAACAAACAAATAAAACGAATAATGAAGGACTCCTGCTGCAATTATATGGAATCTCTAAAGATCGACATGACATGGTTTGACAGTAATAAGGCGACTATTTCCCATAACTAACAATCCCCTCCCATTGCTATACTTTTTGAATGGCGATCATAATTGTTTATAATGAAATAATGTATTTAAAACAAACATTATAATCACTATCATCAAGTTCTGTAGAGCAATATAAACTTACAATCACAACAACCACAGTTGATAATGCACTGGCTACGCTGCAGGTATAAGTTTTATAAATACCTATATTTATGAATTTGCTGATACCAGGTGTATTGTGAATACACATGTACCTTTATATATTAATGTGTAGGTATACTACAGAATGCACAATTTATTACATATTGATTTGTATACATTAATATATGGAGTTTTCATAATTTTGAATAATGTATCTTTTAAAAGGTGAATTAATTTCTCATTACGCACCGTAATAAGTAGTTCCAGAGTTTATTTGCCAGATAGTAAAATTCTCGATCTCTGTGTATATATATATTAGTATAGCCATATATTATTTCACTATACTTCATTTTTTGATTTATAGATAGTGTAATTAAAATTAGTTATTAATTAGTATTTATGGAAGAGGTTTCTGCTAAATTATGGTTTAATAGAAGCTATTACCTAATTAATCGACATGCAAGATATGTACGCTGATTTACAATGTATCTTGCCAAATAACAGCAGCTCCTGCTCTATTATATGAATAACTACCTGTAGATATCCTCGAATTCGTCCGCGTGGAATCTAACTTTATTTTTCTAAAATAAAAGTAGCCTTACTCCTTATTACATCAGCTACCTGCCAATAAAAGTCCCGTTAAAATCGAAGTGAAGAAGTCCAGACATTTCATAGATTAGCCCGAACATACAGACAGACAGACAAAAATTGTAAAAATGATTATTTTGGTGTTTATACCGTATTTTTATTCATATGCATGTAGTAAAAAACGATTATTTCAATATTACAAAGAGACACTCCAATTTTATTTGTAGGTACATAGATAACATACGACTACATATATCATTACCAATGGCCAAGTTCTGCTATGCATATTACTGTACAAACCTGACTACCTACTTAAATTATAGTTCATATTGAATACTAACTAATCAACTTAGTTGCGAAACTGTTATTGATTCTCTTGTTATATTCAGAATTAGAAATTAAAGTTGTATTATAGAACACTTGTAACTTCTCTTACGTCTTTGTAACGTATAATACTAATGCATTTTTTTAAAGAATGAGACGGAGACAAAACCCATTAAGTCGAATTCCTCATCCATTCCAACGTTCCTTCTTACGAGTAAAGTATCTTTCGTGCAAGTTTAATATGTGCAATTACTTACTACATGAGGATCTATGGTCACTTATATTCGCTGAAATCGATCACACACCCGCATCAGCAAAGACAGGGTATGATGGAAGGGCACTTGCAAAGTTATATCTAACAAAAGACGGTGGAGCGATGGTCATGTATATATGATCATGTGTAATATGTTCAGACTGCGGCCGAAGCATGGAAATCATTACAATATGTCTTTGAAGATAGAGAAATGGACGTCCCATTTCATCATATTGGCATTAGACCGAAGATTATAATTATTAAATATATCAGATTTTTAAAATATAGAAGCATATATAAATGCACGACTGTTCAATACAACTGATACTGACAAAATTATTGCAGATTCTTTCGTTGATATCCAAACTCCTAGGAAGTTTCACTCTTGAAATTTGTATTATGGATAAGTAATTAATAGGGAATCAATTAATGGTATCTTGGTAATGACTGTCATCCGAATCCTTTAATGATAAGAAAACTTTTGATGATGGTCCACGTACCTGTTTTGATCCTTCAACAGGTGTGGAATCAAAGAAGCGCTATGTAAAATACGTGATCTTAGTGAATTTAATAACAAAGTCTATCTTCTAAACATATAAATTATATAGTAATTTATATGTTTAGAAGATTATATATTCATCACTTATATTATCCTTTTTGTACGTGTTTTGTATGATTGTTATACCTCTGTTGTTCATATTCTTTTGAATATGTTATGACTTTTTGCTCACAAAACAATGGTTGTTGTGATTTTTAGAATATTTGAAAGACAGTGTTATAGCTGCTGATGTGTTATAATATAACATAACAATAGTACCTACCTATATTGTGGACATTTTTTTTAATCTTTTCGGTTATTTTTGTTTACGAGAGAGTGTTGTAACTAGCTCGTCAGAAATGTCTTTGTATTCTAAACTTTGTTTAATTATATTTATAATTATATTATATTTCTGTTACTGTATAATTTTGTTTTACTTACTTTTACGTACTTTGTAATATTTCATACAAATCTCCGTGCGTCTAGTTTTTTTCTTGTATACATTTACATAAATAAAAATAAAACTACAACAGAATATTTCAATAGAAGTATATCCTATAAATTTTGCTGTACTTGAGCCACCTACAATGGTTTACCTATGTCTAGTGTATAGAATTGTATATGTCTAGAGGTTATAATGCACGTAATGTAGTATAATTGATGTGAAATGATCTATTGACTTATAATTCGGTATGGCGAGCACCGGTTTTAGCACTAATATAACACCATTACTCGTTAACGATACGAAACGATACGAATGGTAAGCGGTGGGCGGGGTGCGTGCGCGTGCGCTTTTTGCTCGTGGCAAGGCAACCGGCCAGCGGTGCACCGGGATCTATCCTTATTGTGTTTTATTCTGTTCTTTGCTCTCTTTCCTGACGATCGTCGCTTGTCGTACATCCGTACAAACTTTGCCTACAACAAAGCTTGTTTAGGAATTTCTTTTATATTATGCCAATATGATAACGAAAAGTTACATCGACGTCCGATTAATTATTGTTTTGTTTTGTTTTGTGGTCAAGTGTTATAAATAAATATTAATTATTATAATTTTAATTCAATATTTTAATACATACACTTCATATTTCTGTTGCTAACATTATGCATATCAATTATTTTGTGGTTCATATATTTTTTTATAATTTTGTACACTTTTTTAATGGAGTTGTTTGCGAGTTAAGGGTAAGTTGGCTTATTAAAAATTCTAATAATATATTTTTAGTGAACATAAATAATAAATATATGTTTATTAGTAATAATTTTCGATGTTTACCATTTCATGAGGTGTTTTTATTTTAATTTATTATTTACAAATCTATATAGAAATATAGAAAGAAACAAGTAATATTTTTTTACCAATTACCTTTGGTATATATTTAGATACTTATATTTGATTTATTTAAAAGAATCGTAGTAATATTTTACTACTAGATACTAGTAAATTTAGATGTGCGTAAAAGAATAGAAACTAATGGCAGTCGGCCCTCTGTGCGTACCCTATAAGAGACCTAGCGTGAAGTTAAGACAAATACACTACATATTTATATGCAACAAATAGCTACTTCACTAAATGGTGGTTTCTTATCTATCTTAGATCTATGTCACTCAATTAATATCTAGACGTGAATCTCTCTATATAAACATTGTATACATATATCTATATATATAAACATACATCAGATGATCACGAGTAGCCAAGTAGCTTAGTTAACTGTATAACTGTACAGTTGAAATCAACTATTCGGCTTTTGTATTATTTAGGTAGATACATTTTATATTTGCATTTAAGTACTAAATATCTATAATAAAGATTATTGCCTCAACTAATTACGATCCAATAACATTGAATTGCAGCCATTCCTACCATTTTATACTCTTCAATTATATATTAGCAACACAATATTTTCATATCATAGATTTTTGCTTTAATGTTACTTTTCAATTTAATGAACAATGAAGTCGAAATAAAGAGGGATTATGGTTTCGCGCCTGTCTAGAATTCGTCTATTTTATATTTTATAATAAAGTAACGAGAGCCTTGGAATAGCCCGTCTTTAGTACTTGATATTAACTTAGCTGTGATATGTTGAAATAATAATTGGAACTTATAATAGATACCGAATATTTTTAAGAACACAAAATTAGTAAAAAAATTATTTACAAACTACAATGTTATTATAAAAGTAATTAAAACTCTATTGAAAAACTAAAGAAATATATTATTCTATAATAATGTATACAGACTTCTAATATATTAAAATTCAAGCGACTGTACGCTTCTAAAGGCTGGCTGGTAGAGAATTCTATTAGTTCTATTAGTTAAATCCTACTATTAAACCCCACTTTGGTAACCAATTTCAATATAAATACGTTAATGGTAGATAGTACATACTTAAAAATTGCGTGAAATTTATTTTACTTCATAAATTTCATGCACTGTTCTAATTACGAATATTTGCATACTAATTAATGTAATCATTTATACATTGTACTTAATTAAAATTTTAAATGCGAATACATATCTAATATGCGTGCTTGTAATATAGGCATGCAATATTTGAAAAAAAGTGCATAAAAATTTCCAATGTTTCTCAAGTCGATTAATAAGTAATTTAATGAAAGTCATACCATACCATATTAGTATATGTACCATATATACCATAATAGTAATACCATTTAACATGTGTACTTACTAAGAATAATTTTATAAATTGTATCTTTGTATAAATTGATAAAGAAATAAAATTCTACCGGGTTTATTTTGAAGTAATTGTTGTTTTAAATCGATGATGACGTACACTTACCCTCCAGCTTTCACAGATTATTTTATTGAATATAAAATACTCACTGAAACGGTAGCTATCTCTAGATGCCAGAAGATTGTTTGAATTTGGTCAGATGTTGACTTTATCTATACAAACGGAACATATTTCTCATTTATTTATAATAACATAAAATATTGTATTATTAAAACAGAATTACAGCAATGCACGGAGAGCATGCAGTAAATTATATTGTCATGCGAAAATTGGCATCAGACAATACATTCACTTGGTTGCCAATGATGCGAATTGAATTCAAATGAACACGTCTAGCTAAGTCGTGCTCGTTTATAAGGAAAAATAATCATAAGCATAATAATTTAAAGTCGTTTCGAGTGCGCAATCCCTATTGTTCTTAGAATAGACTGAATTAAATAGGCTTGATAGATTCGTCTCGAATAGCATTTTATTTGATTGAAATCGCCTATAAATAATACATAATATTTTATTACGTCTTATTTGACAGGAATTGTGATAATAAGTTTATTACAATATTTTTATATCGTTATACATATATTCGCAAACCGTCTTTGGCACGGATATTCTGACATATTGATATTTGAATTAAGTCTGTTCAACGTCACCTCGATCAAGGGTAGGATCACCTCGAGGTGTAGTTGTCTGGATTTATTGTAACTTCTAATATAAATAACAGTCCTACTATCATTTTTTATTTGTCTACAATACACACATACATGATGTAACGGCACCAATCACACATCAACAAATAAACTGTGACTTCGTGGCTCGAGTGCATATTATTGTTTACATTTCATTAAAATAAATCAGACATAACTTACTTATTTTGATTTATTAGAACAAAAAGTTATTTATTGTTTTATTATTCACCTAGCCCCATTGTCTCTTGCTATAACCACCTATCATTGAGGCCATTAGATAATCTTGTACGTTGCAATAAATCGCTCGATTGATTGGTACTTCGCCCTATTACTACTACCCTTTACACTAAATAATTCGAACTGCAACGACAAATAATTTCGTGTGCTACTGCACTGAAAACTCTAATAAACACTTCTGCATGCCATTGTACAATATTTAGTATACAGATACATAATATCTTAGATTAACGCATAGTATATAATTGGTCTAAACCATAGGGCATAGTTCGCGCTTTATCTTAATACATATTATTAAATTTTAATATACTATAAATTTGTCGATACCTTCTGTCACCAGGTTACTACACTGTCATTATTATAAGAAAACAGGTAAAGATTTTTACTAAATATGCCGTATATAAAAATACAAAGTACTTATTACATTATATATTCATGAAAAATATAATATAAGGTTCATCAGAACAACAAAAGCCAAAACGAAAATTCTGTTCAGTAGTTTTTGCGTCAGTAAGAATTTTTTGTCTAAAATTCTAGGTTTTAGAATTTTAAAAAGAGTAAGAAAATTCTTAGTGCGTTTTCACCTATATATTGTAAATCTAAGTTAAGATATAGTTTTCATAATAAATTACAATTAATAATAATTCGAGCTAAAGTGATTAATTTTTTTTTCGATATTCAGCCGAGTACGCAAAACAGTGACGCGTGCCTATCGCGAGTGGCTGCGTGTGAAGCCAGTGGGGCAAACGCTCGACGCACAATTTGTGGCACAGACGGCAGAACCTACCCCTCTAAATGTCAGCTCATGAAGGCACAGTGCGCTGGTAAACCAGTGACATTTGCTCACAGAGGACTTTGTTTAGGTGAGTAACAAACAGGAAGCATTAAATGTATATCTTTATATCAGTTTTAATGAGTCAACAATCAGTAAGTAAATATAATGTTACATACATCTATTACCTACTGTACATAATAGTCTTATACTTTGTAACTATATATAATTATAAAATTATTTAAAAATAAATGTAGAAAGTTTTCACAAGTTCAATCGTATTACCACCAACTAACTACATACTTGAATGACGGGTGGTAAGCAGGGATTCCAACTGAATGAAATGGAATTCTGGCACAAGTATGACATTTATGGCCCTGGGTATAAGAACATATATACTTCCAAAATGGTCAGGTAAAGCCTTAGATATTTTATTTCACGTATAGATTGTTTATATAATATAATATAAAATTAATTATCACAATACAATACATAATTAATCACCACACAATGAAAACAAAATATAACTGACAAGACAATCATCAAGTAAAAGTAACCGGCCCTACGACACGGGACATCTCGTTGTCATTTCCAAAAGTTTCCATAACGCATGCACCATTTCTATGCTGAATTGCCAGAGAAAGAGGCATTGATTGGCACTGATTCTAGGTAAATCGACTTCGGAAGTACTCCGTAATAAGTAATTTAAGGTGACCTTAGCCAGGATATCTTGCCATTTTCTCTGAACCTGAGCCTCTTCAGATAAATTCAGGATATCTTAATCGTCACTCAGTAGCCTCACTCACGAATTATAAAAAACCCATCACCATTAAAGGATAACATACGAGTGACGAGGTTTTCAGTACCAGGCTAAGACACAAGTAAAGCTGCATGTCATATACGCAACGAATACCAAAACCTTCATGCCTAAAGGGCAGAGACGATTTTCATCCAACTTAAAATTCAAGATTTCCTCTAGAAGATTTTTTATATCGTTATTAGTAGACCAAATTTTATCAGGATAAACCAAACTGAAGATGTTCTTAAGATATAAATACATACGAGGCGTGAACAAACAACATCGGAACAGAGTCAAGGCGACATGTGCAGATAATTTTAATAAAACGCACTCATTTTAAATTACAATATTACACACATAGAATTAATTACACGTATCAAAAATTAATAAAATATTAATGTTTTATGGGTTTATATCATTCTCATTATACAGTATATGGAATAATATGGATGTAATTCCGATTAAAAATCAATTCGTGATTTTTATTGCGCATTTCGCGGTTGTAACTTGTATTTTATTTTAATGTCAAATATCTTATACCATATATTCAATTAATGTATTACGTAATCAAAATAAAAATTTAATATACCATATTCCAATACACTTTAGGATTAGTAAGTACTTACTTCGTTTTATACTCCTGCAGTAAATTAACCTACCCGATCGAAACCATCCAGTTAATAAAGTCAACGTGGTTAAATTGGTTACAAAATACCTACTACTTAGATGCAGTGTCATATATGATTTTAATAATGATTAAGACGTGAATATAAATTTATGTATTTTGCATTTAGGTAATTCTGTCTATTCTTAGAACAATTATAACTATTAAAAAGTAAACACCACTTTTTGCTATTAAAACATGTTTACCTACTCTAAAAATATGTCATATTTAAATAAATATATCGCAGATAAATGTATATTTACTCATACAGTATCTATGTAGCCTGTTAACAATTGAATGCCATCATAATAATTGATATCACTGTTACCATGCAATTCTCCGCTGCAATTATTTCTGCAGCTAAGATGCTGACTTTGTTATCAATAATGACTTAAAATAGCTCTCACAATGGTGTTTATCAAATAGTCAAACTCATCTAAATAATAATCGCGTCAAGGAAACACAAATTACCGATGTATAATGTTTGTACAGACTTGTAGTGCTGGTACTATTCCTCGATAGGTATTAATAAAAGATCTGTTACGTCATGACCTTGGTCACATCCACACATCTACTTTAATATATATATATATATATTTAAATGGATGAATAAGGAATTGTACACCCGCCTTCGCTAACGATGTAGCTGGCGGAGCACCAATAGAGGATTATAAAGTGAGGATAAATTCACATCAGTTAGCCCATCATAGTGGATTCAATACAGATCTTTATTACTTCAATTCAATAAATACTTCCTGACTTACACAATATGGATTATATTCCTCGTATCAAAGCTAGAAATTACTTAGGAAAAGTTTCCACATTTGTTATAAAAACAAATAGAAAAATTTATAAATTTGTTACCAATCTGGTAATAAAAAAGGAATCTTATTGGTTTAATATAAGTAAAGAAATTCTCAATTTTTTTTATATTTTAAGATCGGCAGTTTTGACGAAGGTGATTCAAAAAGTTTTCTAATGTAATTAATTACTGAAACTACTTATATGCAATTTAAAATTTCTTTACCCTGTAGTTATTGTTGTGCATTAGTGTATTTATAAACTAGAATAGATTGTTTGTTATCTATGCTACTGTACTGTAATTTATTTGACGTTCATAAATTAGGAATATTATTATAAGGTCAAGTTATATACGAACAATGCAATCTCAATTCTGCGTAAATATAAGTTACGTATTACTATTTTCGTGCGTGTGATAATTTCATTCATATTTATAACCAACTTCAAAAATGGTGGCGAACTCTGTTATATATAAAGCGATTTGAAATATCGTCGAATACCCGTACCCTGGTTTTAATTGGATATAACTAAAAAAACATTTACATGAATTTTATGGTCACTAGAATAGTCTCCCTATCTTTACATGTATATTGAATGAGGATGATGCGCCTATGATAAAACAATGTAACGTGCTTGTTTATGATCAAACTCAGTTTTTCTTGTGTACCAAATGAATTATCTAATGGATAACTTACAATGGGACAAAGTGACTTAAGTATGAATAATTACTTTTTATGACGCTCGTGGATCATTTCCTTTAATTAGTCATTGAGGCAAGTGGGCCGGATCACAATATTTATGAGATTACTCAACTACCGCTTTCCGGCGAACATTCTTCATCATAAAGTATGATGAATTAGCTTAGGATTCATGCTAGTTGAACGCTATCGGTCCCCAAACAAGGTTAAATATTGCTCAATGGTATAAATCAAGTAGGTGTTTAATGGAATTAAAATAAAAATACTTATATTTTTATTGTTGTAAATATATTTTCTTTTTACCTCATCGTCGTGCCATAACGGCAAGTTTCGCCTTATGTATGAATGATACGCTTACATCGTATGAAAAGACATTGTTATGTGTTGGAATAGTTAAATTCGTTTGCAACTTAAATAATTTTATTAATTAGCTCTATCGTAGACCGCTTTATGTTTTACTAGTTGATACTCGCGACTTAATCAGTTTATTTTAATAAAAATGATAGGCTCTCTTTTCCATAAATTTATTGTATTAGTAAGTAGTGAGAACTAGTGGAAATATATGTATATACCCGAGAATAGTAATTTTATTAAAAGTTGTTGTGTAATGATAATCTTTATATTTTTGAGGTTACTGGATTATTGTATTGGTACCACTAAAAGGTAAATATTGTTGCCTTAACAGATGGGCAATCTTCATGCTCGATTGCACTGAGTTATGCCCAAAACGCTCGTGCTGGGCGGCGAGCCGCGTTCGTGCCCAAGTGTCGCCCTGATGGTACTTATGCGCCGGTGCAGTGTGCCGCCGCGGGCGCCGCTACGGGCTGCTGGTGTGTCACGCCCGAAGGAAAAACCCTGCCCAACACCGCGGTCAGGAGTGGTCGGCCGGACTGTACAAGGACGGGTAAGTCGATAACTAAATCTCAGGTCTTCTTGATCGTCTACCAAAATCTACATTTTTCATCTTTCTTTTATAGTTTTGGTATTCTTTATGGAAAGCCTCTGGCGATAGGTCACGATAGGTGAAGCCTTTGGTATAGACATATTATTCTAAATTTTTGATAATTTTCTAATACAGTAATAGTCTGCGTGCAACCCTTTAAGAAGCTATTTTGTATGGTGTGTTTCGCTTGAAGCATAAGGCAACTAACTAACTAATTACAGAATAATATAAATAATAAGTGGTATCACAGACGTCACACGATAACGTGGTGTACGTAGTACTGTTCATGTACTAATATATAGGCTACAGTTGCCCCTTACCATCAGGTGGGCGGTCAGTTTTTTTGCCATTCTAATGAAATAAAAAATGCAGTCTTAAATAAGTAACAAAAGTATATATATATAGTCTTAAGTAAGTATAAAACTAAAAACACTAATTAGGTCGCAAATACATCATTCGCATAATAATAATAATTTACATGTTGTTTAGACTACTTGCAATGAAGGGTATTAGGTGACATTTCTTGAAAATGTTGATACATGACACCTTTCGTCTGAACATGAAGGTTGACAGACGTCCAGACAGGCTTAAGTACCATTAAAATACTGTTTCGCTTACAGATACAAAACATGATACGAACGAAATACTCACCCAGCAATTTTAAATATTGGTACATGTATGTACATTTTTCGAAGTTAACCTGTAATGTGATATGACAGACATCAGCATAAGTCAGAAAAAACTTGAGATAAAAAACATGATTATAATGGCAGCTTTTAGTCTGTATTATAACGGCTACTGAGAGAAATTAAGCATGGCACCATGTACTCCAGATTAATTGTTTATTAGTCTATTACTCGTACTCTGCGACTCCGTACCACGACAACGTACAATATATTTCAATTACAACATCAAAGACTTCTTCTATAATAAAGCATAATAATAAATGATGGTCTACACTTAGCATTTATTAGATTATATACTATGTGTTTAACACATTGGAAATACTTTATACACCTATCGTTCCCGGATTCAGAACATCTGTTTTGCCTAACGCTAACTCGTAAATAATGGACGAAATACTTTAGACATGGTTTGTAAACAACGATCCAGTTGAAAGCCAGTGTTTACGTTATCCTAGAGCCACTTCAGCACCCGAACATAAGATTCATCTTTTTCACCTTTATTTTCCACCTGGTACGCGCTACTCATATTTCCCTGTATTCGAATCAATCCGTGTATCGATCGTATCTATGATTCAGACTTTTCATGGGAATTAAATATACATAAGACTCGGTATTTCCCGTTCCCTAGGGGCTTTCCGATAATAACGCCTATGAAATTATTATCGACATTACATTTACCTATCATTAAATTACGTACGTATGTAATAACCATGCATGAATCACTGTTCCATGCAGTTTGTAAAATAAATTTTAATCATACAACAATTTAATACATATGTGTATCATTACGTTAAGTATAATACGGGGTGGCTAGAGAAATCCATACCAATCCAAACCAAACCGCGCAATACGCTTCTCAATATAAAATTGTTAAACAGGTGTTTACTTTAATAGATACGAAGCAGACCACGCCGAATAATGAAAGATATGATGTAAATAATCTTCACCAGTATGTAACTACGTTTAAATACAACACAATAATAAAATATAAATCGATTGCTTGTATTTTTATACATGCAATTTCTTTAAATTACTAGGTTAGTTGTATGTGAAATTAACAAGTTGTCAAAAAGTTTCTCCTGAAACTGGTGATCATTACACGAGGACACAGCTTGCTGTGACGCCTATGGCATGACCTACGCGTGCTTTATTCTTTTATAGACAACCAATAATAGTAGTATGGAGTACTACGTAATAAGAAAAATAATAGAAGAAGATTAAAATGTGTGATTTGAATAGATGACATCACGTAGGTACTAGTTATTAACACCGAAGGAATTTTTGTCATCGAACTAATTACATTCTATTCTATTCTGCCATGATTGAAAATTGAATCGCTAGTGAAAGAAACCAGAAGTAGAGCAGGTATATAGCTGACATTAGTCAATAAAATCACGCGATTGTTTTCAATGTAGATTCCGGCAATTCACTCCCTATCTAGTTGAGATGATGTACGTGTGCTTCATATAATAAATGTAAACATAAAGAGGGTCAGGGGCCCATAAGGCGGAAGATGGCAATCTGGACTTGTTTACCACTAGTCAGGTACCTAGCTATTATCAAATTATGCATTGATACGTGTTGTTCCGTGGTTCCGTGGTAACTCCACCTTACAAAGTAGGTATATACTTTTAGTTTATTACAAAAAAATAAATTTAGATGCATGTCATCAGTGTACCATATTACATGTACAGAGATACTTTATAAATTTATGGAGCATAACATTTCGTCTATGTTACTAGGTCTTCATAACAGTAGGTGCTAACCAAGGACTAGCGCATGCGTGCTACGCTAGAGCTAGATATAACCTGCCAATAACCAGAAATAGTAACAGGAATACAGGACATGATAGCTAGTTCAACTGAATATTCAGTAAATAATTCCAGTGCATCTACCCATTAGGTAACGATGTATTTAATTGTAGATATATAAAGAATAAATTGATATAAATCTACTATTCATTAATCAGTACCTAACTAATTTTGGGAATCCGGTTCTTTATTAAAATAAAATATTAGATAAAAAATGAATTCTTCCTATAAAGTTTTTTAAACTTTAGTTCTATTCATAACGTAAACAACATAAAAGAGTAGAGTAATTTTAATAAAATTAATAGGTCTAACAGGTAGCCTGAAGCAGATAACGGTTTTGTTTTTATACTCACGACTAGTGATTTATAATCACCACAATAGCATAAAAACAAAGTAGTTTTACGGATATAGATATAATACAATTTAATTTGTTTGTAATTTATTGACTTACACTTCACCTCAGTTACCCTTTGGACCAGGGGCGGCCTACGCAGGGCGTTAACCGACTAATCGTCTGTTTCCTTCCACACCCGCTGCTTATGAGTTCTGGACACATTTGGGAGACCAACTGCAGTTCTAACATCGCAGAATATATTACTAAGGGGTGTCTTAGTTCCTCCAATCTGATATATTACAAATATTATAATGACCAGGATCTCTAGATTCTGTAATACCAATGTATACAAATATTATGTGCATAGTATATTTTAATTTTACGACTCGTACGAAACTATTCTCTAGTTACGCACGAGTAGTAAAATTAATCGGATATTTTTTTTTCATATAAATATGCGTGAAAATGTTCATAGAATATAAATGTGTCATACCATCTGTTGATACATACCTACTTTTAAATGTAAAGAGCTTTCACATTACCTCTTAATTATTATTTTAAACAAGATTTTTTATTTCATTTAATATATTTCAGATATTTTATTAATATCAATTTATAATAATATTATATAATGCTAGAGTACGTTGAGTATGTTAATTATTTTTTGTCTATAACCATCTGGGTGCGACTAAATGTCTTCAGCAATCAATCTCAAGACGTAAATCTACTGCATTCGAGTACCTACCAATATGCCAGACGACAGGAAATTCCATATCTGATTTATAACTTAAGTAGTCTGCATCTTGTGACTCATAATGATTTTTTATTTTCTACCTAAATCCTTATAATAACGTAGGTAGCGAAGTTTATTTATAAAAATAAACCCAGGTAAAAACAGGGCGCGAGTGTGCATTATATTTGAGACTAAGTTAGACTTCATTTTACTGTTAATTAGGTATACCTATTCAAACTGAGCCACTTGGAGAACATCGTTCAAATACATAACGTACGTGGAAGCATATAAACAAAGCCGTATTTATAATATTAGATAGCATACGCTATCTCTAGTATTGTCATAAGCCTTGCTAAGTCTAGGAAGTTTTTATTTCAAACTCGCATAAGAAAATGTCAAACTTTAAAATAGTAGATCTCAAGTTAGAAACTTAACTTAACACCTAAGTGTGTACATCTGTCTCACCAATTTCTGCCACTAAAAAGTGCTATTCTAAGACATTGCTTCATATGAAAGAGTATAAAGTATAGATAGAGCCGTGAAATAGCACAGAAACCTAATACGTACTCAACATAATCAAGCCATGGTTAGTTTCCAAAGACTTACTTTGGCCGAAAACGATTAAATGTTATCTATTTGGAAGGATAGAGCTGAATATTATCTACTAGTACTCATCATATTAATGTACTTAGACAGATTATAATATTTCTGGATTTTATGACAGTAGGTATAAACTTTGTATAAAGTACGGTGAACGCGTGACAATGTCTTATTTTGTACTTAGATGACTTCTTTAAATATAGAACTACTTTACTATTGCTGGAAGAGATAAACAGTAGTTTTAGCAATTTTTTGCATGTGTACATTATCTGGTAGCCACTGAAATAATTCAAATAAACAAAACTGTTGAAAGATCACATTGAACTCGATATAAAACATGCTTTTAATCCCAGCAAATGAAATTGGTTCATAATTAAAGAAGTATTTATCACCAAACAGACATGAAGCTATAGACATTTGGTGTAGACTAGTAGGTTGTAGACTAAACATAATTAGTATTACAAATAAATTAATCAAATGTACATATTACATTTTTATTGGAATTATGAGTAGCGAAGTAGTGTACCAGTCCCTTCCATTAGTCACTGGTGCTTTTATGCAAGCAATTAAACATTTATTGCCACTTCGTTGACCCCGTTGGATCTACTTCGTTCTCCAATTACGTTTGAACATCTATAGCGAAAATCGCTGATAAATCTGGTCTGATCGTATTAATAAGTGATACACTAAATGGCACCGCAATTTGTAAATCTTACTCCAGACACCAGATGTTATTACATCTTGTATTGAGACTAGATAATATGATATTATTTACTATTAACGTATTATATACGGTCAAAGTGAATATTGATTTTTCATTAAATGAAAGTTCAAAACAAATAAACTCAAAAATTAAAGTCAGGATTGAAAGCAAATCATTTTATTACATGGATATTTTAAGTGTTTTAGTATAATTAAAATGACAAGCTTCATTTTTGGAAAACAGTAACAATATACAATAAAATACATGCACGCATATATGCGTATTGATATTAGAATTCCATACAGATATATATGGATTGGATAACTATTTAGGTATATCTACCTACCTAGTTTAGTTTCAGCTTGTATTTGATAGATAATAAATTTAGATATCTTTTGTCGAAAGAGGAACCTGCTCTCTTTAAAGTAATAGATAGTAAAAACAAAACAAAGTAAAGTCTCAATATTTATTAGCTTCATTGTAAGTATTTTGAATCCTATTCGAGCAATATGTGAGCTTATTATAGTTTGTATAGTGATACCATTAAAATTGAATTGATGACTCCGAATGATTCCAACCATAGACCTGCGACCAACTATCGTCTGTATGGGATTGTTTCTTAGAAACAGCGGTGCATCTCAGACTGCTCGACGCCGTAACACAATGGGCCCAGTTTTTTTTCCTTTCAAGCAAAACGAACCCGTCTCAGCCGTATGACGATAGAAAAAATGCTCCAGACGTCATTCGAATGCTTTGTTAGATAACTACGAGCGCACCTTTGATGTTTTATATTTAGCCTTTTACCTGTACACTTCTAATGAAGTCGTTAAGAAAGAATTAAAAAGAACTAGCTACGTATATTTGGAACTACAGAGGTCATCCGAGACAGAAATTCAAAGATACCTAATAGTGCTTATTCATTAAATATAGCTATGCACAGATAATACGTGTATTACCTACACGGAAATAAATTTAATTCTGTCAACTTTATTTCAACGGCTATCTGTACTATAGTTTATATTAATTGAAATAATAAAAGGCGAGGGTATAAAATTGAGATGTTTACATACCTTATGGAATTTGTTGATGTATATAAAGTCTTTTAATACTAGTGTGACTGATAGTAGCGAATATCCAAAGTTATTAAAAAATAAAGTAATTAGAAAAGTGAGTAAGTACGGTATATAATTGTTGAACCCTCATTCGTAATGACATAGAAGGCCTATTTTTCAACTATTTGTATCTTTCGTGACACTTTTCTATTATCATTTGAACTCTATGGCATTTTATTCAAAATATGTGTCTAGGTATAAAAAAGGCCACGTCTTAATGGTGATACGTTACCGGTTTTTGTATTGGCTAATGTGTGCATCACCGCCGTTTGGACCGGTTGGGTAGACGTACCCCGCGCTTCCCCGTACCCCTCTTGGCCGGGACACTATATACCATCTGTATGGAAATAAATCTCGAATCACCTAATGTATGCAGTTATAATATCTACCAGATTGTTAGCAATGAGAATATGTATTGTTTAATTACTATTAGTACATGTCTATCTAGAAAATAACTAGTATATTTTTAAGAACGCATTATTAATAGGAATTATATATTATTTATTGGAAAGAATTAATCGGAAACAAATAAAACGATTATAAATCAATAGAATATATTACACAATAGACGTCGAGGACTTCAATTAATAAATTTTCTGTGAACTAATCACAGAAGGATATACAATCTATTCTAAAAAACATCATCGCAATCCGTTAAAGGCTGACACAGGTATCGCGTTCTAGGTATGCATAGAAATAGACAGCCGAATTGAAAACCTTATTTCTAGACTCTTAAATCATATATTCACTCTTCACTTCATATTTTTGTTGTTAGGTAAATCCCAAACCAGGCGCAGATCGTCAGCACGCGACAAACGCAATAAAAAAAGTAAGTAGAATGTATTCATTTACCAATTGTATACGTATGTTATTATTATCATAAATACTGATAATATCACAATGTATTATGTACATATATTTACTTACTGCATATTGTTATTAAGTATTTTATTTAAATTACGTCTCTTAAGACTTTTGTCTGTCATCGTCCTTTGCTCTATCTACTGATTTCAGAATTATATCTCATTTGAGTTGTTTCAAACATAGCAATCTTTTTTGGTGTCGACCCGACTGACACTATCTGAGTTAAGATAGGAAACCATAACACCATACACTGCAGTGATTAGGCAGCCCAGCAAATGGTTCTGGCGTTGTTAGACCTTGTAGACCATATCCCATTTTGGAGTTAGACCATGCGTCAGTCGTTGGCAATGCGAAAGCCCCCGTCCATTGTATCAAGGGTTGGAGTTGTTGGTTGGAATACGTCAATGCCTAGACGTCAAATAACCTCGTGGTCGTGTCCGATATATTATAATAAGCAGTAGTACTATAAATAGTACTAATAATAATATAGACATATATTGTCCATCAAGTCTCAGATAAACTATCTGTCAGTCTCTGACAAGTGTTTTCGCGGGAACAAACTGCACCGTCGACCTGACGGTGTCGCCACACCATAAACCACCATAAGTGGTTGTCTTGAATTACTTGCTATATTGCTTACTGTTTGCATCCTTATTGCCTGTATGTAATAATTGTATAATATCCTGTTAAATGTGGTAAATCCTACGGAAGGCTCATGACTATGTTCTGTATAACTAGGTTGCAGCCGGGTTGATCGCGATCAGTTCAACACGGTTTTGATCAATAGCTTCAAAGGGGAGTACAAAAGAATTATAAAATCTCAGGACGAAAATCCTCAACCGGAAGTCGTCGCAGAGTGGAAGTTTAATGAATTGGACGGAGACAGAAGTGGGACCTTGCAGAAATCTGAATATCGAGGTCTGAGGAAGCTTATTAAAAAGGTATCATCTATCTATCTGTATTTTAACTGGGTAATTGGGTACTATAATTTTAAGTAATATTTTAATAATATTTAAACCTACATATTCACATTATGTAAAGACGCTATTAATTTGTGACTTTAAATCCTAACTCCTTAGAATTTTATCGATGCGAAATATTCGAAGTAACAATGAATGATATATATTTTATAATAATATGAACAAAATAAAATTAAAAGCGTGCGTCTTGTTAAAAAATAGGCTTAGATTATTAATATACATGAATATATAAATAAAGAATATAGAGTTAAAAGTAGCTTCTCATAATAAACATTATCACGGAAACTTAAAAATTATATTACTTTGTACGTGTACTCGTAGAACTAAGTTTATAAATAACTGTAGGAAAACCGTAAAAGAAGACTTAATAAAGCATTTCAAAGTTTTACATTCAGGGATTTTGTGAACTGAGTTATGAAATAAACTTAGAACAAGTACCTACATATTAACAAATTATTTTATGATTCTACCGCAATACATGGCATCTATATTATGCCAATTTCATGTCAGAAAGTTTTTACTTTAACTATATATTTATTCTTAGAGATACTACCAGATTTTGACCGTTTGTTTTAAATGTCATTATTCGTCTGTTTGTATTTTATGTATTTTTTCATACATACATGTAGTACCTATAGACATATCCTAACGTTTGTAGTCATCCGTTAGGATATTTCTATAGGTACTACCCGTAGCGGTACCAGTTCGGTTTGTTATTTTTTCTTTCAGTTATGTAGTCTATTATTATTTTATGTCTTTCTAAACTCAATAATGATATCGAACGGTTACTGTTCGAGCTACAAATTAATAGAAATAATATATTAGTAGATATAGAACGGCAGAACTATATTTTAATGTACAGGTGATGAAACCTAAGCGATGTGCCCGTGCCTGGGCGCCAAGTTGTGATAGTGATGGTAATGGCGATATAACACGAGCCGAGTGGGCAGCCTGCCTATTATATAACCCAGAACCACCTGCACCGGACTGTGAGTATCTAAGTAATCTATGCTAGGAGTTCTCCAACTGAATATTTATTAACTTAATAAAAGCGAGCGCTATATATAACCTCGGTGGACTAGCGGTTTAGAACACCATTATACTTCCGATGCCTTGTACGAACATTTATATTCCTGAGAATAATTCTTTTTATTAGTCTGTATGGTTTCTATGCATATTGCACAAATATTAAAAAAAATATTTTTTTATATATTCTATCAGCTGCTTAGCTTAGCACTAGATGGCGCTGTGTAAATTCTCGTGGATTATTGTTATTATTATATGTATTTCCTACAATCTGATAAGAATACATGTTACCAACATTAAGTATAGTAGATTTTGTTTAATTCAAGGTCTTAATTGATTGCTAATCAAGCTCCCTAATAAAACGTGATACAAAAACTAAAAGCTTTGCCAAATCACGTCATCTGTTTAATACATAGAAACCTACTTTTTTTATTATTGGACGTAAGTATCTATAAAAATTAATTAATTTCATTAGTACTACCAGTTAACTTCTAAATACCTAATACCCTGTTTAATTACATCTAGCATATTATACAGTAATAAATAGATTTTGCTTAATGTAAATAAATTAGTATAATAATTATAATACATTATATGTTTATTTACTTTTATTACATTTAAATACCTTTATTGTATAATAATTATAACTCGTAACTATAACTGATATGGAAACAAAATGAATTTGTAATACACTGTTTGAAGATTCTTTTAAAATCCTGTCTGGCTAGGTACCTATATAGTACTATTATAGCATAGAATTGATAATGATTCGTCATACTAAAAGAATGTTGAGTGGAAACAGATCTTATAGAGTTCAATAACATTAACAAATAGAATCTCAATATTAAGTTATATTTTTAAAGTTTATTATAACGGTTACCCTCAACGGCAATTCTTTTCATATTGCTTGTCATTTATTATAGTTTATGTTAATTGATGTGACATGAGCCGTTTGGATGGTAATGCGAAATGCAAATGTATGTGCAAACATAATAATAATATATAGTCTCTCTCCGTTTCTTCATGTTGTTGAACGCAGACGAGGGCAGCGGACCCGAAGCGGAGCCCGACTATAAGGAAGAGGAACCCACGTCGGACCCCAGCGCAGGTGATACAATATTTTGAAAGTCTATACCAACCCCAAGAGAGAGTGCCTCTCTACAATTACTACACTTGGTAAAAAAATTCCATCGATTGTATTCACGCTCAATTTTGAACATTAAATAAGTCAATTAATACAGTTAAAAATTTAAAACATAGTAAAACATTTTTATTTCGTCAATTTAATTAGTATGTCTGTATTGAGTAAGAATCTAACGTGTAAGGATTAGAAAATGGAGCAGTTTGTTTGATATGGCATTAGACGTCAATCACATAGCTCCAGATCCATTGTCAGGGCCAAGGAACATCCTGTTATCTATGTAAGTGTCGTAACTGCTATTGTAGTTCCACACCTACCGGGATGTCGGGACACATTTTATTACATATATATTACTATAATAAACCCTGAAAAATTTATATTCGTAATAATCGTAATAACATATATAGTAAGGTCTCTAATATGTAGGTAATATGTGATAAACAAACCCGTGTTGGTTACACGGATGATGTCCTGATGAGATAATTATTTCAAGCCCCGCCATACTAGTATAATACAGACATTCATTATAGTAATAAAAATTATTTGTATATACATCTTCGATTAGTATTTAAATGAATCAGACTGTCTGTTTACGATAATTAATCATTTTCAGTCCGCCGATTGCACCTGATATTAGGTAGATCTAGCATCTAGGGCATGGAAGCGTTTACCCGGACACAATTTTGCATAAAATCGATAGAACTGAATTGCCGAGTCTAGATAGTTCGTTATTATGACGCACACATACATTGTGACCTAACTGACCTACTCACGTGTCAATGTGCCAGGATGCAACAGATCGGCTCTATCGATCAGGTGTCAAATCAAGTCATACCGCATGCGTCGTAGTTGCTAAGCCAAATTGTCTCGGTTCGCATGCGCAAATGCGGAAGCATCTACGCATGCGGTGTGACACGAATCTCGTTATAACTCCATATATGGCGTTCTCTGGAACGATAGGTGACCCCGAATGACCCTATAACTAAAGGTCAAAGTATATATATATATAATAATTTAAGTATTTTCGTTTTGTATGAATGTCGAGCTTAAAATGGGATGTATGAAGGATATGTGCCACATACACAGATCCTTCATCCAGGCATAAAAGAGTAAGAAATGAGTATATAAGACGAACTTTGAAAGTTAGTCCATTAATAGACGATGTTGTCTTGTTATAGACATGATATGCAAAAGGAGTACTATGATTTAAACTAGGTACCTTCTTAACATGAAAGTGGATGTATGTAAAGGTAGACTACCAAAGAAAAAGGAACCACTATAAAATAGTGGCATGGTCCTAAACACGATGTTACGTGTAAATAGTGTGATTATAAATATCACTTTTTTAACATTTAAATTTATTTTTGTTTTCCATATTTCCGAAACTTCAAGAAAGCGCCCCGGAACTACTTGCTCATGCTCTGTAGCATGTTCAAATTAGTAGCAATTAAGTACCTACATATCAGTATACGTACTATCCATACGTCTATTCCATTGTTAGATACGGTATTTGTATACCATATGAGTAATACTGCTTGTTTAATTTTCTAATTATAGAATTTCTTTTGTTTCACAGTGTTGCCAGGCATAATGAGAAATTCGTTTGCACCTGATGGCTCCGATGTGGACTCACGGCGTGAAGACGAAGCAAATGACTGCCTCACAGATCGACAGGCGGTGTTAGACGAACAGGTCTGGTGGACTCTTGTTTGTAATGAGTAGGTTCTATTACGTATTTACAATGTTTAGCAAAGCGAGTGTCGTTATAGAGGTCTGTATTATACATTAAGTACTACGGAATCAACATGCTAAAGTGAAAACTAAAATCTTGTTTTATAGAAGTTGGATTGACTCTTTCCAATCCGGAAAATATTGTATAACTTCGAAACTAATAAAATATATAAATATTTTATCTTACAGTAAAATACTAACATTGGCATAAAAAATATCTAGATAATAATAATATATATAAAGGTCACAAAATTTTCGAAATTTTATCTTACTTTGTACGTCAGCCGTCAAGCGCCTTGCTTTGTAAGCTGAATTTTGATTGAACGGTTAGTTGTATATGGAAATAAAATTCCAGGATAAGAGTCATGACATCTTAGTCCTGTTAGAACATCACATTATCATGAGGTGTCTGTCCTTATGATGATATAATGTCGTAATGCCAAACATGTACATAGGAAACTGTTAGCACTTGCCATATCATTCAAATTTTACAAAAAAAATGCAGATGATTAAGAACATTGAGTTAAAGATCTCTATAAATAATCTGGAATCTTTTTAAAACAAATACGTTGAGCTAATGCGTCAATCAAGGCGTAGGTTACCTAACTATTATTATTTGCAAATTTTATGCCGTAGCGAAGTTCTTAATAAGTACAATAATGGTATATGCAAACGGCGCGTATTTATGATTCAATCAATTTAATGCGAACTGTTCTAGTCATAACTAAACTACAATTCAAAACATATACATTGTTTTGTTTAATTGTTCGACTACATTGGCGAAGGAGGAACAATGAGGCGATATTTCTAATATTGTTTGTAAATATAATAACATACAATGGGTCGGTCATATAGCTCAAATAACCAATAACTGCTGTAGTAATGTTCTCCAGTAACGACCTAAAAAATATTGAAGAGCCGTCGATATATCGCTATCGTTTAAAAGTAGGTACATATATGTTTCTGTATTACATAATGTATGTTTGGTATAATATACACATTTCATAATGCAATTAAACGGCAATATTGTCATTTCAAATTAGGTACCAAGTTAGGTAATAACGTATGAAATTTACGAATATGGTTATGTTGTTTATTTGTTACCATTATCGATATTATTTTCGTTCTTTTGTTCATTGTTATGTATTTATAAATCTAGGAATTGCGTATTGTTTAAATACGCAATTCCATAACATACCTTGTTATGGAGATGGCGGAAAATAACTGCGACACAGTTATTTATGGGTTTAAATAT
Source organism: Achroia grisella (assembly GCF_030625045.1). Lineage (NCBI taxonomy): Eukaryota > Metazoa > Arthropoda > Insecta > Lepidoptera > Pyralidae > Achroia > Achroia grisella. Next base: position 637,552 of record NW_026712568.1, on the reverse strand, counting down.
TGAATTCATTTGTCTATAACCTAGGTGCATTACATTAAGTCACAGTTAGGTACTGAGATCTGCAAAATCGTTAAGAAAATTTCCTTAACTTGTTTTAAATTAGAACTCATAACTATTACGGTTTATTTTGCATTATATCTTCGGATTCCATCCATATTGTTATTAGAAAACTTATAAAGTATGTTAGAAAATTATAATATACATCTCACAGTTCATATATCTACATCTATGTATGTCCTCATCCAGATGCACTGGGTCAAAGCAGTGCAATCACATCCAGTACCTCTGGAGTGGACAAACTGACTTATTTGCAATAGTGGTTAAGAGGCTGTTTGCGCTCCCTCGAAATTTAACTTTAATTTATTTTAACTTCAGTGATGCAGTTCATTTTCGCATTATGGCTTGAATATCATTTATCTGCGCTGCTGCAAATATCTCTGATGCGCTAGAGAACTAGAATTAGATAAATAATTATGACTTAACTTATACTTATTATCATTGGTAGGTACATTCTCCACTAATATCGCATTTACTACTCCACAGAAAGCCGGTGGCTCCGTGCTGTATGTACCGGAATGCACAGGCGACGGTAGATATGCGAGGGCGCAGTGCTACCGCTCCACTGGGTACTGCTGGTGCGTACACCAGGACACCGGGAAACCAATACCAGGCTCCTCAGTGAAGGACAGGCGTCCAGACTGCGACGCTGCACCGCAACATGCTAGTCCAATGAGAGGTATGGCATCAATTTTATTAAGCCGCCTATATACATATACGTGAACATCACCTCAGACATTACGTTGTCATATGACGCCATGCGTTGTCATTTCCGAGGACTAAGATGTCATGCGTCATTACCCTGTAATATATATATACTTTAATTGGATTGGTAACCGTCGCCTATATATATGAACAACACCATTGACATAGCGTTATTATATGACGCCCTTATCGTTATGTTTTACCACTTCAAAGGACTAAGGTATTACGCTCGATAACCTGTATACACAGCCTTGTCTCACTTTCTTTTGTTGTTTTGTTTTGTTGATCTTACCCTTCAACTGATACACATCTCACAAAGAAAGTTACTTGGGGATTGAATTAGGTACAAGAAAAAAGGTACATTCCCCTGCGTTACAACATGAATTGTCCTATAATAATATTGATATAAATACAATAATATAATGACAAATCTATTTCCTTAGTTTTAGACAATTGTAGTATGTCTGTATTATACATCTAACGCGTACCATTGGAAATTTAAACTATTTTAAACCAAGTTCTTATATATTACTTCTTTATTCCTTCATCTCCCAGGGTGTCCGGAACAAGTAAAATCGAAATTTTTAAGCGATCTCAGGAGTTTCTTCATTAACAAGATGACCAGTTCCACAAACGGCACGGGACCAGGGTAATTTTCATATTTATTTGATACAATAATAATTATTATAATTCTTTAACTTGAAGACCACCAAAAGATGACCCTTTCAATATATCTAATATAATTTCCGTCCGTCAGGTATTTCAAATATTAATGAACACTTTTTAATAATTAATTTGAAAGTAAATCTGATAGAGAATACTTGAACTTGTTAAATTTATAAAAATTCTAATGCCTGTATAGCCTAAGAGTCAGTTGGTATGCTTTGATATGTCAGTCGCCGTGACTAATAATAAATATATATAAATTATAGTTGTATCATTTGTAATTATATCAAATAATCTAATAATTATTTTAGTACTAGCTGAGCTAACTATTTTTTTTTATTGTAAACCGATTAGAATAAAACGAACACTAAATTTTAATTTAAGTCAGCACATTAGTGAAGTTCATTCCAAATTAACTAAGTTGTTTCTGAGGTTATTAGTTCGATTCGTTCATGTATCTCCAATCAGCTATCAGTCATATTTTTTTAGAAATCACATATAGTTTTGTGGTCGAGATTGAGCCTTTATTTTTGTGACCTTCATAGTAATCATTAACAGTCTTACCTGTGCATTTTTTCATTTAGCCATTAGACTAAACTCATTAATTTCAGGGACATGGTGAAATGGGGCGCCTCTAATGAAGAACAAGCAGCTACCTGGACCTACGTGATGCTGGATAAGGACAAAAACAAAGCACTGGAACGTAGAGAGTGGAAGGTGTTTCACCAGCTGATTGCAAATGTGGAACATTTGAGGAAGTGTGGTCGAAAACTCCCCAGATATTGTGATGTGAACCACGACACGAAAATTAGCATCACAGAATGGATGGCGTGCTTAGAGGTCACGCAGGCTTCCCAGGGACAGACAAGTGAGTTAAGAATAATTTATATATAAAAACAATTTTCACAACCTCACTATTGCAAACCTTATAATAGGTAAACTTCTACTTTTGTAATGTATATTTCGTAGCTAAATACAGGAATAGATATTAGTTTAAACCATTCCACTAGATGGTTGGTCAATCTTGTTTGTTAGAAAGAGACAGAATTCTATTATATGGATAATAGAACATTGAATTTGGTTTTTCTTACAGCCGAAGCAACGAAGCCGTCGTCCAACTCTAGAAGGAAAGGCCCAAATCCGTTGGAATCGATACTAAAAGCTGACGATTAGTCCCTCCAAATGCCTATTAAAATAGACATTCGTGCCAGTGCTAGGTGTTAAACGAAATGAAAATGTGTGAATGAATAAATATTGTGTAAATCAGTATGAAGACATGGTAATAGTTGCCCAGCGTGATTGTAAGTTAAGGTCCTTGAATTGTTCTAACTATTGGCATAATTTATTCGAAAACATGTAGTCCTAGTATTGGCTTAGTTAATTAATATTACTGGCATGTTGTTCTGATGTAACATCATCAGTATCAAATCAGAAAGCCGGTACATACAGGCGTGTATGAATGTCGATATTAATATAATTATAATGATTATTGTAATATATTAAATTGCACTGCTATCAGTGTTCTATAATATGGTTCAATTGTGTTAAAGAGTTGGCAGTAGAAAATTAGAATTCTCTAACATATATATATAATATGGCTAAAGCCGTGCCGTACACAAGTATAGCTGAAAATAACTTGGAATTAAATTAAAAGAACAAATAGCAAGAGTTAGAAGAACATGTATAATGCACGCATAATAAATAACTACTTAAACTAACAATAAGAAAAATAGGAATTCGGTTTAAAATTAAACCTTTTAAAGTTGATTGCCATATTCTTTTTAGTTAATGTAGATTATTTATATATCTATGCGTAGCGTGCATCATCAATCATGCATACATAGTTTGTAATTTAAGTAATGACCTAAAATATATACTTCTAAGTATGCCCGCGGTTTCACCCGCATATAATTTTTAGCCATGTGTTATTTTGATATATAAGCTATATTACTGCAGAATTTCATCGTAATCCATTTTACGTGAAAGAGTAACGGACATTCATCCATACTCACAAAACGCATTTATGCAGTAGATATATGTATAAATGTAGTTAAATTTTCGATTTTTTTAAAAATAAAACTGACAATAATATTCAATTCTATCAACATTTATGTTAGCAAAACTGTGTATACTTACTTATGTGTTAAAGTGTAAGATAATTAGTTTGTATACATATAATTGTTTGATAACTGTTATATATATATAAATAAAAAATAGTAGTGATCCTAGTGGTTATAACTAGAGTTATATTTTGACATACAAAATAAATAAGCGTAGCTATGGATTTCCTAAATATTTATATAGTATATTTAAAATAAGATAATGTAGATTAAGTTATATATGTACAATAGTACATTTGTAAAACTATTTTAAGTCAATTATGTTATGATTCATGCGAGTAAAATTTACTAGTAAAATATTGTAACTAAAAAAAATATAGTATATGACCACATTCAAATTTTAACAAGAACGCCTTTTGATTGATAGAATTATTTGATTGGTGTGTATCAATACAGTCTAAAGCGTAAAGAATATATAACCATACATATAGAAAATTACGAAATATGCGTAGTTGCTTAATATAAGGAATTTAATAGTTAATCTTAATATAAAGATTCCTGATTTCTGTCTCTAGTTCTATGTATACTAATGTATTGAAAGTACCTATTTAAATTTTGTAAGTTGATGTCGAACTGTATGAACTATGTGATATTTTTTCAATATTATTATTGATAAATAAATAATTTAATACTTCGATACAAACTAGTTTCTCTACCGGTCCTTAAGAACAATAATTGTTCCTAAGACCGACACCTACGACTACATTAACCTTATATATGTATGTATTATTATAATTATTAGATTTTATGAGGCATATTCACAATGATATATAAAAAACTTTTTAGTGTAGTGATTAAAAGTACATCGAAGACGGATAGCGCGCGTTAATTTCATAACAGCGTGACTCAGAAAAAAGGGAGAAATATATAATTATATTTTCCTTTGCGATAACTAAAAGCTCAGAGCATCGAGCAAGCAGAATTGTACTTAATTGTTAGTGAGTGAAGAGTGCTTGTTATGTAGACTCCCTAAAGAACGTGTTAAACAATCTGGTGGAGTGAATATCAGTGACAATATTGAACATTCTGATAAGATGAGAATACTAAAGTATCCAGAGATAACCTAGTGAAACACATGAGTGGCACTATGGGCGTCACAATATATTAGTGATGACCGTAATGCTGCTCATATATACTTTATATGTAGGATATGACGACCACTATCCAATAGCGTTCTATTGGATAGTGGTCGTCATCACCGACAGCTTATTTGCCACAATTTGATACAATAGATTATAATGTATATAATTATCATTACTCTAGCTAATATTTAGCAAAGATTATAACTCTGACTCACAGACAACCAGAGAGATTTTGCTCCAAACCTATTCCGTAGCTACGTGTGATCCAACAGAATTTTTTTTACTCATTAACGAATGTTCGAGTCATTTAAGCTGACATTTCGAAGCTAATTTATAAATCCTTCGAACAGTAACCTAAACAAAAAAGAAAAAAGCGAAAATTGTAAATCGTTATCTATTGATTGTTATCAAACAACAATAATAAAAAAAATATATTTACAGCGCTGTTATCGTTTGAATGATTAATTAATTCAATTATAGAAGGCGTATTAAAAATTTCCACGTTATGTTATATATTTCCTTTCCCTGGAGCTATTTTTCTCTTTTCTTCTTTTTTATGTTATATTTATTATTTAGCAACATATTCTGTGAAAATTTAAATCTAATTCCTCCAGCTGTTTTTACATGAACAACAAATAGACAGACGGTTTTTGCGTCGTAATTTTTTCTTGGTTCTGTTATACGATCCTAGGTTACCTACTTTCCTGTTATGTCACATCACTGTCCACATCCAATGCCCTTTTCTAAACACGACTGATAATAAAAATTCTCAAGTCCGACCCATACATGCACAGGCACTAATTACAATATGTGGCATAAATGAAACTATAATCGTTTCATTAACATATTAAATAATATAATTTATTAAGTAGTATAGCACAGCAATTTTTTTAACATGATTTTCCAAAGCAAACCTTAACAACACTTCTATATGTCACATCACTTGTTACACTGGACAGTTCGTTTGTATTCGTCTATAGTCTCAGTAAGTATCTTCTGGAAGATGCTCTCAAAAAGCTGATTCTTCACAATGGCTTCGTCTACGTGGAGGGCGGTCCACTCGGGTTCGCACCGTCGCCATTCCGCGAACAGTATGTCGTCAATATGGTCTGAGCGACGGGACGCCACGCCTGCAAAACAAATATTAATATTCTTAGTACATTAGAAATATGAATTGCACTTCTAAGGTTTATTGAGTTTACAGACAGTTCAGTTGGATTATTATATTTTACTACCTTGTTAGCATAACGATAGCACACCGATTTATTTCCTATGGTCGCGCGTTTGTTTATAAACACTTGTTTTGCATGTTATTACTCAATACATACATTTGTATGCCTGAGTGTGATATATTGGTCTGTGTTTATATTTACTAAAAATAAATTATTTAGTACCATGGTACAAACTCTGCCTAGTACGAGGATACTAAACAAAGTTTATGGGATAAGATGGCATATATTAGATGGATGAATTACATTGTAGAAAACAAAGTCGCCGCCGTTGTCTGTTTGATTATATGTTTTAAATTATTCAATGGATTTCGATGCAATTTTAAGCAATAGATATTGATTCAAGAGGAAGGAAGGTTTATAGAATAATAATAATAATAATCTCAGGAAATTCACACAGCGCCATCTAGACCCAAGTTAAGACCTAAGCTAGTTAAAGCTTGTGTTATGGGTACTACTAAATAACTGATACATATACATAGATTTCTTTTTTTTTGTAAATACATACATATTATACATAGAAAACACCCAGACCAATACAATCATACTCATGAATACAAATGTTTGTGCCGTGCGAGGAATCGAACCCGCGACCATTGGTTGTAAAGCGGTATGCGAGACCGCTAGGTCACGGAAATCGTCAAATGTTTAATACAAGCGTGTTATAGTACAGAACAAGCCGAAAAATTAAAAAAATATTAATTATCTGTCCGAAATCGGGACGGGTCGCTAGTTATTATGAAAAAGAAGACGGCATGGGACCTATACACATGGTGATAGTTAGTATTTATTGTTTATTCGTAGTATTTGTTGTAATGCAAAGCAAGTACGCTATATGCCATTTATTAGGACATTTATAATCCTTATAATGACCTAATAAATGTTACATTGAGTGGTTTTGTTTCTTAATTCCTGGTGTATTAATAGCTCAACCAATTGTCATCTTATTTTGAAGCTTATAATTAGTTGAATAATAGTTTACTAGTGTACTATCATAGATCAATTTATTACTGCTAATGGCTTGGTGAGTATTTATATCAAATGTATGAATAATAATATGTATTAAATATGACTATCAAAGTAAAAAAGCTTTTCCCGTCTCTCTCTGTCTATCTCGTATGAAAAAATGTGGGAAATTATACATTAATAGAAGTTAAATTTCATACCTAGATTTGGTGGAAAAATAAGCTCAAGACGAACCTTGTCTTGTATATAGTCAATGACTACAAATTACTACTTATATATATATAAACTAATTACCTGACACAACTGCAGGCGCCACGCCAGTCAAAGCCTCCGTTAAATCTGACGAAGTTTTATTTACTAATTTTTCTGTGTCAACTTGTGGTTTTTGAGGTAATAAATTGCACGAGTCCCATGGTTTCTCGCTTTGTTCTAGTTTCTGCCTGTAGAGTGCTTCATGGCAGAAATCGTGAACAAAAACATCAAATGGTTCGTTTTTGTCTAAGGATTCCATGTTAGGGTCTGTGATGTACTGCTGTATACGGTCTCCAGTGGCTTCGTCAATTAAAAACATACGTGGCACTCTAGACATTCTCGATTCGGTGGGCGGAGTGTATGGTGGTGGAGGCTTATCAGGTATCTCACGAACAACTAAAAGTTGACACTGCTGCTGTTCTAATGCTTTAATCTGAAAAAAATATATATTTTATGTAGAAATGACAAGTAAGTAAGCTGGTAGCTGAAAAGCTGATAAGCTGTAACCATTACCTACATACATGGACAGCACTACAGTCATCAAATCATAATGCACTTATGCATTACCATTCCAGAGGTATAAGATGGCATGCCTCTTATCCTGTAATTTGTCTGTCTAATTCCTATAACCGAAACTCAGCTTATAAAGGAAGCTGATTGGCATTTGAGTACATATCCATACAGTCGAATTATGTCATGGGTGGCATACATCTCTAAGCTGTAGTGTATATTACAAAGCTATAAGTTTGTAAATTGTCTAGGATAATTTTGCTAATGTAAACATTGTTGCTAACAACAAAATAACTTACGGTAACTATTTACAAATAAAGTTATGGAAATAATGCTACAAATGTAAAAATGGTCCATATTAGAATTAACATATCAAACACTTCCGTATTTTATTAAACTATATTCATTTAAGATCTCACGCATGTAGCACGCTGAATGCATGAAATAGCTTGGTAGAGAGGAGTGAAATACTACGTATATTTAAACATAGGACATTTTGATATATATGAAGATAAGTTTTACGATGTTATATAAACTGTGTTTACAGCAAATAAATATATAGACTTAAACGTAACAACTACTTTATCCAACAAAACAAGATACATTGAAGGCTATAAACCTAATTACAGGTTGCTAAGCATACTTTTATTTATTATGAAATCCGGCTATATTGGTGTTTTGATAGATGTTAGATGGAATTATTAATTATGAAGAAGTGAATGAATATATATTATATATGAATGAATATAGATACCTACCTCTCTCTCGATAGCTAACTGTTGTCGGCGCAGTTCCTCAGCCTCGCAGTGTACTGGCGAGGTGAGTGGTGATACAGACGACCCACTGGCACATAGTGGTTGACTGCTTATGCTGGTGCCCTCTAAAATTGCATTTATAAAATTGTTATCATTACCATGTAAATTTTACATAGCATACATAAATATATATCATGGCTATGTTATACATTTATGTTAGGTGACAAATAGTTTTAACCTTAACCAATTATGTCAAGTTAGGATAATGTTAATTAATTAAAATTAACGAAATAATTTAAGCATTATCAAAACATCAGAGATAAGCAAAATATTCAACAAAAAGTATTTAAATAGAAAATTAAATATATTTGTATTTCTTTTTAATACATTATATAATAATTATATTTTTTTTCAAAATACATAATTACAATAAAATACTTTCACAGTTCTTAACTAATAATAAAACAAAAAATAATAAATGCCACAAATGACAATTCATCCAACATTATTTTTATTTTTGACTGTGTACTATTTTTGTTTGAATCATATGTAAATAAATACAGAAGACTTATATCTCAAATATGTATACACACATATATATATAGACAGGCCGCGCCCATCGGTGCAATAACACCTAATACACAGACTATGCTTAATTTTTAAGTTTAATAAAATCGAAGTATTAGCCAATCAAAGTATACAATATACATAGATAAATATTAAATAAAAACAATTACATACTTAAATTTATAACAAATTCTTTACAACTAATTAGTTAAAATGGATGTATGTGTACCTGTTGAGACTGATGATGCCGATGATTTAGGCATTAGCCACAATGGTGTGTCTGGAGAGTGGGAGTCAAAAACAGCAGCGCCACCAGCGGGAATCGGCAACGGCCCCTGATTCATCATTACTGTTTCTCCATCTTCAGGAGATACAGAATTGTCACATATGCATGATTTATCAGCATACACCATGTTACTAGCGTTTCGCAAAATCTCCGTACCCTTACTAGTCATGGTAGAAGGAATCTGATAACTGCGATTCTCACAATGATTTATATTTAAATCAGTCACTTGTACTAAACTGTCTTTCAAATCATACAATACACTAGAATTATAATCGTGCTCAGACACATCTAATGGTGACTTTTCTCCTTCAGTTAAACCTTTATAGTACTGATCTAACTCTTCCACTAGACTTCGAGCAGTTGAGGGTGTACTGCTTTCCAAATCTGGATTTTTTATTTGATCTATAAATTTCTCGACATCTGTCTCATTCAAATTACTCTGGTTATTATTTGTCGAGTTTACTATATTTTTCAATGCCTCCTCATTAACTTCATATTGTTTACCATGACTGAAAATTTTTGGCAATGACAAATTATGAAACAGAATATTAAGGTAGCTTCCATCGACAACTACGAAATTCTCTGCTGCAATATCAGTAGACTGATCAACAAGAACTGTCGCTGAAATACTATCACCAGTTTGAATACTCTTTTCTGCACTTGTAGCATTTGTAGCCATAGCGCCTGATTCAGGAACTGCCAATGGCATATCGATCTTAGACCGGAACGTCGTACTATCTTCGCAACCGCTACTCGATAAATCAAAACACTTAACAGGTGCTATATTACGATCAGATCCTGTGTTTCTCTTCAATTTCTTTTTTCCTAACAGTATTTGATCGACGTCAACATTACTGCTCAATTTCAGTTCTATATTTTTTTTTGTTTTCATAAGTGCCACTTTACGTTTTTCCGTGAGTGCCACAAGCGCTTTACGCATTCTTTGCATTTCCCCACATTCGTGTTGAAGTTTTAAGAGTGCACCTCTTTGTTTCTTCTTCAATGTAGATATATCAGTATTTTCTTGTTTCTTTTTATCTTCTAACCAGAGTATTTGGGATTTAGTGTAGTCCTTCAGAGCATCTTCTCGCATTTTAAGTACAAACAAAAGATTCTTCGCTCGTCTTTGTTCATCGCGAATGAGCAAGTTGAGCTGTAATACAGTGATATGTAAATAGGTAAATAATAACTTTTTAAATAGTGCAATGTCAAGTTAATTAATGTAGTTACTATCATTATTATGACCTAATCTAATTAGTTACATAGCTGGCAACTACTTGACGAGCGATAACGCAAATGACTAATTACTTCTCACGAAATGTTTACAGATAAAAAGAATAGCACTTACCAAACAAAGACTCTTGGATGCCATTGTTTCATCAACATTATTTTCATTTTCAAGTCTCGACAAAAAGGAACTGTACTCAGGACTCCTTACATCGAATCCACTATTTTTCACCCAGTTTTCAACTTTATTTTCTGACAAACACTTATTGGACAATGAACATGATTCCAAATATTGGAGTGATTCGAAGAACGAATCTATAAAATTAAGCTCCCTTTGAAACTGCTCACAAATGTAGTCACTTTGTAATAAACCATTATTAACTCTTATTGTGCTGATTATATCAGATGGTTTTACCAATTTACTGCTATTAAAAACGTAAGAACAATTAAGGGACTTCAACTCATTGATACAATCAGTGTAGTCAATGTTAGTTTTATCCTTTTTTTTATATGTTTCGTCCTGCATGAAATCATTTAACTCACTTTTCATCATTTCTTTTTTATAGACTGACACAACATTCATAGGATAAGCTAACGGTATCGGACTCGGTGATATATTCGAAGCATCACTACTGCTGCTGACAACATGAAAATTTATTTTTTGTCTTGTCGTACAGGTTACTGTGGCGCTACTAATTATGAATGAAGAACTTTTGTAGAACATTGACTCTTTATCATTATATACATCTTTATTGGGAGTCATTTTTAGAGACGGCACTTGTAAATTTGGCAGCGATTTACTATTATAAAGCTTAACTATCTCTTTGGATTCACTTCTGTCTTTTGTGAGGGTAACATTTGGTATTTCAAGACTATCAAACACTTTTATAGTTTCCTCCTGTACATTACCACATTCAATTAACTTATTTATGATTTTAAAATCATGAGATTCTATTTCAGTCATTTGATCTAATGTTACTGGCAATGGATTTGTTCCAATGTTAACATCTTTACAAGAAACTATATTTTCTGTTTCCGTGCCACAGTGTATTTGCTTAACATTGTCAGATGTTGGATGTATGCTATTTTGCGATAATACAAAACAATCACGTTTTTTATACTTTTCATCTAAAGGTACATGTATTATAGTTAGTGCCTTATTTCTATTTTTAATTTCTTTCATAAGCTTTTGTTCTGATCTATTTTGTGATGAAGGGGGCGATCTATTTACTCGGGATCTTTCTACAGTTTTCGTAGAAATATTACTTTTCAAATTCTCTAGTAATTTACTTTTCAATAAACAGACTTCTTTTTCACTTTCGCTTGGTGTAATTATATTTTTACTTATACTAACTTTAGACGATGCAAACGCCGTCCGCGAATTATAAGTAGGATCTAAAAATAAATAAACAAGAATTAGAATCAGACACTTTAATTTTACACTATAAGAATAGAAGTAAAAACATCTATGCATTATATTGATTAGGGTAATCTGTCTGTTTGTAAACTACTTCATTACAAGACAAACCATCTGTTTCATCGAATTTTATAATTGAGCAGACAAAAGTATTTTAGTTGATATAATAATAGATAAATTTTGAATACTGTATACAGTTCAACATATAAGTCAGTATTTAAGAATAGAATCAATAATCTTATGGGATGTTAATTCGTTCACATAAACAAAGATGGGGAAGCTGATACAACATTGATTATATAATTATATTTACAAACCTTTTCCCTTTAGATTTTTGTTTCTAGTATTTTCTCGTGTGGATTGATTCATATTTGAATATTTGCTCCTGTAATTCAAGTTTGCGACACTTATATCCTTTCTGTTACTTTGTACACTGTTTGATTTTACATTTGTTTTAGTTTCCTTGGAGTCTAAAAATTCAAATAAACAATTAAAAAATAATTTATTAGATGTGCAGACAGACTCAGGATAAGATCGAATTAAAATTCATTATGACATAATATTAAGCTAGATTACTTATTTCAAAACCATGTATTCCAAAAAAATATTATCAATCATCATGTAATTAATATTTTAAGCAGATATTCAGTATAATTATACCAGTTTGCCAAAAGCTAACGTAATAAATTGTTACTATTATATATACTTCACAGTATGCTTACACTAATACTCACATTTGGAAGAACTTGTCAATCTTGAAGTAGTTCTATGTGAAAATTGCTTTTCCTCCTTAAATTCTGTACCAACTGATCTATTTGATGTTTTTACAGATGACGATCTTCGTTCTCTAGCTGTGGTATAGAATAAAGCTATTATATTTCGTATGGAACATACACATTATTATTATTTAAATATATACCACTTTTTGAAATCATGTATTTTTACCAAGATATTAATGACTGTCATCTCTGAGGCGATCTAAAAATTATTTCATTAATGTTATTTTTTTGTTGAACTGGCGATTTTGTTGTGTAAATATAAAGTTAAACATGCATAAAATAATATCACTAAGAACAGTTAACGACATAATCACATCAACCCATTTTGGTTCAGTAAGTGTAATTAACAACAATAAGTGTTAGTGTTGCATTCCACATAATTTTCTGACCACATGCCAGCTGTTTCTAATAACTTGCTCTGTCTATCAAACTGACAAAACATCTATACATGTGTACAACTTTTCTGCATTATTCTTAACAGGTTTGAATTTTATGGCATTCCAAATTCCAGGCTATTCGAAGAACAACTAATCTTTATGATATGGCCACATATAGTAACATATTCTTCAAGATTAAGATATTCTGAAGTTTGATAGCAAACTTAAACAGATTCTACATATAACATGAAACAATATTCCTGACTCAACTAAAAATACTAGCCAAATGAATCAGTAAGATAAGAAATATTAAACATACAGAATTTAGGATGTAGGTCATTTTCGTCATCTTCAGTGATAGTAACAATTTTCCTCTTAGTAAAATTAGAGGCCATCATTTTGGACGAAGCCACCACATCACTTCTAAGTGAGCAACTTGTTTTTATGTCTGGTTCGTCCACTGTTACGACGCGCCGTAAACGCGGCTGAGACATGTAACCGTTCTGTGGCCATGACCCTGAAACAATGGAGGAATGGTAGGTAGCTATAAATAATATGACAATTTGTCCATTATTATCATAATGTCAATATTTTCTAAATAGAAATAGTGCATTTATATTTTATTCTATATACTCAACTACTGCTCATAGCCGTTTAAGAAGATTATCCCCATTTTTAGATCCGCGGGATGTCATCCGTTTACAAGGCAGAGTCGTCTTCTGATATTCAGGATTCTACAAAGTGGCCTTATATTCTCGATGGCCGTAACTACTCCGTACGTCTTTTGATTTTATTTTACCATTGCCGAGCTGCTCATGCCCAACCAAATCTCGTCATCAATGAATTGCAACAAAGATACTGGATACTTCATTTAAGGAGTTCTCTTCGTGCCATTATCCATCAATGTCCGAGATGTATTCTTCTGAAGTCTAAACCTTTAAATCCGCCTATGAGCGACCTACCAGCGGAGAGATTAGCCAATCATCGTCGTCCATTTACTTTCGTTGGATTGGATTATATGGGACCGATGTTGGTGACAGTAGGAATAAGAAAGGAGAAGAGATACATTGTCTTGTTCACCTGCTTAACGTCGAGGGCCATTCACATAGAGGTCGCAGCTTCTCTATCCACCGACAGCGCGCTTATGTGCCTTAAGCGATAGTGTAGATAAGCAGAAGTGGGAACCCAGATAAGATCTATTCAGACAACGGGATGGCGTTCGTTGGCTCTAATAATCTGTTAAAGGCAAAGAAGAAGCTAATACAGGGATAACATGGTCTATTATTCCACCTGCAGCTCCTCATATGGGAGGCGCTTGGGAGCGTCTAGTGCGGTCTGTAAAGACAGCGTTGAAAGTTATTCTGTGTGACCGTGCTCCCAGAGATGAAGTGCTTCATAGAGCCTTAATTGAAGATGAAGCGTTAGTAAACAGCCGGCCTCTCACTCACGTTCCGTTAGATCCCTCTTCACCCGCTCTCATACCATTCCACTTCATTTTAGGTGAATCTTCCCCATATCACCGGTTCCGGTTGTTTTGGATGAGGGTAAATTTCTCGGAAGAAGTGGTTGGCAGAAGGCTCAATGTTTAGCCGACATGTTTTGGTCATGCTGGGTTAAGGAGTATTTACTAACACTAATTCCGTGAAGATCCCCTGGCCAATACCGGGAACAAACAGTGACAGTAGGAGATATGGTCCTTATTGTGGACCCTTCACTACCTCGAGGTATGCGGCCTTTAGGTCGAATAGCCACCGTATAACACCTCTGGAGGTATACTCCGACGACCACTGAAAAGGCTGGTCAAGTAGCGAGTAGACTTTCAGTAGGATGTGACTATGCTATTTTTTATATGTCACTTTTGACTATCTAATTGATTTTTTACTTTCCTTCGCTGTGAGCCCTTTTGGGAAGAATACACATTATTACTAGTATTTGGTTTTTATTAAAATAGTAGTTGTGTTCCTGCTCCAGTAACATTACTTTTCTTTATCTTAGAATAACATAATACATAAAAAAAGACAATCAGGAATCATCATCAATCATCTATACATCTATAACTCCAAAATAACATTTTTTACAATTTTTGTTTGTCTGTCTGTTTGTTCCAGCTAATCTCTGAAATGGCTGGACCAATATTAACAGGACTTTTTTTGGCAAGTAGCTGATGTAATAAGGAGTAACTTATGCTTCGTTTATTTTAGAAAATTAATATAAAATTAAAAACCATGTGGGTGAAGTTGTGTGTCGTGTGTCAAGAATATGTTCAAACACTATGTAAAAACTATTGAAAATCTTTTTTTAGAGATTTAGCAGAAATACATTGTAACATTTCTATTAACCTACAATAATTTCTAATATCTCTAATGCTCTTGGAACCTTTATAAAAGACCAGCTTTCCCTGCAATTGTTTTGCCATATATATTAAATTCACTATAAAAAATATGGGTTAGTGACAGAAGAATGCAAATTTAGTGTTGTATGTATTTTTTAATGGCAAAAACAAAAAACATAATTTTGGGTTGTACCACCTTAACACTTTGGAGTATAAAAATTGGTTATAAACCTATTCTCAGAAGTACAGTTTATACATATAAAATTTCATCAAAATTGGTGAAGCTATTTCAGAGGAGTATAAACACATATTCTCAGATAATATCTGTAGAAACAGGTATTATTAAGAAGAAATAAAAAATGATTAAGAAAAAAAAATAAAACATGGTTATAGAAACTAATTGTTAAAAATTTAGATAATGTAACTTTGAAAGTTTTCAAATTATTATCAAATAAGCCTATTATTTTACCAAACTGGGATCCATAAATTTATATATTTCAAACACAATTGGCCATATTTTAGCTCAATTAGTTATATATAGAGGGAAAATCATCCTTGTGGTTGAGCTTTTATTATTATATGTATAATAATTATAAAATATTAATAATTCAATAAACATAATTTCCTTTTTATAACAAGTTCTATATGTATAATAACCAAATTTATACATTACACCATCCCTACTTAATAGCTGTCAATTGTTTCAAGTTAAATTAGATAAACAATAATAAAGCAAAAACTGATTGCATATAAATAAGTAATTATGGGTGTACAATTATTGGTTAAGAAGAAATAACGACTGAGTACAAAGGGTAGGCAACCAATGAAGAATGCTATGAGTGCCAGAGCACATCTCTATATCTAGTGATGTTCATGGCATTGATCATGTTTACATAACAAATATATTATCATCATGTACACTTTGAATAGCTGTAATGTGAATGTAGCTAATAATCTTGTAATGATACGCACTAAAAATAAAATAGCACAGAAAATGAATAAGATAATAAAATAAACTAGGACAATAAATAGAATAATGACTTACCCTTGGAGTCAAATCCAAATTCAGGCAGTTTGGTATACTTTATTACTGTATTCCTCTGTTTAGAACTAGGAAACGTGGAATTCTCTATCTCCAGAAAAAAACCATACACTTTATGAAAATCGGCATTAACTTGTGGTGATGCCGAAGCATCCATTATTACACGCTACCTTTTCTTCTACATGTGTTAGGTGTGCCAGTCTGTCGTATTAAAAAAGAGGGCAAAATTTATTAACAGTAATGCAATAGCAGTGTTGTTATGGTTGAAGTTGGATTATTTTCACATTTTTATTAATACACACGATACTGCTTTAAGAAAAGGATGGATATGGATTGCATTTTTTTAAGTAAGCAAAATAATGAACTACGCGCATGGCAACTCCTTTAAGAATTCTGGAAGTACAGTTGCACTTGTTGCAAAGTAACAAGTACGACATCTGTAACGAAGTAACTTGTCGCTACTTTGTTTTCTAGCACTAGTATCAAGTATAATAATTAAGAAACGAGTGCGTATATAATACTGCATAGTCTTTATTTAGTTGCTAATAGAATTTTACAATTTATTTCATATATGACAATGGCGCTAAGCCTTCACAAAGCTTTATTTACACGTTGTTCTAAATCATATTGACCTCCACGTTTCCCTTGAAAACCATCGTGATAAGTTCCTATTGAATTCACCAATTGTGCTAAATGATCTAACCTAAAAATCTAACTCAGGCTAATTTTATCATCTTCCACTGGTGCGCCGCCAGCGTAAGCCGTTAGCGGTTAACAGGCTTCATTTATTATGGATGATAATGGAACGGTGCATCCCCTTCCATTATCATCCATAAAAAAAATTAAGTGTAATTTTATGTCTATATATTCATATAGATTTCGATTTGGAGCCGACTATGGCGAATTTACGTACATCCCGCGGTAACACTCTTGCCTAATTACGATGATAAAATTAAATAACAGCCTTATCATATCACCTACACCTACCTAAAGAATGTAGTTCCGTTCAGTGTTTTAGTTGACATTTATTCACAAACAGATTGCAGTTCAGTTCCTCCGAGACTAGTAACTCGATTAATGAGCATCGCGCTTTTTCGATTAATTTTGAGTTTTGCGCTCTATAGCATCATTAATTTACGACGCGTCAGGCACTGTTCGTTTCCTTTAACCGTTTGGCCTTAAATCATAATAAAAGTAATCACTGATGTGATGTACTAAATCCATTAACTTATTTAAAGTACTAAATTGATTTTGTTAAGACATATTCTAATTAGCTTTTTTAATTCTCCAATATATGAAGTATATCGGAATTATTTTACTACATAATTACTCAGAAGAGAGAGTACATATCGTCAAAGATAGGAGTTCATACCTGCATCATAGAAGAAAAAGGAGTCTAAATAGATAGAGACTATTAAAATAAAGCTATTTATATTCCTTTTACAAATGTAAAAAGAGCTGTATATAATATATTGATTTTCTTCGAATACATAATAACTATTTTCTTTTCCTCAAATTTAAACTCACTCATATATTAGCGTCATAAAAAATGATCTTCAGAAATAATATAAACCAGAACGCTATTGATTGTAAAGAAAGTAACTAGTAATGTAACGATACTTTAACAACCAGTACTACTTGGTATGGTTACCAGTACGTATGGATACTTCATTTGTCTTTAGTTTTCATCTCTATTTATTTCTGTAGGGAATGGACATAGACACAAAGCTAAGATAAGAAATATTTTTTTATCTATTGGGATTTGTCGGACTTCGAGACACCTCTCATCACTAAAAATTATAAAAAAATAAGCATTTTCATCTATACTTTAAATTTAATATTACCCTGAATAATGTTTTGTATATGTTGCTGGCAATATTTATAATTCAAGTATTCTATAAGTAATATAAAAATTTTTTAGTGTTGGAAATTTTTATAATGTAATATAAAAATATATGTCATCTGTGTATGGGAGCCGGTGAAAAGTATGGGACACTTACCTCACTAACATTAGGGCGCTAGGGCGCATTCACGCTAAAATTAGGGCTCTTCAGCTAGTACATGAACTAAGGGGTCGCTTCATCATTCTACAGCGCCTTTGGCTATGTAGTTCGAGTCCCAACCTGTAGAAGTTGTAAACCAGCCGTTTCCTCGATAGGGTCGACTGCTTCGCCGTATTTATTCAAAGAGACGCTTGGGCCGTTTTGAGAAGCTGCCTAGATTTAAACGAGCACATGCTATTTATGGATAAATATAGATATGCCGGTAACATAAACATATATAGTTTGCCGACCCCAAATAGATGGGATAAGGAAGAAGCAGATGATGATGATAAACATATATAGTTTACAGCAGTAAGACAGTACATATTTTAAAAGTTAGACCTTAGTTTAATCTTGGTATTTGCTGCTTAAAAAATTATGTAAGAGTAGAAAAAAATAGTCTAATTAAACTTTTGTACATATAAAGTAATCTATTTTTGTTTTAATGTATCGAGAAATCCAGAAAGAAGACAAACATTACTATTCGTTTGTTTGTCTTCTTTCTGGATTCTGGATGAATTTAATTATTATTTCGATTCCAATAAAACAAACATTAAATGCTTACACTACTATATTAATGAATTATTAGAATACTATTGCATATTAATAAAATCTACCTAAAATATTTCATATTATATATCTGTATACACAGCAATCGGTAACATTTTTATTAAATGTAAAAAGATTTAATTTGGATTCTTAAGATTAACTTAAAGCTACTACGTTTTAATCCAAAACGTAGCGTAGTGGTTATTTGCTTAGCGGACAGATGGATTAATATCCAAAATCCTAATAAAAAAAAACTATACTATGGATTACAGATACACACACATTGAAAAGTCAATTACAAATTACAAATGACCATAGACATGCTCTGCGTTTCTTGAATATTCTTAACTCTATCCTATCGTCGTCGAGACTATAGAATAGAAATATTAAAATCAATCTTTTGTGATAGGAGAAACGCAATTTATTGTTTTATTATTAATCTTCTTGGTGCTTGAAATCTAATATTATATTATGTTCTATTTATATTTTTACTTATTTTAATGTACTCACGGCTAGATTGAGCAGCTAATCTCGTTGGCCTGTTAAGTCACAGCTCACAGTTCGATGTCTTTGTTGATCAAGTGCAGTGTCCGTAATTAATCGTGAACGTTCTAAACTCCAGATATACTTGTGATCACACTCCTATTCATACGTTAATAGTTACGATGCAATCCTTGGAATTCAATCACAAATTTAAAAGATAGTGCGTGACCATGTATTTCAATATTATTGTGAAGTATTGTGCTCTTCTGTGAAAGGAATATTTTTACTACACACGTTTTCGCAGTAATAATAAAGGTATGTACTGTTTTTCTCTTTATATTATTTATTACCTAGCCTGCAGTTTAATAATCAATCACGTAGGTAGCCATTTTAGATTGCTAAGTACCTATGTAATGTAGTAGAATAGGACAGGTAACAAGTCTAGGTATGCAGTTTCCTATGTTAGAAGAGGAACAGAAAATCAGTCAATAGTGTGATATAATATAGATTTTATCATTTAAAATTGCACTGGGAATCTGGGATTCCATATTATACAACCCTGGGAGCTAGCTTGTTGCATACTATGTCCTTGTTCTCAGATGTGAGCCTTTAATTTTAGTAAAATAGTTATAGTGATAAAAATGGATCTCAGAACAGGTATTTAAATTGATATATCTTTTTTATTTAAATCAGATATAAATGTTAGGTGAGACAAATTGTGAAAAATCTTTAAAATGTCCACCTGCATAATCAATTATTTCCTGGGAAGGACTTTCATTTTTTTACTGATAAGGAAGGAGTTGGAACATTAATAAGAGAGATAGGAATTTCCAACACCATGTACTTTCAGGAATCAATAGTTTTTATATAGCTGACCTGAGAATGCAATTCTTATATACCAAGTGCATTTAAATTTTCTAAGGCATAAGGTAATATGTGTATTTGGAGATTATGATTTAATATTCTAGTTTATTCTAGTTTTTCTCAATATATGTTTGGAAGGAATAGAAAATAGAAAATTTAAACCTTTTAATTTAAGTTTGACCTAAATAGGAGCTTGTACTTTGCTGCCTCAATGGACATTATTAATTTTTCTTAAGTTTATGTTTCAAATATCATTTTGATTTGGATTTTTGATATTATCAAAATCATTTACTGAAAAGAACAAAACAAGAAGAAATATTTTTGATAAAATTGTACTTCCTGTATGGTGTTACATAGAATGTAGTATTGATTTATCTTTGTCTCCCCTACTGAGCAAGTCTAGTAATGTAACATGCAATCCATATCAAAATGTCTACCAGTTAGACTTTAAAATGAATAAGAAAGAACATAAAGTATATGTATTATCTCTTATTCACTTTTTAATAATATAATTGATTCTTTTTACTATCAAAAGTGTTTTACTGAGATAGACTTTGCATTTAATGATCTGGGTAAGTATCACTGCTCCTCCTTTTGCAGCCTTCAAGCATCTTCCTATGTAAGTGCATTAGTTTGTAGAGTCAACATATGGCAAGGAAATTACAGTACACTGTAATCTTATGACACCTTAGTCTTATGGAATGGCAATCCAGATATTAGAATGTTATGATGTAGTTTGTAGATGTAAAATGTAATATTGTAATCTTTGTAAGTTGCAATATACCATTGAAATATTAGTTATTCCGTATCAGGATAACATATTTTTTGTACCTAAGTGTAAATTTTTTGACCAAATAGCATATTTGTGGAAACATTTGAATTACTTCTTTAGTTTGAAGATATCTGCATCTGAGGTGCATCAATTGCTCGTAATATCAATGTTAATGCTGATACATGTGAAATAATTTTTTGGTTCCTGAAGTTTAAAGATTGTGTTTAATATTTTTAATATATAGTGCACTGGAAGGCCCGTTGTGTATGAAGACATAGTATTGGAGTTATTATGGATTTTGGACTTTACGAGGTATATTAGTTCCGAATAGAAAAAGAACTTGCCCTTACATTAGAATTTCTGCCTTTCTTGATATACAACAAGCATTTGATCGGATATGGCATGAGAGAATCTGGAGAAACATCAATGAAACTATGAGACCAAAGTTGGAGTGCCACAGGGATCAATTCTTGGTCCTATGTTATACATGATATATACAGCGGACATTCAGGAAGTGAAGTAACTATAGCCAACTTTGCTGCATTGCTGGCTAGCAATAAAACATCTGACATGGCTTCAGCTATTCTCCAGAATCACATGGTTGCAAAGAGGGAAAGTCAAGACCAACATTACAAAATCTGTCCAAGTGACCTTTACTCTAAAACATGGAAATTGCCCACTAGTGCGATTGGGATATTATGCTTTGCCAAATAAGAACACCGTTAAATATCTCGGATTACATCTTGATTTTGTTTAACTTGGAGAGAACATATAAAAACCAAGAGTGAATGTTTGATGGTTTAAAAATTTTTCTTTGGAGCTGTCTGAGGTGCTCGAGGATTCCAGATAAAACACCATTGTTATAGGCGACTTTAATGGCAAAATAAGAAAACAAATATCAGGAGAGGAACTGATTCTTGGAAATTATGGAATAAGAGAAAGAAATGAAAATGGTCAAAGAGTCCTATACATGGCTCAAGAAAATATCTGGTTCTCCTAAATAGCTTTTACATAACAAAACAGAATGATGAGAGCAACTTTTTACTCGAAACAGAAAAAAGATATTCTTTCACCAACATTAGAACAGCCTGTTCTAATGTTGGTGAAAGAATATCTTAGTACTAAGAATACAAATAAAATACAAGAAATCTATGACCAATATATAAACTGTATGTACAAGACTATAAATGCTAAACCGAAAAGAAAAAGTCATAACTGAATAAACAAAAGAACTTCTGTTTCTAAACAAAAAGAATCTTAAAAATACTTTAAAAGATCACAAATATAAGCTAAGAAATTAGCAATAGTATAAAAAAAGATAATTAAGAATTAGAAAAGCATTGAAAGAATTACAGATATCAAAAACATGGATCTCGAAAATTAAAAATAAGAACCAAACTACAAACAGACATTGTATTTTGAATATTGCAACAAATTTCTACAGAAACCTCTACTCAAGTCAAGCCTACAATAAAAAATCAATCTAGATGAAGAAAACGAAGAGGTCTTTTAGAAAGAGAAGTAGAATACTTTATTAATACGCTTAAACATGAAAATTAAGCTATAAAAATGACATTGCCTGAAACTTTACCAAAACTATTAATGAGAGGCTTATTCGTTTTGGTAAAGTTTCAGGCAATGTCATTTTTATAGCTTAATTTCTTATATTATCAGGTTCTGCTTTTTCATGTTTGCTTCAACATTATTTTAGAGAGAGAGTCAGTCAGAGATGACAAGCAACATAATACTTATCCATAAAAAGGGAGATAAAGAATATATAGCTAACTATTGTCCTATTAGCCTTAAACCAATATTTATAAAGTCTTTGCCAAAATTGCCATATGCAAACATTAAAACAAATCATTGAAAAATGCAAAGAATATATATTTCCTACACCTTGCTTTCATGGACTGTAGTAGGGTGTTTCACACTATGCTATATAGTCAAACTTAAATCCCTAGGGTAAGTCTTTCCAATTAGGAAGGACAGTGTGAACCTTTATCTTCCAAGATATTGTTTAATACCTGCATCTTACCTATACTAACAATCAGATGTTATTAAACATGGGCAATCACCAAGAAAAATATGCATAAACTTATAACATGCCAAAGGAGTATGAAGAGAAGCATGTTGGGTTATAACAGGAGAGATAGAAAGAGAGCTGTGGACATAAGTGTTACCACCGGTTGGGATGAAATCATTACTAAAATTAAAAGGTTGAAGTGAAAGTGGACAGGTCACATACTAAGAGGAAATATGAGATGGACGAAAACTGTAACTAAGTGGATTCCCTGTTATGACAGTACAAGAAATCGTCTGATGACCTTAGAAAGATTGCCGGCCCACTATGGCTCTAATAGGCAAAAGATGACCACATGGAAAATGCTGGAGGGAGGCCTTTGTGTCTAAAGGACATGTTGACTCCGAGACTGATGTGCAGAATTAAAACCAACATATATGTATAATTAATATTTCTTTTATCTTTTAAACTTTTAATTAATTATTTCAGTTAGATTGTATAATTTTGTGTCAATTAATAAAGGCTTTGCATTTGAACTGGCTTATGGGTCCAAATATAAAACTGTCTATTGACAATAAATTACTGAAGTCCATTTTAAAACCTGTATGGATATATGGCTTACAACTTTAGGGAAGTGTGTCAAAGTCTAAGATCATCCAGTGTCCAAAATATTATAACAGTAGGACAGTATCAGGTGTCCCTTGGTTCTTCACCAATAACGAAATTCATATTTAGGCATGCTGGCACTAAAGGATGAGATACTTTATTCCAAAACATACTTAATATAAAAAGCACCTTTGTAACTACCCAAATTACCAGCTGTTCAACTATTAGAAAAACACTACCCTAAGGGACTAAAAAGAAGCAATATTATGTAATGTTTCGCAATATTTTAAAGGATCCTCCCGCTGGGGTGTATATTACACTCCAATTTTAGTTCCCACATTTAAAAGATCTGCTTCTAGTTTGAAGACTGATTGCAGATATGAAAGAAAAAAAATCTGAAATATGTGCCGAAGGTGTTGAATGTTGTTTATACATAAGTGAAATGTTGCTAGTTGCAGTTTGCAATTAAGGTAATAATTTATACAAGTAATATGTGTTATATCACTAGAGTCAGTCAGGAATGAAACAATGTTTGAAGAAATTATGTTATCAAAAATTTATACTTGTTTTTCTAAACAATGTACTTAATATAAAAATAAAGAGTCTGTAATAGACCTATAGGAATACTCTTTGAAATATTCTTACTTAACAAAATAAATATTAACAATTTTATTATTTTTACACAACTATTGTCCTTGTAGACCTGGTAAGAAAATGTAGCTAAATACAGCTATTATCTAATAGGGCATCAAAGTCAAATATTTGAAGCATAATATCTACTATTCAGTCTAGAGAATCTTTTTAAAGATATCTAAAGAATCTAAAATTTTAAATACATCATTATAATGCCTTGGTATTACGCTTTATAGGTTAGACATTCTTTACACAAATATAAAGAGAGGGAGAAGGAGAGAGCGCATTTTGAGCTTTTTGTGTAAGCAGAGTTATTTCTATGGTATTAGAAATAACACTTTATGTAATGTATAATATAATAATAGATGAAAAATACAGTTCTATATCATTTCTTCTCCTATATTCGTTAATCCAGGAAATGTAGCATGAGAGATACAAAACTTTTTGGACAATGAACTATATTATGTATTGTTTGCACATACATATTTATTTATCAACTTACTGTTTGTGGCACCAAAACTACTACTTATACTAAGTAATTTATGCAGTCATTTAAACTCATAGGTAAATTATTTGACATATATTTTATTTTTGATTTTACAGGTAAAACAATGGCTGTAAAAAAGCATGAACTGGTTCATGACAATCGTAACCAACTGGATCTGACCGCGCTGGAGCAGTACATACAGCTCATGAATGAACAGCCACATTATTTACCTCCTCCGAATGAACTAGTAAAGAATTGCCAGGATATTGTAAAATGCCTGGGTAAGTTTCATATATATCGTAAAAGTAGACAATAAGATAATATTAAGACATTGAAAAAATCTTGCAAAAAAAAATTACATGTATTTTAACTCCCTTGTTAATCAATTAATGATACAAACAGTAGCATATAAATAACTAAATAGGGTAATACCACAAAAGAATTTGACGTAACTGTAGTAATGAAATGAAACCTTCAGAAGAGGGAATCATACATATACGCACAGACGTAATAAGTAGTCCATACTGTAGCTTTAATCATTTCATAAATTTGTTAAATTTAACGAAAAATGTATGCGTAGTAAGTATCTTGAAAGCAATGAATACAAAATAAATACAAATTATATTTGTGCAACACATACATGTATAATAGAATATATCGCTGATTAAAGGCCAAAGGGTCACATGACGCAAACGGTGAATTTTACAGGAGAGCTTATCACAATTTTCACTCTGATATTTTTACTCTTTTTATGAATCTATAAGTATATCTATGTGTTTGCTCTAGAATGATAACTGTCTTTTATAATATAAATATTATAATGATTTAGATACCATTTTTGGTAAAAATATAGTTTCAGTTCTCTCAGGCCCTTTGGCATTTAATCCGCGATATATCTAAAATATGGTATTTTTTCAACAATTTTATCTAACTATGAAAAAAAAAGTTTTTCCGATATTAATAACGGATGAATGAGTTCGGGCTTTTAGAGCTTCTTGAAGACCGTTCGAAAATCCACCCAGGATGTTCTGAATATCTGACTGAAGGTATAGTGCGGATATTTAGCCACAGAAATTTGAGTTCCAATAGCTTTGTCGGTATTGGTACCAGAACTCGCGTGATGATGATAATAATGTCTGTGTTCAATGGAATTAAGTTTACATTTTTTTTAATGTACGGTATATGGCAATAATAGTGATGGATCTCGTGGTTTTAAGCGATATGACTGGGTATGCCAAAATTTTAATATGGACCTCAATAAGATATGGTATGGCTAATTTAGTGATAGTAATTGATGTGTTCTTGAAGGATTTCTTCGGTTATGGCGTAAGGGCAACCCTTTCATTTTTACAATTGTAACGACGATGCTGTCAATTGTCATAGTTAATGTGTCCTCATCTAAGAATCGTACTTTCTTCCACTACGTTATAATCTAAAAATTGTATTTTAGAAAATCTAAATCTACTTCTTACAAAAGCATTGAGAGCACAGTTTCCAGAATTAAGACATTTAACCATTGTATTTATGATCAACCATTATAAAAATGTTTATTTTTAACCATAAGTAAGGGCTGGATAAAAATCAATAATTGCGATAGGCATATTTTACGTAAACAAACAGGATAATGAAAACTGTAGGTGGGCGGTAATTGTGCCTGTGACTGTATATTAATGCTAAATGAACAAAACAATATCACAGACGATGTGATATATTGTTGAAGAAAATAGAATATAACCACCATTAATTAAACCAGAAAAACTTTTAACCATTATTCAGTATGCAATATGTGTTAACGTTAGTTTTATTTGTATCGAATAGTTATCGTTACAAAGAGCTTAGCTACCCGATTTAATGTAATCGGCTTCGTTTATGGCCAGCAGCATAAAACTGTGTATACACTTTAATATTTCGAACACGCCAGTGGTGAAAAACGGCTATAACATTTTTACTTGTAGATTGCTGTATTATCCTTTGCTTTTTTTTCACATTTACGGGCGTTGTAGGTATATAAAAATAACGAATTTTAGAGCACCGAATAACAATAACAGTGCTTTTGTTTGCAGTAGCTTTTTGTCTCATTTTTATATATAAAAATATTTTTATGATAGTAAAATACTCTCTTTAATATCCAACATCTGACTAGTGATTTGCTAGCAGTGTCAGGTAGAACTCCATGGTAGTTTTCCCACAAAATTATTGTGGTTAAATCTGGTGAATTTCTCATGATGGACTAACTGATCTGACCTTGCATATTCTATTTTTCTCCACTGGGACCCGAAAGCGTATACGTTTAGCGCAGGCGGGTGCAGCTCTCCATTGTCATCACCAACAATACTTACTTGTTTGCTCTGGTTCCGCACGGGTGTAGTAATGAAGAAAATGAATGTACGTCTCTCAATACTTTCTTCTAATTAAACATTTTTTTTACTCTTCAACAGGGATTTTCAAAAATTTTCATCCACACTTTGACATGAGTTCTTACCCAAATATTAGCTACTACTGGGCGCACCCTTTCTGAAGTAATAGGCTTACAATCATTTGGTATTTGAATTATTCTTCTAAAATTTAAGTTTGTGCTTTTAGAGCACCTTTATTAAAACGACTTACACTTGAAAAGTAGGTACATTGAAAAATAAAACAATGAATTGAAGAAAGAAGCAGGTACAGAAGGTGGTCTTATCGCTACCTCAATCTCTTCCAGACTCTTAGGAAAGAGAGTATTTCTAAAGATTAGTTAACAAACAATAAAAAATTAAAGAAATAAAAAAAATATACATCAATGATTTAAAACGAACTAATTATTATTTCCTACAGATGTAGTAGTAGTAAATGGTTGACAATACGATAAGTGGAAATATAAATATTTCAGCACGTGCCTCTGGCAATGAAGAACAACTGTGGCAGTTATTGCAGTCTGTAGAAGTATACTTGCATCGCGTTGTCAACACCGTCCACCCAAGTGTTCGACATGAAATTGTGACTGCAATACTTGATAAATTTTACTCTTACATTTCTGATCCTCGTAAGTATCGTATTATTAAAATAATTAACATAAAATTTTAACAACTTCAACTGTTTATATGGATTGAATTTAGATTAAGACTTGTCTTTTTTTAGATTTTATCAAATAACGATTTACATTTATATGTCGGAAAAGACTTTGTCTATTACTTCGATTATGTATATTTCGGTTATGTTATAAATTTTATGTAGAAACATTATGTATACGACATAATTTTTTTATTGTCGAAAAAAATTTCACCTGCTTGAAATTTATAGCCATTAAATACAATGCCAATATATGCTTTTCTGATGTATAAGCTATATTACTGTAAAGTTTCATCAAAATCCGTTGAGTAGTTTTTGCGTGAAAGAGTCACAAACATCCATCCATACTCACAAATTTTCGCGTTTATAATAATAATAATAAGATGTTTCTTAACGTTCATGTCGCTTAATTTTAGCCGTCCTGGTTTCGTTATATTTGAAAATAAATGAACACCTCTGTTTGTAGAATCGGATGCGTGTCCCGCTACCTCAGTAGTGTTGATTGTCCTGGACGAATCGGACAATGAAGCTACTTTGTCTGCTGCACGTTGGCTAGTGCAGCAAGGGGAAAATGGACCCGCTGGTGCAGGACTCCGGGCATCTCTGTCCTGCTTATACCGTTGGATGTACGAATGGCACGGCACTCCAGCTCTAGGTGACTGGATATTGGCGTTTGTCAAGGCTTTGGAGGTACACATTTTTTTGTTAATATATTTAATAATAATGTCGTATATTAAAAAAAAAATAGAATGTTATTTACTTTGTATTCTTATAACTAATTATATAATATTCACGACTGTTATAACAGATGTGGTAGCTGACTACCACATCTGTGATGGCATAGTCAATAATCGTTGTCGTAGTAAACGTAGATTTGAATTAAACATAGCAGACTCTAGCTTACTGTGGTCTCTTGGATTAATTTTTGGTTTGGTCTCAATATCTCCTTCACCAACATCAGAGAGTCAGTCAGAAAAATAATTGAGGTAGTTTTGAATGATGCGCCCGTTTGCGCTAACAGGAGTGGAGGATGATAAGATGAACATGAGCTCTGGTAAGTTCATCGTGGCAAGAAATTTTACACAATGGATTCCAGGAGGAACCGCGTGGAACTCAAATTCACTTGGTACATTGTAGCAATGGAGTAATTAGTCCATATTACTAACAATCCCCTTGTCACCCTATTATTATGTTGTTATTACTAACCAGTGGATGCATATAGACACTGCCACTTTATTGTGTGGAAAAATCTTCAAAAGACCGTCCCACTGCTGGAGGGGCGTCGAGGGGGCGGGATTATTGTTTTTAATATTAATATTTATTGTTTTTAATATTACTTACTTTACCAGGAAAACGAACGATTCGATATTTTGATTGAGGTATCCGTGGACAATCTGAGTCGTATATTCCTGGCAATGGACGCCCCCGTTACTCTACGCCAGTCCGTAGCTGATGTTATATTCCATATTTTAGCATCACTGCGTGAATCTACTGAAGCTCTCGACCGGGTTTGTATAATTTTTTTATTTATCATAAATAAATATTCAATACGTAATAGCTTAATAGAATTAATTATAACCGAAATAGTCTTTGAACAATAACCATCTGCGTTATATTTGACTACCTGTATCAACCGCCAAGCAGCTTGCATTGTAAGCTGTGTCGATTGAAGGATGAGATAAGGCAGTATAATTCTGGATAACATCTGAGTCTTTCCAAATAGATACCTGTGTGATATCACGGACGTCACATAGAAGATGATGTCGTAATACGGTTCATGTATATAGGCTTATGTTATTGCTCGCGACTTCGTCTGCTTAAGGTTCATTTAGTCGTTTAGTCGTGCACACGGAAGATCAGTTACTCGGCTTACTTTATTTTTTTTGTAAGATAGAATATTTAGTGTATATGTGCAGTTTATTTCGTATTGCCATGAGTCTGCTTATTATTTTTACAAGTTTCATTAAAATCCGTTAACCTGTTTAGTTGTGACACTTTTATAAAATTAATAAATATACTAATCATTTAGATTTCCCCTCACGTTGGTCATGTGTTGGTGAACTTAGCCGCCGATAGCGGCCAATGGAGCCGTCAACTTCTGCAGAATGTGGTTGATATACTGTCTGCTACTATCGACCGTCTCCTGGATTCACTCAAAGGAGATTCTCAGGATCTATTTAGAGCAAAATACGCTGACGTTGTGAGTATCCATAGTATATAAACTTCACAAAATTATAGTTATACCTTTGGTATAAATAACAACTCGTATCGTAACTATAAAACAAATGGGAATTCGACAGTTGTAATTTTAGTGAAAACTACACCCAATTTGGGTAAGCCGTTTCTGAGATCAATGCATACAAACGCACAAGCAAACAGACAATTCTATCGACCATTCTTTAATCTCAAGTCTCCAAATAATACTTTTTTTCATGTAAATAAAGTGATCAGTTAAAATTCTATTTTATGTATCATTCCCCCGTCCAATACAAATGGGGATCGACATTACGACGCCGCGAGCCGACGTTAGAACCTAGCGGTGCCCTCAGGCGAGAGTTGGCTCAGGCACAAGTCCTTTTGATTTGGAGTGCCATCTGCACTCGTCCCTTGTCGTCCGGTGAAGCTGTAAAGGCAAGCTGTATTATCCAACAGTATTGAAGTACTCTAAAAAAAAAAAACAGTGATATAAAACTTATTGAAGTTGTCGTATTATTCCAGATTCTGTGCTTGGAACGTCATATGGCATCCCGCGACTGCCGCTACCTGAAATTGTCACCGTGGCGTGCTCGCAACGTTTGCCTCACATCGATGAATGCTAATGCTCCGATGCGCAAGGTTGGCTTGCTGAACCTTGGAAACACTTGCTATATGAACAGCGTGTTGCAGGCATTGCTCGTCACCAGGCAGTAAGTTATAAATTGTTAAAAATAAATACAGAGTTTAACAAAAACCGTGTTCGATCCGTGTAGGTTATGTTGAGTATCTAAATACAAAGCTGTGTTTGTAATCTTTTACTACATAATGTGGAAAAAATATTACTTAAAAACTTGTTAAAATTATTATGCATCTAGTGCCCACGACTAAGTGATTTCATAAGATGCTATGCGTCCCTTAACATTGCTATAATCCTTAGAAACAAAGATCCACAAAAACTACATGTAAAATACCCAGACCGTTACAAACTATCATACTCATGAATACAAACACATATTTGTATGGTGCGATGAACCCCTGACTCTGAAGTAGGTCAGTGTTCTGAACCGCTAGAGCACCGAGTTTTACTAAAATCGTACATTTTAAATTATAATAACATTTTTATTTTCATAAATACTATTTTATTTCATAATATCACACAGTTTTTTTTTTACACCCTGTATTATTGTATGTATGTATATACATTCGTATTTATTGGACAGATGCTATATCAGACTTTTTATAACCGAAATTGTGCTATAATTAATATATAAGAGCTCACTTGTAAGATACAAAATTAAAAATATTGAATATATAAATCGAAATGGCAAACAAGTTCGATGGCCTATCAAATGGTAAGTGGTAAACTATAGACATAACAGTACCATTTACAAACCTTATCTATGACTTGTGGTACTACTGGTGCATTGTTATTCCGGAGGACTATATGTCATGCCTCTTTTGCCCTTTAATTTCATTGCCTTATCTCACCTTCAACCTAAACGCAGAAGATAGCTGCGCAGCGTCTTTAATAGATGAGAGGTAGGTTCCTACGACAATACTAGTATATGTCTACCTTATCTTAATATAAATTGCATGGCTGATTTTTTTTATGACTGTTATTCTATATTATATCTATTATAATACATTGTGCATTTTGTTTCTATTGTGTTTTCTATTGCTGTAGTGAAAGTATTGTTTTAACTGACCTTATTTTTTGTTAAATATATTTCTGAATCCTTTGACAACATTGCTTTATTATATTTTATTATATTCATACAAATGCAAAGCATAACAACATATACAAAGCATTTTCGAGCAATTATAGTCTTTTACCGAACTGGGTCAACTGCTCTAATTTGGCTTCATTATTAATTAATGCAGCAAGAATAAAAATTCACCGGTATTGCATTGTATGCTAAATACATCTTTCATAAAGAGAGAGCTGTCTCAAGCAGCGTTAATATAATAAGTAGCCATGCGATGATGGTGATAATTTTATTTTAATGAAACTATTATATTTTATTTTAAAACAAAATATTTTTATCTTTATGGAGTAACTATAATTATTGGTTTATATAGTACAAAGTGGAACAATATCGTACCAATATGGAATTCTCATAAAATAATTGTACCTCTCCTAAAGATTAATATAAAATACATTACCATCAAATAAAATTGGTATTTTACTTGCTGTAAAATTTTACTTCGTTTGATAATTAGGATTAAATATCTGCGCGTGGAAAGCTGATTTAGAAAGCTCTACGAAAATGCATTGTATGTACACTATTGCAGTACAGTATATAGTATGCCTCAGAAAGCGAACTAGTGTGCATAGTTACTTATTTTAATTATTTTGCTTTATTTTGTCACTATATTTGCTTTGGCGAATATGATTGCATATTATTTGCTATATTTTTGTAATTTTATTCTACATTTACCTGTCTTGAAATTTTTTTTCTTTGTTTTCGCGTTCTAAGCTTATGTGCATCTTATTGTTAAAACAATTTTATTTTAGTTATTCATGTTTTCTTTCTAGCTATTTTTTTCCTTCATTTTAAAGTAAGGGACTAAACACTAATATTGTAATTAAAATGGAGTCTGATTTAATCATTTTACTGTTCATTTTATTATTGTACCATCTGCTATCAACACTTACATCTGTTATCAGATTTTTAGGTGTTATGAGGATTAGGAGATGAGGCACATCCAATGAGATGCCATTTCTATTATTTGTTTCATATACAGTCTGAGCGAGTCTATTTTAGTTTAGATGAATAGTTATTTATTCCATATACTTTCTGTGTATTTTCTTTAACATTTCTAGATATGTATGTACTTTTGTATTCTTTATGAACCGGTGACAAATAGTTCACAATTAATTACAGATACTCATAATAGGAACTAGAAGTATATATCATACATGTATATTGTATTAGAATTAATGTGATATTTTTAATATTCATGAATCACACAGTTCATTATATTCACGTCGACATATTTTTTTTATCTCGCACCTTACAAGTCTGTTATTTTCAGATTCAGCACTCATGTAGTGTTGCGCATGACCGCGGTGCCATATTGGTCGAAAATGGGCATCTTGTTTGCGAAGATGATGCACTCCATCTCAACAAAGTTGAACCCTGATGAATTCTTTGCTGTGATGAAGCCACCTTTCTTTTCTAGGAATAACCAACATGACAGCTCCGAGTTCCTAGGGTAAGATACTGACATACATTATACATGCATAATTAATAGATAATAATTAATTATATATACTAGGCCACGCGTTGCTGTGGCTATTTGCAATAAAATAATATTGCGACTATAAATTGAGATGTAAGCTATCCTATCTTTCAAGTTGGATCAAAATGCACACAATGTGCACATCAAATTTGTAATCGGTTCAGTACCTTAGGAGTTCATCGCGGACAAACAACGTGACGCTTAATTTTTATATATAATAATTAAGGTATAATATGTTATAGTTGAATGAGTATGTCATGGTTATAAATAAGCAATGATATCCAATTTCAGTTACTTGTTCGAGCTTTTGCAATCATATGAACATGGATCTGACCGTAACTTCGACTACTCGCGGCCAGCGGTACTCAACCGCAACCGCGCCATCGCTCATACTGCCAACCCTCAGGCATCCAACTCCAGGTATTAATATTAATAATAACAATAATTCTTAAAAAACGACAATAAACATTACATAGTACATTGTGAACTCCACACGATATATGAATAATTTACTACTGGATAAATAAAATTATTGTCTTATAAATCAGATTTATAGCATACAAGCAAAATTTTTTTAATTTCAGTATTTTAATAAGTTTTACTAACATAACGTAGTGAATGGGCAAAGTAGCCTGAAAATAAATAAATAAATAAAACTTTTAAAAATAAAAATATTAGCTCTCTATCTCTCATAGTCTCTAATTATAAACAAACGTGAAAATAGCTAGATATTTACTATAGTCGAATTAGCCAAACTTTGACCAGGATAATATTGCAATTTATAGATTTGGCTACCTTATTTATAGATTTGGCGACTTTATTTGTCTTACATTTAAGCACATCGCTTTACTTTCGATGGTCGCGGGTTCGATTCCTCGCGCGGTGCAAACATTTGTATTTGATTATTTGTATCGGTCTGGGTGTTTTCTATGTATACTATGTATGTATTTACAAAAAAACACTAAGTAACAAATGAAAAATAAACATACATCTAACCAGTTTTGTACTGTGGAACAAGATGGCTGTGTTAATTATCCAGGGTTTTTTATTTATTTATTCGGTTATATAATTATACATAATATTATTGTATTTCAATAGAATAGTACAAAACTTGATCGCATTTAAATCAATATTGTAATTAGACTTCAGATTAGCTGCTAGGTTGTGTGAAGGGTACCGAGTTTTAATTACTTATTTAATTAATATAACATGTTGGAATAATGTAGTCATTTATACAATGACAAATTTAAATGTAACAGTAATTGATGGTACAACTAAATTAAAAATTATCGAGTAGAGGAAACAATTTTTTTTGTTTATAAAACTTTAATAACATGTACCATCGACAAGTTCACTGTAATAAGTAATTATGAAGATTTTATTTATTCAACAAAGTAAGACTATTTTTTGTTTACTATAATACTCTACTGTCTGTACTGTACCAGCTACAGTTGTGAAGTATATGGTTAGTCTTGAACATTAGTAATTTAGGACCAAAGTTAAGGTAAGGTACAGAACAAAATGTTTAGCCCTATTCCCTTTGAGTGTTTTTTTTTCAGTTATATTGTCATGATTGTCAATGTACTTAGAAATTCTTATGATGTAATTTCCAGTGATAACGAGCCTGGTGAGCAGAGTTCTAATCGGCGTTCTTTGTCGCCGCGACCCGGTAGCAGTGGCGGCGGTAATTTATCCTGTTCTATTATTATTAGGTGTATTAAATCTAGTAAGTAAATAAGAATAATTTCTGAAACCGAGAAGAAACAAGATGACGAATAGTGAAGTCTTCACTATTCGTGAGAATTCGGAGAACTCGAGACATCGATACAACCCTAGTAAAGATTCTTTTACTTTTGTTTAGAAGTAAAAAATATTTCTTTTGTGCGTACAATTTTGTACGGTATTCTTACGTAGCTTGTTAGTATTGAGTAATTGCTTGTATTAGTATACAACGTGTTCGTGACTTTGTCTTCTTATAAAATTTTGCAACTTTGAATTTTGCCGATACAAAGCTTTTTTTGTACAAGCAATAGTTTCTATATATCTATATAGTAAGTCTGTTTTTAAGACAGTGAATCGAAATTAAACATTGCAGTATTATGGTTAATTTGAAAACATACGTACAGTGATTAGGAAATTATACCTATTTATATTATATATTTGAATAAAATGTGTACCCAAAATGTAGGGATGCTATTCATAAAAATGATAACTGAGGACGAAAATGATTCTGGCAGCCTCTATAACAGCCATATCAGTTGATTTGTATTCTATTAATAAGTATGTAGTCCTAATTTATAAATATAGAGAGTATAAATAAAATAAATTATTTTAATTACTAATTATTATAAAATTTTTGCTTGAATATATCTTAAATTCATAGTGTCTTAATTACTTGCAGGTTCCAGTTCAAGTGGACAGAAGCGTTCTTCGATTGATATCGAACGGCTCCCACCCAAGAAACGTATACGCTACGAGGCGGCATTCCTTCGCCGTGATTCATACATCGATAGCATGTTCGGTGGCGTGCTGCTAACCCGTGTGGAATGCATTGAATGCCGATCGTCCTCGCTCTCACGCGATGTGTTCCGTGATCTCCAACTCGCTTTTCCCGAGAAACCAGAGGGATGGCAATTCAATGTGCAAAATCTTCTGGAGTTTTATTGTTCCAAAGAACGCCTGTCTGGAGACAACCAGTACGAATGCCGCGATTGTGGTGGTCTGCGCGACGCTGAACGCAGCGTTCTCATTGAAACTACACCCAAATATCTTATTCTTGTGCTCAAGAATTTTAAGTAAGTACCGAAAATTTACATTATTATAGTATTAGGCTTAAGATTTTTCGACCAAGTTTTATTTATATTTTTTATTCTCAGATTTGAACCAAAGCTGCAAGTGCAAACTAAACTGATGCATACAATGTACTATAATCATACCGTAACATTGCCTGCTGTGCGCTCTCAGGCCGATCACTCGGTCTACATCCTGTATGCCGCTGTTATTCATACTGGTACCACCCTGGACTCTGGACATTATTACACCATGGCCAAAGACAATGAGCAATGGCATATGTACAACGATGACGTAGTTTCCGTTACTGATGAGTCAGAACTGAATGGTCTGAATCGAGCAAGCACCCCATACATTCTGTTCTACAAGCGCACTGATGTTGAAGAAGGAACTGCCCCTTCTCTGGAGGAGCTACCACCGAGGCTGCAAGAGAGTGTGATGGTCCACAACAAGCACTACGTAGAGACCATCCAGAAAAGGCGGCTGACGTGCCCATGACAATTAAGGTCTGATAAATACATGGATTTCTCGGTGCTGGATTATGTCGACTCCAAGTAAACTTCTTGCCCCCACAATTATTGACACAAAGTGATACAAATTGATAGAATTCTGTAAACTATTTTATTTTAATATAATTTTTGTCGACTATCAAAACGAATAGAATCTTCCACCACCATTTCTTTGCTACTTTAAATAAGGTTATTTAAACATTGAACAACTCGTTTAATTATTAGTTCGAATAGTCTGTGTCATGTAATGTAGTTTCCTTAGAAATAAGGATGAATGGTGTCCTATTATTTCAATAAACTACCAATGAACAATCGGTAGCGTCGCATTGTTTCCTACTGAAGTTCCTATAAACTATTTTTTGAGTACGATATTCTACTTATTTTATCAATTCAAATATTTTATATCTCATTTCATACATGTGCACGGTCCAAACGTCAGTTGATGCATATGATGCAAAAATAAATTTTACCTTTCCCAGAACATTCGCGGTCTTGAAATTAATTTCGTAATATAAAATAATCATTATTATATTTACTTGGTTAAAGTGTCTCAGAAATTCGACCTAGTAAACTTAAGTTTACTGTATTTAGATTACAGACTTAGATTTTATTAGATCTTGTTATACATATATATATGGAGTCTGTATAAAGCAGAGTCTCAATTTGTGTCACTTTTTAAAGGATCAGAAATGTAACTCTGAAGCTAGCTTAAATGATTTGTGCATGTTCAATGTATTTGATGGAAACTGGTAGTGAACATAATTTATGATAAAGCGGCTTGACTAATGTCATATTTGGTGGTTATACCTGTGTTATTGATGCAAACTAAGCCAAATTGAATAATAACATTGAATCCAACTGTAAGCAGAATTTGCGCTTGAATCAAGCCGCTTCAACATTTCCGGACGTCATACTTCAAAGACAAGGCAATACTGAAACTG